>NC_089505.1:264749282-265064126 GCF_036850995.1 Saccopteryx leptura | reverse complement strand
ACAGACTCCCGCATGCGCCCGACCGGGATCCACCCGGCACGCCCACCAGGGGGCGATGTTCTGCCCACCAGGGGGCGATGCTCTGCCCATCCGGGGCGTCGCTCTGTTGCAACCAGAGCCACTCTAGCGCCTGGGGCAGAGGCCAAGGAGCCATCCCCAGCCACCGGGCCATCTTTGCTCCAATGGAGCCTCAGCTGTGGAAGGGGAAGAGAGAGACAGAGAGGAAGGAGAGGGGGAGGGGTGGAGAAGCAGATGGGCACTTCTCCTGTGTGTCCTGGCCAGGAATCAAACCCGGGACTTCTGCATGCCAGGCCGACACTCTACCCCTGAGCCAACCGGCCAGGGCTCAGACTTGGTTTCTCACGTGACTATCCCCCATTGCCATCCGACCTCACACTTAACATATGAGAGAGAAGTGTTTGAACAATATTGTGAATAACAATGAAACATTAAAGATATGTGCTGTGCTCTGTTTGGTCCAACATACATAAACATAAATATGAATGCATTCTCTCTCTCTTTCCCCTCCTGCCTTTCTGTCTATATGTAAATATCTCCAAATTGTCAATTAAAAAAGATTTTTCAATGAACAAATGAGATGAGCCGATAAGATCTGCTGGAATAACTATGCATTTGCAACACACATGAAAAGTGATCTCAGGAATATTTTCAGTATCCACGTTAATTGGAACCATGAATAATTATGATGAAGCTATCTATGCAGAGAGCTTGTCAGTATGCTGCTTAAGCTTTTGTTACCTAAAATTAACAACTTCTTTCTATATTATATTCTAAAATTCTCAAAAATAGTTCTAATGTAAAATTTAATTATTTTAGCTATCAGAAAGTTTCAAGTCTTCTTTTTAATTAAAATATATTTTTCATATAGCATAGCAGCTAACTCTGTGAAAAGATTTAAAATAACTTCACCAATGACATAATTATCAAAGTCAAACAGTAATCTGCTGAAAACCAAAAATAAGCAAGTAAGTAATGTGATAAATTATAAAAATAGACAGTCTTTCTTCTTTCCCTTTGTAACTCTGATGCTCTCACAATGAGAGTTGGATTCTCTGCTTTCCACCCCTTGAATCAGGTTTCATGTTAGGAATTACTATGGTTATAAGAATGCAGTAGAATGCAGGAATTACAATGGTTATAAGAATGCAGTAGAATGCAGGTATGCCAGTTCTGAGAGTCTAGGACAGTGATTTTCAACCAGTGTATGCCACAACACTAGTGTGCCACAAGAATTTTTTGAGAGAGAGAGAGAGAGAAACAAAGGCAGTAAGGGGGAGAGATAAGCATCAACTCATAGTTGAAGCACTTTAGTTGCTCATTGATTGCTTCTCGTATGTACATTGATGGGGGTGGGGGGCTCCAGGCAAGCCAGTGACCCCTTGCTCAAGCCAGTGACCATTAGACTCAAACCAGTGACCATGGGATTATGTTGATGAACTCATGCTAAAACTGGTATGCCCAAGCTCAAGCTAGTGAACCTGTGCTCAAGCTGAATAAATCTCTGCTCAAGCTGGCAACTTCAGGGTTTTGAACCTGAGACCTCAGAATTTCAAGTTGACACTCTATCCTCTGTGCCACCACTGGTCAGGCATAAACCATGAAACACCTGACTATTTAGTCAGGGGCACTGATCTCTTTTCCCTTATATTGTCAAATAAAAAAATGACCATAGCAAACATAATGATAGACACCAGTGTGAATGCCCTGCCTTGAGCCATAAATATATAGGTCATATAATAGAGTTGCATCATATTGGTCATGTTGCATAATATGATTGCATCTGATTGATTCTTGTTAACAGAAATCCTTCTACACTGATTTTTAAAAAGTCACTTAGGAGCAAAAAAGGTAAGTAATTACTATTATTATTTGTATGGCCAGTAGTCGCCGCCGTCATCACCACTGACATGCAGGTTCTCATTAGATTTGGGCAGATGGTAAAGAAACAGAGGAGCCAAAAAATGGTGGGCCATTCCTTTATTAAAGTCTCTCACCAGTCAATGAGCAAAACACAGGGAAAACAGTTCCCTCTTCATTCAGAGCCCACAAAGCCCTGACACATTATCCAGTTCCACAACCAGGAGAATCTTCTCAGGTTCCTCCTAGAATCCAAAGCCTCACCAGTCTCAGTAGGGCTCCCAAAGCCCCTCACCTCTGGTTCCCCATCTGCACACCTTCTCTTTCCCTGTCAACATGGCTTCTTCTTTAGCACTCTGCATTCTCTCTGCTCTCACTCTGCAAACATGGCTTCTTTCTCCTTCTTCTTCTCTTCTTTTTAAAACTTTCTGGTGCAAAAACTTCTCCTCCAGCATACATTAGCAAAACAATGACCCCTCCTAAGCAGGAAGGTAATTTGCAATTTCATAGGCCACATATACTTAGCACTGCCCAGTCCCCAATGCAAACTATAAGCAAGCAAACATAAAAATCATATTTTACAAACTTATTTGACCAACAAAATTATTACTATTATTCTTATAAATCAATCAAAATTTTATGTATTTTTTGTCAGATTAGCAAAAAGTATAATATACTTTTTGTTTGCTACATGATTTTAGTAATTAGTTTATGTGTGGCATCAGATTAAAAGGGTTGAAAATCTATGGTTTAGGAAAATACAAACCTTGCTGCTTGCACAACCTCCCTCCCTACCCCCTACCTCCCACCCTAAGTGGTGTGAACTGTCTCTGGCTGGCTAGCTGGAAGATAAGAGACCATACTAAGGCCACTATAAATCAGTCATTCCTCATCCAAGTTGGCTGCTGATTGCTGATATTTGAGTGAACTATGGAGATCAGAAGAAATCCAGAATTGAGTCTAGACCAAATTGCCAACTTATAGAATTATGTATTATGTAAATGGTCATTTTAAACCTCTAGGTTTTAGTTGCTACAGGAAATGAATACAAACCACAGAATAGATTTCTTTAAATAAATTAGCGTTAGTGCCCAAATTTACAAGTTTACTGTCAAATAGAGAAAATTATGATATAATACCCATCAAATTTTACTAAAGCCAAGAAAACTAGAGCTCTCTTGGTAATTAACATCAAAGATATGTGTATTCATTAGAAATCATATTTTTCTGATTTCCTATTTAAATAGAAAATTTTTATTAAAAACATTTCATCTCTCAGCAATAATCACTATTGTTTCCATTTTAGTAACTTACAATGAATGTAATTATAAATTATATGTTAAAATGCAGGTCCAGTTTTTTATTGAATTTATTGGGATGACATTGGTTAATAAAATTATATATTTCAGGTGTAAAATTCTATAAAACATCATCTGTGTATTGTATTGTGTATTCACCACCCCAAGTCAAGTCTCCTTCTATCATGATTTATTCCTCCTTTATCCTCTTCTACCTGTCCCCACCTCCCTTTCCTTCTTTTTTTTTTTTAAACAGAGACAGAGAGAGGGGGATAGATAGGGACAGACAAACAGGAATGGAGAGAAATGAGAAGCATCAATCATCAGTTTTTCATTGCGACACTTTAATTGTTCATTGATTGCTCTCTCATATGTGCCTTGACCTTGGGGCTACAGCAGACCAAGTAACCCCTTGCTCAAGCCAGCGACCTTGGGCTCAAGCTGGTGAGCTTTTCTGCTCAAAACAGGTGAGCCCACACTCAAGCTGGCGATGTTGGGGTCTTGAACCTGGGTCCTCCACATCCCAGTCCAACACTCTATTCACTGTGCCACCACCTGGTCAGGCCCTTTCCCTCTTGTAATCACCATACTGTTGTCTGTATACATGAGTTTTGTTTTGTTTTTTCCTTAATCTCTTTACCTTTTTCACCCAGTCCCTTAACCCAAATCCCCTCTCATAACTGTCAGTTTGTGCTCTGTATCTATGAGTCTGTTTCTATTTTGTTTGTTAGTTCATTTTTTTTTTCATTAGATTCCACACACTAGTGAAATCATATGGTACTTGTCTTTCTCTGACTGTCTTTTTTCACTTAGCATAATATTCTTTAGGTTCTTCCGTACTGTCGCAAAAGGTCTTTTTACATCTGAGTAGTATTCTATTGTATAATTATACCATAGTGTTTTTATCCAGCTTTTATTTTTGACAGAGACAAAGACAGAGAGAGAGTCAGAGAGATGGATGGATAGGGACAAACAGGCAGGAAGAGAGAGAGATGAGAAGCATCAATTTTTCATTGCAAATCCTTAGTTGTTCAGTTATTGCTTTCTCATATGTGCCTTGATGGGAAAGGGGGAACTACAACAGAGTATGTTCCCCTTGCTCAAGCCAGTGACCATGAGGTCATGTCTGTGGTCCCACGCTCAAGCTGGCAACCCCACACTCAAGACGGTGGGCCTGTGCTCAGGCCAGATGAGCCCATGGTCAAGCTAGTGACCTTGGGGTTTTGAACCTGGGTCATCCATGTCCCAGTCCGATGCTTTATCCACTGAGCCACTGCCTGGTCAGGCCAGTTTTTTGTGTTGTTTTTTTTTTTAATTTAGATGTTACTCAACTTTTATTTATAACAACTGACAAAATCCTTTCTTTAGTTTAGATTACTCCACTTAAGTAAGTAGCAAATGATGGAACAAAATAGCTGGTTCTAATCCTAGTGCTAGCAAACTAATACTAGAATGTTAGTCAATTCATTCACTTTCTGTTGTCTTACCCACAAATGAAAGAGAATGAAGCCTCTGCCCACTAGCTTTAGAGGGGGGTTATTAAGAGGAGCTGAGATAGTTCATCTTAGAATCCTTCATAAAACATAAAGCATTATGTAAATGCAAGGTGATATCACTATTAAATCAGGGAAGTAGTCATTCTTTTGAGCTGTAGAAACAGAGTGACAGGAAAAAATGTTAGTCCCTTGGTAAAAATTAATCACTTTATTTTGTGAGATGCAGAAAGCACTTTCCTGCCCTCCTCTGAGAAGTTAAGGGGATACTGTCTGGTGGGTCCTCCAAGCATTTCACAATCAATCTCACATTTTATTAATTAACTATGGGCATTTACAAAGGCCACCTGTCCTCTTGTAATTGTTGCTTAAAATGAAAAATACTGCCCTGGGTGATGGTTTTCTGATTAATCTGAATATTTACTACACTATTTATCATACTGTCATCAATCCCCCACAAAAGTATAAAGTCAGAGGAGGTTTACAAAAATATTATGTAAATTATGACAACAGGGAGAATGCAGAGAAAGATAGTGGGGGAGAGAGAAATAAAAATAGAGATGAGGGAGGGAAGACACGTACTCTTGAATAATAAACTTCTACTGTATTTCTCCTGGTAAATACTGTTTTTAATATTTTTTAAGACAACAGCAGATTTTATAATGACTTGCTGTTTGTCTTAATTATTTAGTGTGTCTATATACCTGAAGTGCTGATATAATTAGAATGTTGGGTTCTGTGTGCACATGGACTATACTTGATTTATAGCATGTTTCTACAGTGAGCTGAGCCCCTACCGCTATGATAAGAGTGTCTATTATGGGTACCAGTAGAACTGTGGTAGAAGCAACAGTGGTATAAATAGCTAAACACCCTATGCTTGTAGGGGGCTTGTGTTCTTATGCATATTCATTTTATTTCTCTCTCTTTCCTTACCTCCCAGCTCATTAAGTCCAAGATTCAACTTCTTTAACAGAGGAAAATATTTTGGGACACAATTAAAAATAGCACTTCAAATTAAAATGTCCCTGAGGAACTTCCCAAATTTTATTGTAAGAATTCCTTAGGTGACAACATTGTGGAAACAGGGTATCAAAGGCTGGATGTGCTCATGAAGCCCTTGCTTATCCCAATGGGACACAGAGAGAAGGACCAAGACAATAAGAGAGTGGCCTTTATTTTGATTTTGAAGATGGATACAACAGATGTCACAGTTTGGGCAAAGAATTTTCGTACATAAGAGGTAAGGGGGATGGATCAAATTAAAGCAGTTTCCAAAATAAGACAACTCACCGGGAATGTGCTCATAGTGGTGTGTCAGGGAAACCATTTTGGTTCCGAGTGCAGTGCAGAGCTTAGCAACTTCTGGTATGTGCTTTACAATACAGTCATTACAGGGCTTAGATCCAGTTCTCAGTCTTCAACTTCAATGGATTAAAAGTTTGCCTTCCGTTACATGGAGGACTTTCGCTTTCCTTATGAAGGAATTAGAGCTAGGAAAAAGCAAAATCATATATTTGTCCAAAAGGTTAATCTCCAGGAGAGGATTAAAAGGCAATGGAAGAGAAGAATCCTCTAAGGTTATTTTGTGAGATGACCTGGAACCGATCCTCTTACTCTCAAATAACCCATTACTGTCTCCACTTCCCTCTTTTCTATGAGATAGCATCAGCAATCCTGGTTACTGCAGGTTTCGGTCATTTCAGCAGAGACATCCAGATGTGAAATGGGTGCTGATCATGGTTGGCATGTGAATGGGGTATTCTTCTCACATATGAGTAAAGAACAGTCCCAGTTCAGGGTCTGGAGGCCTACGGAAATAAACCTAAACCAAACAAAACACTCTTTTTTTTTTTTAATTTTGATAACTGGTTGCAGTTATCCTTTCCTCTGGCAGCTCTAATAGCTGCCAATTAGGAGGTTACTCTAGCCTCTCTTTTGTATCTGAGCAGCAATCTACAGGGTAATTACATGAGCCCTCTGGTGAGGGCATTTGCAAAGAGAAAAAAAAAAATCTTATTTTGCTTGTGGTAAGGTCTCAATATGATATCAAAAAATAAGTCTCATGTATTCTGTGGTTGAATTCGTGAAACCATTTGAAACTATAATTCTTTCTGTGAACAGAATAGGCCCTTATAATTCAGATCTTGTTATGTTATGTTTGGCCAATTTTTTATTCAACTTCATACTACAACTTTATGTAAAGCAAAGACTTTACTGTAATGTACAGACTGCTACTGCACTTCAAAAAGAGAATACTAAAATAGGTCCCAAAGAATTAATCATCTCTGCTTGTAATGAAATCTTATGCACAATTTTTGGTATGTACTGACATACTTGGAACTACATCAGAAAGTTGACATGAGAGAAAATAAGTATTATTTTTTATTAAATCATTTTTATAAAAGATTTTGGGAATGAAAAATGTGTTTACTTTACCTGCAGTGACTTTGATTGCATTATTATTCTTTATATTTCAGTTAGAATCACTTGCTTACCTTAAATATGGCTCCATTTGACACATGGATAACTTTATTATCGAAAGATACTTTGGCATGATTGAGAAGGTGTGAAATTAAACCTACATTCTCAAATTGGGTGGTATCCAAACAAAACAATAGAATATCCTTGGGCCTTAATTGCTTTATCTAAATACTGAGAAAAAGAATGCCAAAAATTGTTGTGGGAAATAAACAGCATACATTTCAAAACACATTTTAAAATTTTAAAAATGATATAAATATTGGTTAAATGATACTTTTATCACTTAATAAACACTATAATCTTTTGATGAATGAAAGGAACAAACAAGTAATCATATTTTTCATTTTATTACTGGAACATAACACTTGCTAGAGTTTACTGGCTGACTATAATCAATAATGAAAAAAACAACCTCTGTGTCTATATATTATATTAGAAAGGATTTTTTTAAAAATAATTTGCATGCCATACCACATTCTGAAAAGAAACAAACTTCACCACACTGTTCACGTCATGGATATCTTAGCAATGGCTGCAATCATTAACTTTGCTAAAGGCACATTGAGATAAACCTGACATTGGAAATCTCCTTTGTTGAGGTTTCTCTATATTAAATATCAACAGATTCATCACTGATTTTGTAAAGAGTTTGAAATTAGTAATGGAAAATGAGTAATACACAGAAGCTAAGGGACCCTCAAGGACGTTTATAAATGGAGATCATAGGCCAGGGGTCAGGAACCTTTTTGGCTGAGAGAGCCATGAACGCCACATATTTTAAAATGTAAATCTGTGAGAGCCATACAATATGTTTAACACTAATTACAAGTAAATGTGTGCATTTCATGTAAGACAAACACTTTTAAAGTACAATAAGTCTCTGAATTATTTTTAATAACGTTGTTACGCTGTTGCTAACTAATGATGAATAAAGTACTTCTTACCATTAATGCGACTTCTGGTGCTGCATGGTTTTGCTGATGGCTTTGTAGTCTGGTTGATAAGTGGTGAGGTTAAGCTTCATGCAAGCATTGAGACTTCCATCCATTAAACGTGATCGTAGGTTGGTCATAACGTTCTTTAGATATGAGAAAGACTGCTCACATGCATACATAGAGCCAAACATTGTCAGTACAGCAATACTCACATGCTGCAGTGTGTGGTATGTGACAGAAAGCATGTTCCAAGTTTTGACAATCAGCTGGTCTGCAGGTTGAAGTTTTTTCATTTCTCCCCAATTGTGTTTGCTCGCCACTCTGCTTGCTGTTGTGCAAGTCTTTCCAAATCTTCATCCAGTGACTTGAACTTATTCACCCACATGTCTGAGGCCTTTAGATCAGCAGCTTGTAGCTCAAAATCTCTGATGGAGACACTAGGGATGTAACTCAGGTCGGTGCTGTCCACTGCACACTTGTGTGGATGGGTGATGAACTTAAAAAGACGAGTGTGCTCACAAAATTCTCCAAAGCACACTTTGAATGACTGCAGGAGATTAGATGTGAAGCCCAGTAGCTGCTAGAGATCAAGATGTTGAGCAGGGTCACTTGCTGTGCATGCATCTTTAAACTCTCCCAGTTTTTCAAAGTGTAGTAAATGACCTGTTTCATTGTCAGTGTTGAAGAGTTCCAGCTTGTTTTCAAATGTGACCACTGCTTGTTGAAGGGATAAGACTGTATTTCCAACACCTTGCATTTTCACATTGAGCTAGTTCAGATGTTCGGTCATGTCCACGAGATAGTAGAACTTCAGGAGCCACTCAGTGTTAGCTAACTCAGGCTGCTCAACGTTTTTCATTGCAAGAAAAGTCCGGATTTTGCTCAGACAAGTCGTGAAATGGCTGAGCACCTTCCCTCTTAACATCCAATGCACATTGCTGTGCAGAAGCAGACCAGGATAATTATTCCCAACTTCATCCAGCAGTGTTTTAAACTGGCGATCATTTAAAGCTCGGGCAACAATAAAGTTGACCACCCGAATGACCAGCGACATCACCTCACCAAGCTGCTCGCCACACATCTGAGCACAAAGCGCCTCCTGATGTAGGATGCAGTGAAAAGTTAGGATGGGTCTCTTTTCATGTTCATGAAGAAGTGCTACGAATCCTCTGTTTTTTCCCCAGCATGCACGGAGCACCATCAGTACACACCGAAATAAGTATATTCATCCGTAGATTTTTTTCTTTAGCGAACTCAATGAAAGACTTGAATAACTCCTTCCCTCTTGTTGTCTCTTTCATAAGCAAAACAGCAAGACTTTCCTCACATAGTGTGTCACTGACAGCACACCTTGCAATCACTCTGAACTGGGATAAATGGCTTACATCTGTTGACTCATCCAAAGTGAGAGAAAAGAATGGTGCTGCATTTATATCCTTCACTGTGTTGCCTCAATTTGATTTGCCATCATGCTGGTATAATTGTGAACAGTTCTTGCTGACAGAGGCATGTCTTTTTTTGTTTGATTATCTTGTCTTTATCCAAAAAGTCGTCAAAAAAGGTTATTGGCAACATCAAGCATGAATTGTTGGCATACTCCCCATCTGTGAATGGCTTTCCATTTCTCACAATTGCTAAAGCACCAGCAAAGCTAGCCAAATTCCAGTCACCTTGTTGGGTCCAAACACGGAGTTGCTGCTGACTAGCTTGCAATCTGCACAGTAGCTCTTGACATGCTTTCTTTCTGATGTCCCCTGATGGATATTTTGATGCAAATGTAGTATGGTGTGTGTCAAAATGCCACTTTATATTTGACCGTCTCATCGATACAATTTTATCATTGCATATTAGACACACTGCAGAACCTGCTCTCTCCACAAAGATGAATTCCTCTGTCCATTCCTGCTGAAAAGTATGATACTCCTCATCTTTTTTTCTTTTAGCCATCTTCTTTGTTAAAAGGGTTTCTGCTATTAGCTAGCTGACTACTTGATTAAAAGGAGAGAAGTTTACTTCCTGCCCTCACAATGACCCTTGTATGTTATGCATTATCCAATAAAAATTGGGTGTTATCCTGGAAGACAGCTGTGATTGGCTCCAGCCACCCACAACCATGAACATGAGCAGTAGGAAATGAATGGATTGTAATACATGAGAATGTTTTATATATATATATATATTTTTTTTTTTTTTCATTTTTCTGAAGTTGGAAACAGGGAGAGACAGTCAGACAGACTCCCGCATGCGCCCGACCGGGCTCCACCCGGCACCGCCACCATGGGGCGACGCTCTGCCCACCAGGGGGCGATGCTCTGCCCATCCTGGGGGTCGCCATGTTGCGACCAGAGCCACTCTAGCGCCTGAGGCAGAGGCCACAGAGCCATCCCCAGCGCCCGGGCCATCTTTGCTCCAATGGAGCCTTGGCTGCGGAAGGGGAAGAGAGAGACAGAGAGGAAAGCGCGGCGGAGGGGTGGAGAAGCAAATGGGCGCTTCTCCTGTGTGCCCTGGCCGGGAATCAAACCCGGGTCCTCCGCACGCTAGGCCGACGCTCTACCGCTGAGCCAACCGGCCAGGGCTATATTTTTAACATTATGTTTTTTATTAAAGATTTGTCTGTGAGCCAGATGCAGCCATCAAAAGAGCCACATCTGGCTTGCAAGCCACAGGTTCCCGACTTCTGTCATAGGCAGTAAAAGGCAACAGGCAGAAGACAGTTGAGGTCCCAGGTAAACAAAAGCCAAGGACTAAGAAAGGAGTGGGGAGTTCCATAGTTCAGAAAGTGTGAGGCATGCACCATGAGCTAGGTGGAATTTGTAGTAGAACAAATGAGCAGCAGAAGCAGAAATAGAAAGTTCTTATTACTGTACAACAGAATAAAGAGTTACAGATTCCTATGTCTAAAGGGACAAGATAACTTAATTCAAAGAACTGAAGCATATAATAAATGATGAATAATTGAATTAAATCTGGTTATATAGCTTTTGAGCCAACCTCTTTTTCTTCATTGTTGCTTTTCCTTCCTTTTCAAGTATTAGACCATAATCCCCATATATGAGGTAATATCTCCATTTTTTTCAACCTAATAAAGCTTGGCTTGGCAAACCTTGGCAGTGAGATTCATGGTTCTTTCTCTGAAGTGAGATAATTCAGTCATAAGATGTCCAGATACCATTTGTGGCTTCTCCAAAAATCTTATCTGCCTTATTTTCAGTTAAATTTTAAATCAAAATAATTGATATACAGATGATGTTATTATGGAAATGTACACTTGAAACCTATATAATATTATTAACCAATGTCATGCCAATAAATTTAATTAATTAAAAATAATTGAAGTATCAAATTATTTAATCTTAAAATATTTAATCTATAAATTCTTAATGGATCCTTTTAATTATGGACCTCGCCCTCTTTTTCTTTATTTCACTCTAATCTGAAGTCAAATCATTACTCTTTAGAGACTGGCAGAAAATATATCAGAAGAACACAGATTTAAACTAAATTCCTTACATCATCAAATTGATAATTATTCAGAAGTAGTGGGTTTTTTTAATCATTCCATTGGTGTGAGAGAGAAAGAAGGGGAGAGAGAAGGTGTGAGGAAGGGAAGGAGAAAGAGGGAGAAGCATCAATTTGTTTCACTTAGTTGGGCGCTCATTGATTGCTTCTCGTAAGTGCCCTGACTGGGAATGAACCTATGACCTTGGAGAGCCAGGAGGATGCTTTATCCACCGAGTCACCCAGCCAGGGCCAGTAGTAGACCTTTCAGAGGGTTAAAATGTGGACAAGACTTGAGTAATAGATCTTATATTTAAGGCCATTATATTATTTAAACACTCATACACACAAAAAATATTGTTTTACTTCATAAGGAGATAATTGAGATTGCATTTATTATCCATTTGTCAAATAAAGCAGTATGGTCAGTTAAACTGCTTTTTCCAAGTTCCTAGAACAACTCAGGGGAACTAAATGTCAGGTGTTTCAACTCACAGCCCATTCCTCTTCATGTGGTGCCACACTCCTCACACATGCCTGTCACAGATATGGGAGCTTTGGGAGGGTTTCAAAGCTTACTGGTAGAAGTATAGTTTATTTGAAGGTGCCTGGATTTTTGGAAGATAAGTGAAAAGACACTATGGAAAATATAAGGTGTGAATGATTTTGGAGAGAAAGAGCTCTAGAAGAGAGGAGATAAAAGGTTGTGTTCTCAGAAATTGCCATCCCTCTACCCTGTATATAACACCCACCATGATATGGCCCACCCTTTCTTGAACAGATTAACCATCTGTGTCTCACAGGTGGTAGCCTGATGCCCAAGGCAGGTAATTGACTGCTTGAGAGTATTTTCCCAGCTCTCACCCAGTGCTTGCTTCCCAGTGGCAGAAAGAGAATAGGATTTATTATTAAAAAGACAATAAAATGTTCTTTTTACAGAGATGTGATTTTGTAGATATAGAACACTGCCCAGGAATCACAAATAACTACTGTGAACTGATGATGAAGAACCTTAAGAATCAAAATAAAATGCTAAGCTACCATTCTAGGGGAAAAAAAAAATCACAACATTGTTTTAAAAAATAGACACCAAGCATGACTATTTCATTGCCTTTGAAAGCAGCAGTATATATATACTTTGGCAGATGAATTCTATTGTGATAATTTCACTGTCTTTCAAATACTTGAATGGATGAAAAAGTTAATTTATTTTGTGGGAGAATGATGAAGTTACATGAGATAGTTCTATGAACATTTGAATTTTAAAGATACCAGACATTCTAATATATTCCACCAAATCAATCTGTGGTGTAATGAAGCTTCCTTGAATCATACTAATACAGCAGACTGTCTACTATGACTAGTTGCTCTCCAGCTCTGCTGTAAAACTGTTCACTTAGGCTTTCCTTTTTTTTTTTTTTTTTTTTATCAATTTGGAGATTGCTGTTACCTCTCTGGTACTGGATCCTAGGTCTTTTTCTGGCTTGGCTACTCTCCTGCTTCAGTCTCATAGATTCTTGAGAAAAGATTTAGGGAAGGTAATTATACTGCTCACAAAAATTAGGGGATATTTTATTTTATTTTAATTAGGGGATATTTTAAAATGACTATAAAGCTATAAAATATCCCCTAATTTTTGTGAGCAGTATATTTTTAGATCATTCATATATGAAATACCTTCATTCTACCTTATACTAGTTATGGCTATCAGTTATGAAATGCTATGTAGCCAAAATCTCGGTTACACGTGGGTCTGTGGGGCTGACTCTAATTTTCTTTCTTCCATGTCTTTGTCTTTAACTGCTACTTTCTTGGGGATTGCCAAATTTATTTTTCACAGTCTCTGTTGAATTTTTTACATTTATCATTGTATTTGTATTTCCTATATCTCTTGTTTATTCTTTTATTAATGTTCTTTAATAGCAGCATGATAACCCATTCTTGATTCATGGATACATTTTCTCTCATTTTTCTGAGGATATTAATAATTTCTTCTAAGTGTCTTATAAATTTATTGTCTGCATTTCCTTCAAGCTGTTTGCTTTGATGTCTAACTTCAATAATAGAGATTCTTCTCAATTTCTGGTGGTCTTTGGCTGACTACTAATATGGAAGAATGGAAACTGTAAATTTGACTGGCAACCAAGAGTACCCCATGAGGTTGTTCAACCATGGGTCTTCTGAGAGGTGATTGAAATTTTAGTGTGGAAAAACACCACTATACATATCTTTAGCTTTTTACTCTGAGGCTTTTCCGATTTACCAAGACAAAAATAACAACAAACATTTACCTAAGTGCTTATTATATGACTACGTTCTATGTACTGTTTTATTTCATCCCTACAATTCTATGAGAAAACTGCTATTTTTATAGATGTTTTCTCATAAACATGTGTTTCTCATAAACAGTGTTATAGATGAGGACATTGAGATATAAAGAAGTTAAGTAATTTGTTCAGTTACACAGCTAACTAGAGATATGCCAACATGCAACCTCCTCCACTATCCACTAAAATGATTCGGCATTTTGAGTTCCCATTGGGAAGCTATAAGCTTAGTGTTACATGGGTAAAAAGGGCTGAGATATCAACATTCTGTGTATAGATAGATACTCACTCTATCTCTCTGTTTTCCACCAAGTCTTCCTGCATTCAACACTGCCTGATGTTTCTGCTTATACCCACCTGGTTCAGAGACTTTATGTCTCCCCTTCTAGAGAATAAACCTCCAAGCTTCTGTAGGATCACAGAAGGAAAGTTACCCTACTTTTAATCAAAGAGAGATCTGAAATTTAATGCTTTTTTAAACAGACCTTTGACCAATTGCTTTGTTATTATGCCTGTGTTATTCTCACATCCGTTGGAACCTGGTGCCAGGAACTTTGGGGTGTTTGTGTGCCTGGGTGTGCAGGTCATGACGCTCCACAGCATTCACTATTGCCACCGAGAATTCCTTATAGTTGGGCTCTAATGTTTACCATATGTTTGTTTGGTTTTCAGTCCTCATAATTTTATTGTTGCTTCCTTTCACATTTGTGGGAATTTATGCTTTTTATAAAAAATCCCTTTACTTTAATAGAGAGCAAAGGTAAATTTTATTTCTGATAGCCTATGTCAACTGGAAATTAATTGCATATCTTGCATTTACAAACATCTATTTTAGATGACCTACCTTCACAAGGCAAACATTGGAACTGATCTTGGCAAATTTAGTTACAAAATGTCATACCTTGGATTTGGGAAGGAGCATTATTATTTGCTAAGTATTCAGCTATATACCAGGCAATGAGATAAACAATTTAATCACCTTCACTTGTTAATTCATCCAATAAATATTTATATAACAGGTTACGATATATGCATAGATTCCAATAAGCAATAGAATCAACCAGGGGAGCTGTTATCCTCAAGAGGCATTTAGCAATGTTGTAGACACTCTGGTTTTCACAACTACAGGAGCAAGGGATTTCTACAGGCATTCATCCAGTGAGTAGAGCCCAGGAATTCTCCAAAACATTCTGTAGTGCTCAGATCAGTCGCCACAACAAAGAATTATCTAGCCCCAAATGTCGATAACACCAAGGTTGAGATACTCTGAAATAAAGACTTAGGAAAATGGTAAGTGATTAAAGTGATAAAGACCTGGTTTCTTGTACCAATATTGATTTAGCTACTAATTTTTCTGCCTGGTATCCTTTGACTTTATCAGAAAGGGAGACTTCATTGCATTGCTGTTAACATGCTTCTTTCTCTCCAGGACGTTTTGGTTCAAAGAGGGGGACATTTCTTCTGTTTGCTTTACTTTTCATTGCTTACTTTAGAATAAGGAAGAACATTGCTCTTGTATAGCTAAAGCTTAGCTACAGCAGCAGCACTGAAGATTTACAAGGATTTTCCAAGATAACATGCCTCCAACTTTGAGAACACAGACCAGAAAGTGTGGTGGAGTGACTATGGTCACAATTCTGCTCACAGATGGGGGAGGGAGCAGCAACTGAAGGTTTCTAAAGTTGTTATATTTTTTGAAGAACATCTCACAGGAAAAACTTTATTTAGGAAAAAAAAACAGTTTTCTTTAGTCATAAAAGATTTATTGTGTCAGGGTTTGTTATACCAGAAACCGAAGACACTAACAGAATTCTTCTGACATAGAATTGTACAACTACTTTCAAATATAATGAAAAATGCATCGCTGAACTTTTTTCCTCACTGGAGTGGGTAGCATTTTCATGGAGAGTGGAAAGTTGTATTTTCTACATTACCTTCAGTTTTAATGTGAAAAAAGAAAAGGCTTTTATTTTTCTGGAAAATCAGATGATAGTTTCATTTCTACATACCTATCTCCTTACAATTCTGTCCTGACCAACCTTCTCCTCTTATTTCACCTCCATCCTGAAGAACTTCTATGCCTTTTCTATTGTGACCTTCAGACAGTGGGTCTTCATCATAAACGTGTGTGTGTGTGTGTGTGTGTGTGTGTGTTAAGGGGATGTGTATTGTTTCCAGAATTCTAAAAACACCCAGGAACTCCGTGTTTAAAATTCACAGTTTTGTCCAAGTTGTTCATTTTTCTTAGGTTTTAAAATACAGGCTTGTTAGACTGACCAATTTGCAAAATACAACCAGCAGTTTTGAAAATTGTATGGTCACTTTTTTGTGTGTGAGACCTCAATTAAGATCAATGTATTCATAATTATGTCATTCTCATATTGGCCCATTTTCTAACATAACTGTAACAAATGAACATAAATTTAGCTTCTGCTAAAAAAAAAATTAGCTTCTGCTATTGTCTAAATCTCTATCTTCTTAGCCTGAATATGCTATAAATATTATGAGTACTTTTTACCATTAGAATATGATAAGAAGTAGTCAATTTTATCCTCTTAGATTTTTTTCCCCCATAGGTATTTAAATATTTAAAATAACACAATGGCCCTGGCTGATTGGCTCATCTGGTAGAGCATTGATCTAGCATGTGGAAGTCAGGGCACACAGAAGAGGAAACCATCTGCTTCTCTCCCCCACTTCCTCTTTCTTCTCTCTCTTAATCTCTCTTTTACCCTCCCACAGTTATAGCTCAATTTGTTTGAGTGTATCAGCCTGGGCTCTGAGGATGACTCCATGGAGCCTCTGCCTCAGGTGCTAAAAATAGCTTGGTTGTAAGCATGGCTTCAGAAAGGCAGAGCATTTTCCCTAGACGGGGGTTGCTAGGTAGATCCCAGTTGGGATGCATGAGGGAGTCTGTCTTTCTATCACCTGTCATTTCACTTGGAAAAGAGAAAATCAATCAATAAAATAAAATAAAATAAAAACACAATGGATACTTAGACAAAACTTATTGTATCTTCTAGTTTAGGGAGTTGCTGATGCAGCAGAATAAAAAAAGGGGGGAGGAATCAGTGAGCATTTGTGTTTCAGTTAAAAAATACTTAAACAATTAATTATTTCAAAATTTTAGCTAATTCTTCGAAACGAAAATAAATTTCCTGGTACCTAACTCAAGTAGTACAACCTGTCTTAGGACCTTTTGATACTTAAGTGAACATGAACATTTTCCCTGAACATTTTATATATTTCAGTAAGGCTCAGTTAAAACTTTCCAAAAAATTAATGATGATATGTTTGCAAGACTTCCTTTTTTATAACTAGAATGGTATGCAGTCATCTTGAATGGTAAGATATCTTGTTCTACTATTTTTGTTTTACATAACCTTGAGAAACTTTATTATTTGCCAGTGACACTGAGGTGACTGGCATATCCATCACCTTAACACTTGTGAGGCCTGCAAATTGACAATAGAATGGATGACATTGAATTTTGCTTGATGACTTTTGTATGGTTCATGTTTGTTTCTTCCCCAAGATTTGTGATGTTCAGCTCAGCCTTTGTGGTTGCTTTTTTTAAGTGGGATTCCAGAATAACTGCTTTGTAAACTCTAAGACAACCAACCAACAAACTGAGTAAAAATTCTGAAAGAGACACCTAAAAGCTTGAGCTAAATTTAACCTTTTTCCAGAAAAAAAAAAAAAAAAGTGGCTGTTCAGCATATCAAAGGAAAGAAAGTTTCTGGGGGTGAGGAGTTAAGCTGGAACAAAAGCGCAGAGATCCTGCCCAGAGCCTAACAAGAAAGAACATGGAAGAAATGCTAAGTGTGCTTCCTTGATCACAACCTTATGATATTTAGGAGCATAGACTGTGAGTCAGGCTGCCTAGGTTTAACTCTCATCCTTACCACGTAACTAATTGTGCGAGGTTAGGTGAGTTAATTAACCTGTCTTAGCCCTGTTTCTTCATCTGAAATATGAAAATAATAATAGTACCTTCTGTTGGTCAAATAAGTTTGTAAATATGATATATATGGTTGCTCACTTATAATTTGCATTGGGTGTAGGGGACAGGCTAGAAGCAGGCAGGGTGGTTGTAGCCTAAGGCTTAGTTTTAAGACTAAGCTTTTCCCCATACCCTTGACTGATTGCACGATGTGGGCTGGTGCACCCTCATGAGGAATCCCATTATGCCTCAGATAAGTGGCTTTGTATAAGAGACTTCCTTGTTTGTATATTGGATTAAAGGTTTTGATTTCCATACTATAAAATGGAGCAAAAGAGCCCATGCTGGAGAAGAGCAGAGAAAGGCCATGTGGAGGAGAGGAGAAGCAGCCAAGATGGTGGAGTGCTGAAAGAAAAACCAGTTTGTGCAGAGAGAAAGAGATGGGGAACAGAGGTGAATAAGGCTGGTGAGATAGAAACCTTTGATTCTAGGAAACTCGGATAAGTCAGTGGCTTTGGGAGCCCTGAATGGAAAGGGAAGTGTTTTCCCCGCTATGTGTATTTTTTGCCCACCGGGTGCAAGCTAGTATTACAGCTAATGGCCCACCAGTCCTTGGCTCTGTTGCTTCATTACTATCTGTCCAAATCAAATACGAAACTGCATGGGCCAGGCTGCCATGATGGTGGCCGTGGCTACTGGTTTTACACCTACTTTGAAAGCTTTTGTGAGGATTAACTGAGCTGATATATATATATATATATATAAAGTGCATAGAACCATGCCTGGAATACAGCATAAGGCCTGAAAGTATTAGTTCTTATCATCACATGAGCTTGAGAGACATAAAGATGAGGTAACACATGACATGACCAAGGACCTGGCTGATACAGTGTAGACTAGACAGACCTAGATGCTTGGACTCCCTGAGGGTTTCCTAATCATGGCTGAGGGTGAAAAAATGAAACAAAAGACCAGTACCAGGGATGGAGAGATGAAGCTGAATTCACTTGATGAATCCCAGCATGGTGGTTCCTGCCCCAGAATGGCAACCACCTGCAGTGAGCCAACACTTGACTGCCCTCTACTGCAAAGCTGCATAAATACAAAATGTCTTATCAACTTTCTTTAAATATGAAAGGCCATAGTAATTTGATTTGTTTTTCTGAAGTGAAGTGGTAGCTTTGGGGAGGTTTCTTTGTTATTTTTTTTTTCCAGACAGGATTGTAGAGTTAAACAATGCCAGTCCCTAGACCCTCTAAGAAATCAGACCAAAATGGTCATAGTTCCAGATTTGTCCTCAATAACTGGGAATTGGGGGGAGTTGTCCTTACTGAGTGTCTATTATCATATAGATCTTGTTTGTGTGGAAGATTAAACAATTAGCCCTATGTAAAATGCCTAATGTGGGATCTTGCACAGTGCTTGCCACATAGGAGGCATTCAAATATTAGATCATCTTTTCCTCCAGGACAAAGCTCAGATGTTTTGATTGTAGTTCATTATAAAAGATTCCAGTTCCCAAAGCTCAGGAGTCCGTTGCTGTAATACACTCATTCTGTGAGCAGCATCCACCGAGACCACTCAACTTCATTCCCCTGGGGGCTGGGAGGTGAGCGGCAGCAACACAGACTTGGGGTTGACACTGATGCTGCACAGTGAGCAGTGAAGTCCTTTGACTCTGGCCCAGGAGTCTTGTGTCTTCTGCCAACCTTTATAAAACTGGCATTCTAACCTGTTAGATCTCAACTATGATAAAATCTCACACCATTCACAGTTTTTGACAACAGTTTTCATTTTTCTCAAAACCCTTCTCCCA
The DNA here is from genome assembly GCF_036850995.1 of Saccopteryx leptura. Taxonomy (NCBI): domain Eukaryota; kingdom Metazoa; phylum Chordata; class Mammalia; order Chiroptera; family Emballonuridae; genus Saccopteryx; species Saccopteryx leptura. The sequence continues at coordinate 265,044,454 of NC_089505.1, read as the reverse complement.
GAAGCTCATGTGAGGTGAAGCTAGAAAGAGAACCCAGTGAGTGAGGGAGGAGGTGGTTAAGGATCACTAAAGAGACCTACCTCGTACCCATTGTCTATTTTGATGTTCAAAGCCTGGGTCAGATAAAGAGATGCGATTGGAACTTTGATATTAGACTGGAATTAAAATTTTAACCCCAAAAGAGAAAATTTCCTTTTACTTGAAATTATCTAGGAAGCTATGGGATCTACCTAAAGTATCCTAAGGACAAAAAAGGGGGATTTAATATGTCATGATTGAAATGTATGACTGGAAGTTAAGGGAGAGGTTCAGGCTTGCTTTTCAAGTCCAGTTTGTTCTAGAAACTAATAACAAGCTTATGAATATAAATATATATACACATAGCTAACATTTATTAAACAACTAATACAGAGACACACACAAAGTAGGCATTGTTTTAAGAATTTGTACATATTGATTTATTTAATCCTCAAAACTACATGAGTTAGGTATGAATGAGGTATAGAAAACTTAAAATACATGATAATGATCATGCAGCTAGAAGATAGTAGAGAATGGGTTTGAATGATTTTATTAAAAATACTTTATCTTACAAATGTAGCTTTATAATAAAGATATTGTCCTTTTAATGAATTTTAACACGTCATCGGTAACATCTTTTTATTCTTCAGAATAATCTTACACCTTCTTTTACTTTAGTTAACTTTCACCTCTATTCTTATTTCCCTCACTCTCCAAGGTTTTAAAGAAGCAGTTGGTCTGGACAGGCCTATAAATAAAGTGCCCACTACATTATTATATATCATAGTATCCCAAATAATAAATTTCAGAATACTCAGTAAGTTGTAGAAGAATGAATGAATCCAACTTTCAGTTATCTATTGTCATCTAACAAACCACTCTAAAACTTAGTGGCTTAAAACAGAGCTTATTACCTTATGTATTTTGGGTTGACTGAGCTAAGCTGGGCTGATCTTGCTTGATGTCTCTCTTGGAGGTCTAATAACATTACAGTAGGCTAAAGTCATCTGAAAGCTTCCCTAGGCTGAACAGCCAAAATACACCTGCCACGTGGTTCATATTTAACACTGCCTGATACCTGAGAGCTCAGATGTAGCTGTTAACCAGAAAGACCTTTTTCTCTCATTCTGGTGGTTAGATCTTGAGAGGGAATGTCTCAAAGATAAATATCCCGAAGGGCAGAAAGCAGAAGCTTCTTGGCCAAATGAGAGTTAGCATTGCATAACTTCCTCCAGAGCTGACTTATGGATATTCATGAACCCTAAGCTTCATGGACCCCTTTTTCCATTAAGTGAACAAATACATTAAAATATATTATTATACTTTATGATATTTTTGATAAGAAGGTGAATAAAAAACATATATTCAAACATTTTCTTAAACTTAAATGTTTATTGTTTAATTCTGATTTTAAGAGAAATAAAAAAAATATTTTAATGGGCTCTTATCATGGGCCTGAACTATGCTAGTTTTACCTAATAAGCTGGACCTAACTTCTGCCCCTGTCTGGAAATCAAAGCAATTAGAGAGCTCACCATATTCAATGAGGTAGAGAGATAAACTCAATTTTTTGACGGGAGAGGGACAAGGTGATATTGTAAAAGAACAGGTAGGTGGAATATATTAACACAATCATCTTTAGAAAATAAAATCTGTCAAAAGGAATATGCTTTTAAGAAATATGAGCCCTTCTGCTTTCTTTCTTGGAATGCATGCATGTAGTAACATTAAGATCTACTATTCCAATAGTCATTGAAAAGGCTTAAAGTAGTATTTTCTATGACTCAGTGTTTTCAGGAAAATGTAAAATAGCCATATTGGTTTCAAAATTCTGGCATACAAATATAAAGATTTAGTGTAGGCTCAGAAAATTGTTATTGAAGCAATCACAACTTTACAAAAATTTTCAAGTTTAAATGAGTTCATAAAGAAATATTTACCTCTATGGGCAAGTCAAAAACACAGTACTAAGGAAATTGATGTTATGCTAGATTGTTGCAATTTCAATGCAAGGTAGAACCTAATAGAGTAAACATGTATCTATACCATGACATCAAATAAATAAAAAAGTTATGGGTGAGTATCCATGTTGATTTACTGGACCTGGTTGTTTTCTATATCAGAGATTGATATATCTTGGCACAAAAGACAATTTCTGTCATGTTCAGAGAAATTTAAGTCACACACACCTGCACTGACATTCTATTATGCCAGTTTGACCTTCAGAAACATTTTCTAAATGATAGAAATACCAGATGTAGGTGACAAAGTAGAAATTCATATATTAAAGATTAGTCAGTATATATCTCTTTTTCTTTTTTAGAAATACAAGGCCACTTTTCTGCCTGATTAATATACTAGACTGTGGTTTTATAAGTCCACATATTCAGGACTATTTCAGAATACTCATTATAGCAACAGAGGACTAGCCTGGAAAGATAAAATGAACAAATTATTTGCCCTGAAGAAGATTGATTTCACATATAAGACAAAAACAGTGTCAAAAGGAATAGCAATAAAGTATTACACAAAATAACCATATCGAAAACAGAACATGTAATAACAATAGACTATACTCCCAAAGAATTGAAAACATAACAAAACATAAGCTAATGCATAAAATAGTAGCAATAAGTTAAATATCAACTTTGACATTCCAAATGTACAAGAAATTAGTCTTTTATCTTCTAAAGTTCATTCTTTTGGGAATTTCATTCTTATTATTGACTGGGGAAATTTACTTCTCCACTATCCCTCTGGTCCCCAGGATATGGTTCAAATTCAGATTTCCATTTTATTAGCTTATCTCTCCTGTTCTAAGCACTTTATATATATAAAATATTAAATATATATATATATTTAATATTTACAATAACCCCAAGAGTAAATAACATTATTAGCCACATTTTTAAAATAAGGAAACTGAGGCTCAGAGAACATAGATAAGTCGTTTAGTGTTACATGGCTAGTAAGTTTAGTATTCAAACCAAGATTAAAACCTGGGCAGCCTAATATCAGATCTTAAGACCTATATTATGTTATTTTACCTTTTGGGGCATCAAAGCTGGAAAAAGAAACTGCATGGTTACAGGAAAATGTCAGGGAGAATATTAACAATGGCTACTTTTAATTTGTCTAGGAGGTTTGTTTCATTACTACAAAAATAATGCTCATTATGATTAAGTGTATATAATTATATACGTATTCATAATTTTAAAGTTTAAATGACAAAAAGTGACTTGACTTTGGGTGATGGACACACAACACAACCAATAGCTCAAATACTATAGAAATGTTTACCTAAAACCTATATACTCTTATTGATCAGTGTCACCCCATTAACCCTTTGAGTAGTACGAACGTTCATATACGTCCTCATGCATGAGAGAACAAAAATTTTTATTTTAAAAATGTGTAAGGCAACATTAAAAAAAGACAAATGTATATTCTTCTTGTTTCCATAAATTGGTTATCAAACAAACATGATTTTAAGTTAATAAAACTGGAACTGAAACTAATTTTATTTTTTTGAAGAAAACTCACTCCTGAGGGTCAGCAAGCATAAAAAAATCTCACTACTGAAAGGGTTAAATTTAATTTTCTGATTAAAAAAGACAAGGTGGTAAATATGCAATACTCAAAAAGAGATATAAATTATTCCCCTTTTATGAAGTCATTACCACCTCCTGTATCAGTCAATATCATATGAACTTTTTTTTTATTAGAAAATTTTCCATAAAAAAGTGCCATTTCATTTTACAGGAATCATGATAGAAATTGGTTGCTTTCAGATGATTATAAAAATTGTATCTCACTGCTATGAAAATAGCATAGAAATCTCCATTGTTCATAGAAATCTTCAATCTTCATAATAGCAGATCTATGCCTGATTCTAGCCCTTACTAGGCTCTGGGCATCCTCACTGGTCTTCAGGGTTCTACAGGATAGAAACAACTCTGATTTCTAAAGTGCTACTTTGAGAGTGGCCATAGGCCTACATTTGCTCAGTCAGTAAACCAAAAATCTCAGTCTCCTTCACTGTCAGTCCTATGCCATTCCTATCTAATACATCCACCCTAAGTGATACATCAATAGGCCAATCCTAAAATGTTTCAGTAGCTACAAAGACACAGTGTAGTATTTGTTGGTACCAGACTTTGTGATCCTTGCATGCTCTGTGAACATACATAATAGAGCTTTCACTTTGACATGTGTGGTTAAGATAGAATATACTGTAAGTATATATGACACATAAGAGTCTACAAAATGAAGTTGCTTGTTTCCTTGAAAGCAGTCTTAAACTCAACTTGTGCAATCATCATGCAAAATAGTCTGTGGGTCCTAAATAGCCCAATTTTGGTGCCTCCTTTAATTCTATAAGGCATGTTATATTGCATGGCTCCTCGACCCTTTCCATTAAGGTCAACCTTTTTGACCCTTGGGTAATCTCCAAAAGTTCAGACTGCCATTGATAAGATTCATTTTTCCCCTATAATTACTCCCTACATAATAGGCACTGCTATCCATTGTTATACTTGAAAGTAATTAAAAACAGAATAGTTTAAGGAGACTTTCCTCAGTCTCGTTTCCTATCTAAGTGTTCAGTGTCACTGTGGTTGTAACCTGCAAAATTATTGACACAAACCATCCCGACAAGGTACCACTGTGATTCCAGAGATGGAACATTGAAGCATCAGCATCTCTTACCAACATCTTAGCTTTCAATTTACTAACAGAAATACAGTTTTATACTAATATTTATTTTTCCTGAGCTGTCTTAACATTTCTCTCCTAAACTTTACTCTAAAACTTCTACTTTCTTTTGACCATTCTTTACTTTCAATTTCATTTTTCTAATTATTTACACAGCACAAGTAATTCATTTCTGTATTGTTTATTTGTCCTGTTTTCTGGATGTTTTGACATTTCTGGTAGAGAGAGACTACCTTTCTGGGCCTAGCCAATTTCTAGCCAAACATTCAGCTTAGAGCATGCCTTTGATAAGCAAACTAACCAATTCAGAACCTTACCTCCTTCAACTGGCTGGTATACCCAGGAAGCAATATGCCTCATCCCTCCTTCTGCCTTAATCATCTTAGCGCCCGGTACCAGGCAACTAGAGACTCTTATAGCTCAGAGCCTGCTGAAGTTATCATACCAGTCAATCCTAAACCGTTTACTCTGCCCAGCCTCACCTTGCCTTCAGAAACCTAATTAAAGTCTGTGGTCCAGGTTCTCCTCTCAGTTCTGCCTCTTCTGCTTCTTCACTACCTTGATGGCTTTCTTATTTAACCATAGATGACATGCTTGTGCCTCTGGTCTCCAGGACCAGTGAGTATAATAAACTTGGTTTATTCCCCTCAGCCTCTCCTGTATCTTCTATTGTGGCCATGCCTGACCTACCAACATATAAAAGAACATGGTACAGTTTCTATTGGAACCAGTGATCTCTTAATTGACAAAAATTTTACTTAAAAATAAATACAGACTTTTCCTTAAATGAACCTGACCTTGGAGAAAGATTGTTGTAGTTACAACTTATAATGATAAGTACTATAATAGAAGTATATTCAAATGAGAGATACCCCAACCTATCTGGGAAGTATCTAAGGAAGGCTTCCTAGAACTGATAATATAATGAGTTCAGAGATTGGGGCAAGAATATTGCAGATAGAGACAAACTTAGTATCCAAGTATGGAAATATGAAAGGATGCTTGTGTTGTGGAGAGATGACTAGTTCAAGATGTAAAAATACTGGAGAAAGGGTGTGGTTGTGTGATGTTGTGAGAGGACATAAGATACAGAGAAGAAAAGGGTCACTCAAAGCTTTTTATTTTACTTTATTCTTATTTTTATGCCATATCAATTTCCACTTTCTGTTCTGACACACATGAAATACAACAATCCCTGACAATATCTAAAACAATTTCCATCATGCTAGCTAAACTTAAACCCTTTCCTTAGCTCTCAATAAAAATGGAATAAATGTTGTTCAAGCAAAACAATATTGAATAACTATTTTACTATCTTCTCTTCACATAAAGTATGTAAATAATTCAAAAACACTGCAGCATTGTTAGTAACAAAAAATATGCGACACATTTCTCACCTGATCATGGTGTGGTTGTGTCTTAACTAAAGGTTTGAGAACCACTGAAAGAACAGGGTTCGAGTATGTATATAATGCTGAAGGTAGAATACCAGCTAGAAAATATTAAAATTTTTCTATTGAGATTTTACAAGTGGCAATTGGTATGGGGCAGAGAAAGACTAAATGTATCTGGGGACAAAATTGTTCAGGTTTAAGGAGAAAAATGAAATTATAGTGATTAGAAAGCTTCGAATACTGTTTGGATGATAAAATCATTGTAATCAGAGAAATAAATATAAGAAACGTATTTAGAAGTGGAAGGTGATGATGGAGAAAGAAAGAAAACTGTGTAAAAATACACTTGATGCAAAATCACACACTCCCTACTAATAGCAACTAAAGAAGGTTTTTGGTTGTTTTTCCTTTCATAAATGAAATCCAGGTATTGAGAAGTGTTAGAGTTGGCTCTGCTGCTCAGGGACAGCTTCAGAATGCAGTCTCTTTCCATCTTTTGGATCTGCCCTCCTTCCTATGTTTGTTTACAGCCTCAAAGTCATAATATAGCAACTATAGCTTTGGGTAGAATGACATTAAGTAGGGAAAGATTCTAGAGACATAAAGGAGAAGTGAAAGAACAGTAGAGTACCAGTGTATGTATAGGACCCTAGCTTAGGAAAAGAACCCAGTTTTGGAGAGTAAGAACTAACAGCAAAAGTATTGGAAGAAGAATTAGAGAACTGTGGTGTTAAGAAACTAACAGGAAATTTCCTTTGTATGGAACAGTCAAGAGTATCATAGGTCACAAAATAAAAAAGCAGGAAACTAATCAAGAATTATGTGGCAGATGTACTTCTGTGGCTATTTTAAAAATAGATTTCATTAAGTTTGAAATTAATTGCTAGTCTATTGTATACTGAGACATTAATCAGAAGTGTTAAATAAAGACAAATGTACCCAAAAATCTCCAAAAGTTTCATAGTAAAGAGAAAGGAGGAGAAATTCAGAATTAACATGAAAAAGATGTAAATTGGGTGAAAAAAGCTGCTGGTATTGGGAATACTGGAGAACAACTGCAGACTGAGGGGAAGGAAGAGTGGAGAAAATAATGAACAGGGTTCGGGTATGTGTATAATGCTGAAGGTAGAATACTAGCTAGAAAATATTAAAATTTTCCTATTGAGATTTTACAAGTGACAATTGGTATGAGGCAGAGAAAGACTAGAAAAGAGCCTAATTTATCATGGCCTAGGAGAATTGTAAGCATTTGGGTCAAGACTTTGGATGGGTTCTGGGTTTCAGAGAAAACTCTTTTGTTTTCTGTAATACCTATATCACATATCACCATTAAAATAGAAAGAAAAAAAATTATTCACTTCAGTTCATGTTATGCTCAGCTGGTGTTGAATTTGGAATCAAGGCCCTGGCCAGTTGGCTCAGTGGTAGAGCGTAGGTCTGGCATGTGGAAGTCACAGATTGGATTTCTGATCAAGGCACACAGGAGAAGTGACCATCTGATTCTTCACCCCTTCCCTTCTCTTTCCCTCTCTCCCTCTCTATCGCTCTCTCTCTCTCTCTCTCTACTCCTCCTGCAGCCATGGCTCAAATGGTTTGAGCAAGTTGGCCCCCAGTGCTGCGGATAGCTCCATGGTCTTGCTTCAGGTGCTGAAATAGCTAGTTGCAAAGCAACGGAGCAGCTTTCCCAAATGGGCAGAGCATCACCTTATAGGAGGCTTGCTGGGTGAATCCAGGTCAGGGCACATGTGGGATCCTGTCTCTCTACTTTCCCACATTTCACTTAATAAAAAAAAAAAAAAGAACTTGGAATCAAGTAGAGATAATAGATATTTGGAGCCCAGTGCACTGCTTGGCATGCATCCACATAGCTCCTCTTCCCTCTTTCATTGAGATAAAAGGGAACAATATAGGGATGGATACTAATTCAGACAGTTTTAGGAATACATACAAGGAAACTTAAAAGAATTCACTAGCTACTGTATTTCTGTCTCTAATACTGCTAGGCTTAAAATGAATAACAAATGAATACATTCTGATCTATTGTGAAAGAGAATCATAACTATTAAAGTAATGCTCATGATTTAGGATGACTGAAAGTATAACTCTGTGTATAAACTGCAGGGTTGGAAGGGCTGGCTGCATGGATGAAACCCTGAGTTTTTCATGAGAGTTGCTCAGACCTCCTGTTTAGCAGCCCAGATCCCAGCATTTGAGAAAAACACCGAAGGCAGAGACTATCTTATTTATTGTTTTGGGTTTTTGTTTTTTTTACCCTGTAACTAAATATCATCAAACTAATACTAAATTGGTTCTTATTGATATCAGTGGGAGTCAGAGAGATATCATATTTGGATGTCAGAGAGCATACAAATAATTTCTAAACTTTTGAACTCTAGGCTTATTAAATTCTAAAAAAAACACTTACACAAAAGAGTCGAGGCTATAGAGAATGCTATCACACATGAAGTGTAAAATCTTGCTAACTACTTCAAAATGCCTCAATAACCTTCCATTATACTTTACATTTTGGACTCCAATTACCTTTTCATAGCTGCAAGAGTAAGTGTCCATTTACTTGAGAAGTATGGTCCTTTTACATTACCCACATAATACCATCCCTTCAGTGTTCTACAGGATTGCTACCTGAAAATAGTGTTCTTGTTTAGAAAAAGAAAAGACATCTTTTCTTTCATTTTCCCACCATGCAGGTATCTATTTATGTAGATCGGGGAGGAAGATCCAAGCTTTGTCTTAGCCACTTACTCTATCAACTCTATAGAGCCCAATGCTCTATAGCCAGAGAGGAGACACTCATGACAAAAATTCAAATATGGCCCCATTGCTCTTCCAGAGAAGATATCCTTCATTCATTTGGACTGAACTATCCCATGCTGCTCACCTTGTCTTTCTGCATTTCTCAATAAATGAATGTCTGTCTTATCAAATAGAACTATATTAAGCAGTTTCCCAAGACATTTCAGATTTTCAACACAACCCATGTAGAGGAGATAAAATGAACATTGAGACTTTAACAGCAGCCTACGTTCCAGCAGTATTCTAAACCAGTTAGGAGCTACAATAGCAACAATTGGATCTATTTTAAAGGATTTCTTGAGAGACATAGCACTTAGGAACCACCTCTCATAGAAATCGTCGTGCAACTTTTCTAATTGTAAATATAGCCAATGTCTATTGGCCTAGACATACATAGAAAATAAGTGAACAGGCTAAAATCTTTCTCTTCATGTCAGCTACTCTGAGAAGAGAAGTAGTGGCCACCTCTTAAATAATGCAATTAAGCTCTTTCACAGGTGTGAGTTGGGTCTTCTGGGAAGTAAGTGTTAATGGAACCAGAACCATTGTAAAGATGCCAGAAAATGATTGTTAGAGAAAAATGTGAACACAGTTTTCAGAACACCTCTGTCATTTATGTCAGACCTAAATTGTTTAAATATCCCTGCCCGACTCTGGTGGTTCCGCTTTCCTTAGCTTTTCTTAGGCAGAATCATCAAATGATTTTTCTCAGGCTTTCTTTACATGAGGTGTGGATATTTGACCATCTTCCATCAAGCAAACTCATTTGCAAGAGACATGACAGGCAAAAGTGAACATTGTGTGACAAAGGAGTTCTGGAAAGCATGGCCTCACAGAGGTGTTGGGATCGCTACACAGAAGAAGGCTGCCTTCTGGTTCCTGTCTTCCTAGACTCGATCAACTAGCAGAAACAGCAGTAGGATTTCTACTAAAACAGTTTTATGGTATGATCAGTACTTCTCTTTTTTCAAGCTATATAGCATCCAAGCTTGGTACCTGGTCTTCCTAGACATTCTAAGATAGCTCACACTTTCTAATAAAACCATTTTATGCTTTATCTAGAATAAATTATTTTGTCCAAAAGAAAACCATGACAGATAAATTGGTTTAGAAGAGCCTAATATGTATCTAGAATTCCTGGTTGAACAAGCCTAGCTAACCTTTAGAAAGAAGTACTTGAAGGACAGAAGTGGCCCCGCCTACAGAGGTCCTTTACTGTTTTCAGAACCTGTAAATTTGACAAGCACTTTGCTGTTGTCAATCTTATTCTGACATCCATTTGATTTTCCAATGATGAGAAGACATTTCCCCATCATAAAATAATGTATGAACATAAATACGATAGAATAAAATGTAATTTTACATAAGCCAGCCCACTTTTCTCAGAGCTGTAGTACCCCTGAATAAATATACTATTATATTTTTAGGTTCAAACGTATTCAAAGATTATGTGCATTTTTACAATGATTTCACTATACTTTAAAATCACCATGTCCTGAGCCCATAGGAGTATTTCCTTAGGACTTAGTTGCTAACATCACACAGCAACCATATGAAGAACAGAGTGTCTCAGTGGCCCTCAATGCTCAAAAAGAAAAATTCACAGGGGAAATACCAGATGTGTCCAGATTACCTGTTACATTGTTATATTACTTATACCATATGGCTTATTTATTATATTTGATATTTAATGCCTGCCTCACTAGAATGTAAGTGCTATGAAAGCAGCAGTCCGCTTTGCTTACTGATACATGGGGGCTGAAACAATATTAGTACTTATTTTCCCACCTTCTAAGTTCTAGGCTGGACTAATCACCAAATTAACAGAGACAGTTTAGTAGGAGAAATTAAAGTCTAATACATACGCAAGGGGCCTTCACATACTCTTGATAACTCAATGAATATTCTAAAGACAGTGAGGTAGTATTGGGTATAGAAGACATTTCTGGACAAAAGAAAGAAAGGGGAGGAATGAGGGACTAGATTTCAGAAGTGAGAATGGGTGATTTACTGGTAGTTGAGGAACTGGTAGGAAAATCCTTGCGACACAGGAGGAATCTAGCTAACAGGTACCTGCCTAAAGCCCTCTTCTATATCATACTTAAGTCAAATTAGGATAAGGCAGCATCTAAGATTTTCTTCCTGAAGCAGGTCTCCGTTTGACTCTCTTGGTCAGGAAAAAGAGGAGGTCAAAGTTTCTTTCTGAGTCTTGTTTCTTAATAAACAGCTTAAAATCAATATCCCAAAAAAGCAGCTTCAGGGTGGCAAAACATCGATCCCTTCAGATGTAACCCAAGCTCTGAGAACAGTGCTGCAACACCATTGAATAAATATTTATTTAATGAAAACAGCTGCTGTTAGCCTCCAAAAATGTGGCTAGCTACCTACCTCTATGACTTACTTCCAGATTCTAATCCCTCACTTGTTAAGTTTTATTGCAAATAGTTCACGGGCAATGCTGAATTTCATTTTGACCAAAGAAACTCTGATTTCTTAGCAGGTTAAAAAAAAAACAGTTGATTATGGACCACTTTTTTATTATTTATTTTTATTTTTTCTTGTATTCCAAAAAAAATTATAATAAACTAAGGAAAATAAACTAAGTCAAAACAAAATAAAGGTGCATACTCTGTAAGAATTTCTGGATATTTTGTCCTTTTTATGGAAACTTTGGATTGGAACGTTTTTCTGCCTAGTGTAGGTTATTTTCCCTCTTTACTATCAAGTTTTATGTATTATAAATATTGCTTAGTTTATTTTTTCAGCCTGTCAAGGCAAACTGGCAGAAACCAGAGAAGTGGGGTGGATTTTAAGCACAGGAATGCTAGTGAAATGTTATTTCAGATTATTTGAACATTATAACCTTTAATTAAAAAGCTAGTGACCCTGTTTCATGTGCTTTTATATTCATTAGTTTATTAAGAGCTTACCTTACCGCTGCCCATTGGAATGGGTATGATAAGGCAGACTTTTAGAGATACAAATAGTACTCTATCCTTTACTTTTATGTAGCTCTAAAATGTAAGACTCTAATACCAATATGATATTTTATTTACTCTGAATTTGAAGTAGTTTTATCATGTAAGACAGCTGGATTTGTAATCATAAAGCTAGGCCACAGGGCAGTTTACAATGTAGCATTTGCTTCACCAAACAAGCAAACTAAATGAGCCAGAGAAAGAATCCCAGCAAGACAGGAGTCTCAGCATTTTGTAACCTTAATCTTGGAAGTGACATTCTATCATTTTTTTAATCTTCTCTATATTAAAAGCAAGTTGCTACAATCAGCCCACCCTTAAGTGGAGAAGATTATATAGAGTGGGAATACAAGGAAGAAAGAGTTATTGGGAGCTACTTTAGGAGAGACTTGAATCCTTTGTATTCTGGAAAGACTTGTGAAGTAATATTCCAGAAGTGGGTCTTGATCTTCACAGAGCTACCTCAACTTTCTTCCTCTCAAGAAGAAATGTAAGAGATAAATATAAATCTGATGTTTTCCATAATGGGTCTATTATGTCATTATGACAAGACATCAACATGAGCTTGTTGCTCATATTTATTCTCATTCTGTTTTTTTTTTTCTATACCTTCTTGGATTTATGGTTATTGTGCCAGTAAATGGTTCTATTTTGTACTCCACTCTCTATTTTTCTCAGGCCACTTCTTCTCATCTTCCATAGACCTATATACATAAATATGAGTCACAAGAAAGGTACACACTCTACCATTAACTGAGTGCTTTTTGTATGCCAGGTTCTTAGGAGATATTATTACCTAATACTATAAAACTAATAAAATAAAACATAGGTTAAAAATCTGCTTGACACGTTGGACTGGGACACAGAGGGCCCGGGTTCAAAACCCTGAGGTTGCTGGCTTGAGCACAGTCTCACCAGCTTGAGCAAGCAGTTACTGGCTTGAGTGTGAGATTATAAACATGACCCCATAGTTGCTGGCTTGAGCCCAAAGGTCGCTGGCTTGAAGCCCAAGGTCGCTGGCATGAGCCCAAGGTCTCTGGTTTGAGCAAGGGGTCACTCACTCTGCTCTAGCCCCCTGGTCAAGGCACTTATGAGAAAACAGTCAATGAACAACTAAGGAGCTGCAACAAAAAAATGATGCTTCTCATCTTCTTCTTTCCTGTCTGTGTGTCACTGTCTGTCCCTCTCTCTCACTCTCTTTCTGTCTCTGTCAATTAAAAAAAAATCAGTTTGACATTGATCTTAGCAACATTTTATTTTTGCTAAACAACTTGAACTATATCAAGCTACAAAGCTTTTGCACAAAAAGGAAACACTAACCAAAACAAAAAATAATCTTCAGAATAAGAGAAAATATTTGCAAACTCTCTTTTAATAAGGGCTTAATATCCAAAATGTACAAGAATTCAATAGCAAAATGTACAATTCAATAGCAAAAAGAATAGACAATCCAACTGAAGAGCAAAGAAATTGAATAGACATTTATTTTTCCAAAGAAGACTTGCAAATGACTAACAGATGCATAAAAAAACTCAACATCACTAATCATCTAAGAAATGCAATCAAAACCAGTGAGAGCCTGGCCTGTGGTGGTGCTGTGGATCAAGCATCTACCTGGAATGCTGAGGTTGCCGGTTCAAAACCTTGGGCTTGCCTGGTCAAGGCACATATGAGAAGCAACTACTAGGAGTTGATGCTTCTTGCCCCCTACCCCCATTTCTCTCTCATTCTCTCTTTCCTCTCTCTAAAATCAATAAATTTAAAAAACAACAACAAAAAAAAAAAACAGTGAGATATGACCTCACACCTGTTAGAATGGCTGTTAAAAAAAAGGGAGAAGAAATAAGTGTTAGTGATGATGTAGAGAAAAAGGTAGCTTTGTGCATTTTTGCTGGGAATGTACATTGGTGCACCCACTATGAAAAACAGTATGGAGGTTCCCAAAACATTAAAAGTAGAACTACCATATGGTCCAACAATCCAATTTCTGGGTATGTATCCAAAGAAAATAAAATTACTATCTTGAGATATCTACACTCCCATGCTCGTTGCAGCATCATTTCACGGTAGTCAAGACATGGAAGCTCAGTTTCTATTGATGAATGAATGGAATGTAAAATAGAATATCATTCAGCCATATAAAACTAGGAGATCCTGCCTTTTGTGACAACATGAATGGACCTTGAAGGCATTAAGCTAAGTGAAATAAGTCAGACAAATTCTGTATGTTTTCACTTATATGTGGAATTTTAAAAGCTGAACTACAGAAATAGAGATTAGAAAGCTGGTTGCCATACAGTAGGGATGGGGGAAATGTGGTGATGTTGGTCAAAGGTTACAAGCTTCCAGTTATAAGGTGAATCATTTCTGGGGATTTAATATACAATGTGGTGACTATGGTTAACAATGCTGTATTATGCACTTACAAGTTGTCAATAGAGTAAATCATAAAACTTCACATACCACACACACACAAAAAGCTCAGTATGTTAGATGATGAATGTGGTAACTAACATTACTGTAGTAAATATTGCACAATATATACAAGTAAAAATCATCATTTTATACATCTTCAACTTATATTTTATGTCAATAATATCTCAATAAAGCTGGAAAAATAGAGAAATAAATTTCTTATAATATGCATATTTTTGTGGGCAACCAGTAAGTTGTAAAAGTTTATACACTACACTGTGGATAAATGTGGTTACCTAAGAGAGGCATAAAAAAAAAAGTAGATGATATCATTAACTTTTTCAATATTTTTAACTTAAAAATATACAAGAACTACTTTTGCAATTAAAAATTGAGCACAATGAAAATTTTAAAATATGCTACTTTGTAAATACCTAGAGAATTATAAAATACTAGCATAATTTCAGAAGAATAAATACTTTTCTCAGTTCTTAGTTTGGATTCTCCAAAATCAGACTCTAAAGTAAGAATTTGTGCTCAAGTAGTTTACGGGGGAAAAATATGAAAAAATTCTTGGGTGAGGGAAAGTTTAACAGGGAAAAAAAAACAGTCAATATTCATTGGGTATGTTATAAAGCACAAGATCCTAAAAAGCTGGGGTATTGATATACCAACTCTAGTGATATGGACATAGATTCCCCAGGAGGAGAAATGAGCTTTTGTCATTTGAAAAATTGTTTAAATAAAGGTATTAATATCACTTTAAAATCATCTGCAATTCATAAATATTTAGTTTAATGTGAGTGTAAGTGCATGTTTTCTCTTACTAACATGAAATTTAACTGATAATCCACAGGTAAACAGACAGTCTTAAAAGTAGACATACATTTCTTATGTATACCATTAAGCCTTTTGTCATTTCACCTGAGAGCTATCATATTAAATGTTTACATAAGCTTATATAATTTCCTATATTAAAAAAAATCTTTATTATTTTAGTTTTGGTTATATTATAACATTTTGAAACTTTAACTACATTTCAGCATTTTAAAGTTCTTTCTATATTATTCTCAATAGGTACCATGTACAATTGAAAGATTGAGAAATCTTTCTCAAATATATAAAGTTATTATGTTTTTACTCAGCCTTTGTGAAAGAACTACAAATAGAGGAATTTTTAGTAAGAAATATGTTCAATGAAATTCTCATTTAAATCTTGGTGCCTTTGTTGTTGAATGAAAGAAGGAAATCATTAGATTAATCTTTTGATCAAGTTTTGTGTGCACTTGACATATTCTTTTCTAGCCATTGATTTGACATTAAGCCAACTTCATAATGACTAAGCAACAAGGTGATTTCTCTCTTCTTCTGTCTCTTCTATAGGTGACCTGTTTATGTATAGCCTCCTAATGATTTTTCATTGTAATGCAATATGAAGTTGCTTTTACAGTCCTGTGTCCAGTGGGTTATTATTCTTAGATTTATAGGACTATAATATGTAAGTAACTACAATAGATTGCAAAAATATAGAAAATGGAAATGATTAATAAGGGATTAGGGTTCAAAGACAATATTTTTTAAAAATTTGAAAACGTCTGGAGGCAAGCTATGCATGCACAGAACTCTGACAGTCTCATTAGGTCAA
Organism: Saccopteryx leptura; assembly: GCF_036850995.1. Taxonomy (NCBI): domain Eukaryota; kingdom Metazoa; phylum Chordata; class Mammalia; order Chiroptera; family Emballonuridae; genus Saccopteryx; species Saccopteryx leptura. The sequence continues at coordinate 265,028,474 of NC_089505.1, read as the reverse complement.
ATTATTAAAACACCCCCTTCACACACACACACAAACACACATCCTGTGTAGCTCTAACAGAATTAAAAACAACATAGCTCTTAGGTATTTTCATTTGTAAATCTTATTTATGAAAATGAATCTAGAAATAATAACATGGTTTAAAAAAAATATGTGATTTATACTCATTGCTGGTAATCTCTGATAGTAAGAAATAAAATTAAACTTCCTTTCAATTATTTTTGTTTTTACTTCTATCCAATTATAAACCTGATGACCTAGTTTTGTCATATAATGCATGTCCCCAGGAAAATAAAACAAACCTGTGTGAGCTGAAGTGAACTTCACATCCCAGTATATACTTTAATCCACATCAATATTTTAAGAAGGTTAATGGACAAGCAGTTAGCCTGCTGTGTAGAGGTCTGTAAACAGCCAGACTAGGTTTTCTACATGGAGGAGTTTTTTCAGTCAGAACTCTTTGTTATGATAGAAATCTAACTCAGCCAACCAAAGGAAAAAGGGGCATTATTGTCTCTTGTGACTAGAGAAGTCCAAAGAAGGACTACGTTTCTGGCTCAGATGGATCTAGAGATACAAATGAGTTCATTGAATTGTTCATTTATGTTCCTCCTCCCTTTTTCTCCCCATCTGTCCTCCTTCCCTTCCCTTTTCCTTTTCTTTTCTCTCCTCTCCTCTCTTTTCTCTTCTTCTGTCCCACCTTTAAGTAGACAACTTGTCACACACACACAACTATATTACACCAGTTTCTTGCTGCTGCTATAACAAATTCTGAAAAGTAAAAATGTTCTGAAAGTCAGAAGTCTGAAATGGCTTTCCCTGGGCTAAAATCAAGATGTTGAAAGAACAACATTTTTTCTGTAAGCTCTAGAGAAGAATCTGCTTCCCTTGCCTTTTCCACCTGCTTGACGCTAACTGCATTCCTTGGCTGATGGCTCCATCCTCCATCTTGAAAGCCAGCAGTGTAACATGGTCAGGTCTCTGTTTTCTCTTTCTCTTTGTCTAACCTCTGCTTCTGTTGTTACCTTTTCTTCTTTGATTCTCCTGCCCCCCTCTTTCACTTTGTGATTATATTAGGCCCAACCAGATAATTCAGGATAATCTCTCCATCTCAAGAACCTTAATTTAATCATAGCTGCAAACTCACTTAGACATGTAAAATAACATATGCATAGGTTCCAGGGACTAGGATGTGGGTGTCTTTGAGTCCATTATTCTGCCTACCACACCAGTCAATTTGGAAATTTTTCCCAAGCTTTTAGAGATGGAGATAACTACATTGCTGTTGTTATTTGCTTTACATCATAGATGGAATGTAAATGTGCTGGAACATTATAGGCTATATTTTTTAAATCTCAGAAAAATTGCTCAGTAAACTGAATTTTAGAATCATTGTGTGACTAAACAATGGCTTTGACATATGGATAACTTAATTATGTTTAAATAATGGTGTGTTTTAGTTTTCATATATTAATCTACAATTTATTTAATAGAACAATGATGATATTTATCATGTTTTGAATATGTGCCAAAAAGTTTCTAATTAATTAGGATGATTACTAACCTGCTAATGGGCAGTATGCAAATCATAAACTTTTTTTTAAGACAATTCATTTGAGAGAGAAGAGAAAGAGGAGAGAGAGAGAAAGAGAGAGAGAGAGAGAGAGAGGAGGGGGAGGAGCAGGAAGCATCAACTTCCATATATGCCTTGACCAGGCAAGCCCAGGGTTTCGAAGCAGTGATCTCAGCATTTCATGTTGATGCTTTATCCACTGTGTCACCACAGGTCAGGCCACAAACTATAAACTTATTGTTGGTTGTACAAAGGTAAAAGGATTAATGAATTAATTAATTTATTTATTCTGACCTCTATTTTCTAAAGAATAATATAAATGCCTTTCTTTCTATGGTTTAAATGGATTTATTTTTTTTGATTTTTTGAAGTTAGGAAAGAAAAAATAAGATGAAATATTGGTCAAAAACACAACTGAATTACATTTTTAAGCATTGTTTTCCTAACATTGACCCCAAATATAACTAACATATGAATAAAGTATAGAATCAGTGCCTTTACTTATGTTTTTAAAGATACATACAGCCTCAAAGAGCTATTGGCTAAAAATTTTTAATATTGATTATTATTTTCTGCATAGTTCATCAGAACAGAAACGTCTAGTTATTCCCTTTGAAAATGTTTTTCTATTTACTCATTGACAGAAAAAAATATTTATTTTTCTTAGCTCTGAATGTCTTACTAGCTGAAACCCGACACTAACAGAAAAATAAAATAAAAGGGGGTTCCGAAGGCTATATACTTATCAACCAAAATATAAAACATCTCAGATTGATCTGGGCAAAAACAACAGCTGCAGAAATACCTTGTGAGTATTCAATCATCTTCTGAAAACTAGATTCACCACTGCAAATCTTCTAAAGGTCAAAGAAATAAGAAGATATAAAGAAAAAAAAAAGCAAAAATCCTTAAGTCATGTATTGACCTTCATGGTTTTCCAGGTTACACAGGAATTATTAATATCAAATATGATCTAAAAGAATGGGGTATTAAAATCAATCATAACATTTTAAAAATTGAATTTATTGAGATGACACTAGTTAACATAATTATACAGGTTTTGGGTGCCCAATTCTCCAGCACACCTCTGTGCATGCCCCCAAGATAAGTGTTCATCCACCATTCTTTATTCCCCATCCCTCCTTCACCTTTTCTCAAACCCTCCAGCAAGCACAACACTATTGTCTATGTTTATAAGTTTTTTTCCTTTTCTTTTTGCTCAATCCCTCTACCCCTTCACAACACCCCCACACACAGCTGTCAGCCTGCTCGCTATGTATGAGTCTGAGTGTCTTTAGGAGAATAATATAGATCTTAATGGTAATGATATTATCTGACTTTTTCAAATGGCTAAATTGGAAGGATCTAAATTTAAGTTCAAGAATTCTTCATTTTATTGTTAAGTAATAAATAGAAAACTGAATGCTATGCTAAACCACAAAACAAGACAGACCTGAGGCTGTAGAATTAGGATGCCTTATACAGAATGCAAAGTAGTGCATATACTTCACACTGTAAACTTCTTAAGTATGAACTTTTAGAATAACTTCCACTTTATCAAAATAAAAATGAAAAATATGTAAGATGTACAGAGAAGAATTAAGAGAACTTAGAAGAGAGATGACCTTGAACAACTTAGAAGCCTCTTAATTTATATATTTTCTTAAAAGCTTATATTTAGTCACTGATGCAAAGTTTTTGGAAAGGGTATATTCACAGATGAATATGAACATGTTATTTGTTGTTTTTGTTTTGTTTTGTTTTCTTTTTTCTTTTAAGCCCTGAGCTACTTAAATATTCATTACTGCCTGACCAGGCAGTGGCACAGTGGATAGTTGGCCTGAGATGCTGAGTACCCAGTTTCAAAGCCCAGAGGTCTCCGGTTTGAGCAAAGGCTCACCAACCTGAACGCAGGGTCACCAGCGTAAGCATGGAATCATAAACATGACCACATAGTCACTGGCTTGAGCCCAGGGTCATTGACTTGATTAAGAGGCCACTGGCTTGGCTGGACCCCCCCCCCATCTAGGTACATATAAGAAAGCAATCCATAAAATAAAAAACAACTAAGGTGCCACAGCTATGAGTTGATGCTACTCATCTCTCTCCCTTCCTGTCTGTCTGTCCCTTTCTCTCTCGCTTCAAACAAACAAAAAACATTCATTACAAATTTGAAGGATTCAGGCATTAAAATTATTTGAATATTAAGTACATACAAAACAATGTTTACAATATATAGGTTTAAGCAAATAAAACCAACAAAGGCATATCAATGCTCAGTTTAAGAAATATAACATTATCAGGAATCTTGAAACTCCTTGATTCCTCCCTCACCAATTTGATCCTCATTTTTCTACCCATAAATGACTATCTCCTCAATTGTATTTATACAGCTCTATTGTTTATCTCTATAATTTTACCATGTTTAACTTTGTATGCTTTTGAATATTACAAAAAATGTGTATCCTTCTGAATATTGCTTTTTAAAATTAACAATAATGCTTTAAGGTTTATACATGTATATTTCTATAGGTTGTTCAATGTCAGAGTAGACTATTCTAGTCTAAAAATATACAGCTATTTATAACCCAAGCTTCTGTCCATGGACATTTGGATTGTTTCCAGTTTTTTCCCCCAATAACAAAGCAATATTGCTATGAGAATCCTTGTATGTGCCTTCTGGTGCGTAGAGGGAAGCATTTTTTTCTGATGTACATGATGAGTAAGAGCAAAATTTCTGGGTTACTAGAAGTTAATTTTCTGAATTAACACTTTTCAGTTGACTAAATGTGCCAAATTTCTTTCCTCAATGGTTATACTACCACCAGCAGTCTATTAAGATTCTTGATCTACATCTTTGTAAATTTTGTATTATTAAATAATTTAATTTTTATCCATGCAGTGGATGTAGAATATTGTCCAAAGACTTTAATGTGTTTAACCTTGATTACTAATGATGTGTAATAACTTCTGGTATATTTATTGGCCATCTGTTTTCCTTTTCTGTGTCGGATATGTTCATAAATTTCTGTACATTTCCTGTTATAGTGTTTGTCACTTTCTTACTGGCATTTAATTTTTTATACTTTTGATACTCTACATTTTCTAGGTATTATGTATATTGCAATATTTTTTACTTTTTTGTGGTATGTATTGATGAACTGAAATTCTTGATTTTGAATAATCAAGTTTATTAATTTTTAAAATATTTCTTGCATCTCATTTTGTGTCTTGTTTTAAATTCCTTGTTTTATATTCTCAAGTCTCTCAAATATGTGCTGTGATAGTTTCATGTCTCAAACACTAGTCTATAGGACTCCGTTACTTAATCAAACAGTAACCTAGATGTTGCATTGAAAGTATTTTATCGATATGGCTAACATCTATAATCAGTTCAGTTTAAGTAGAGAGGTTACCCTTGATAAGGTGTGTGGTCTTCATCCAATCAATTAAAAATTGAAAACAAGTTTCCCAGAGGAGATAATACTGACTGAATACTGAATGATCTCCTGCCTGAGTCTCTAGCCAGCTGGTTGGTCATACAGAGTTTGAACTTGAGACTACAGCTTAGCTTCTGCATGTGTTTCCAGCCTTGCGGCCAACATTATAGATTTCAGACTGGCCAGTTCCCACAATCATGTGAACCCAGTCCTTACAATTAATTTCTTTCTCTTTTCTCTCTCTCTCTCTCTCTCTCTCTGCTGTTTTTCTGGAGAAACATATGGGTACATGTGTTTATATTATTTACAGAAATTTTTATTGTTTAATAACATATTTAGAATTTTTGGCAACCTAAAGTTGATTTTTACTACATAGTGAGGTATGGGCAATATTCCCAATACTGTTTATTGAATAGCCTATCTTTTTTTTTATTATTCAGTGAGAGGGAGGCAGAGACAAACTCTTGCATGTATACCAACTGGGATCCCCTCAGCAAGCCCACTAAGGGGCAATGTTCTGCCTATCTGGGTGTTGCTCAGTTGCTCAGCAACTGAGCTCTTCTTAGTGTCTGAGGTGGAGGTCATGGAGCCATCCTCAGTGTCTGGGTCCAACTGGCTCCAATCAAGCCATGGCTGCAAGAGAGGAAGAGAGAGAGAGAGAAGCAAGAGGGGGAGGGTTTTAGAAGCAGATGGCACTTCTCCTGTGTGCCCTGAATGAAAATTGAACCAGGACATCCACACACCAGACAAACACTCCACCACTAAGCCAACCGGTGAGGGCCTGGATAGCCTATCTTCTACCCACTAAGATATAATAGGCCCTGGCTGGTTGGCATAGTGGTAGAGTGTCAGCCTGGCTTGCAGGAGTCCCAGGTTCGATTCCTGGCCAGGGCACACAGGAGAAGCGCCCATCTGCTTCTCCACCCCTCCCCCTCTCCTTCCTCTCTCTCTCTCTTCCCCTCCCTCAGCCAAGGCTCCATTGGATCAAAGTTGGCCCAGGCACTGAGGATGGCTCCATGGCCTCTGCCTCAGGTGCTAGAATGGCTCTGCTTGCAACAGAGCAATGCCCCAAATGGGCAGAGCATCGCCCCCTGGTGGGCATGCCAGGTGGATACCAGTCGGGCGCATGCAGGAGTCTGTCTGACTGTCTCCCCGTTTCCAACTTCAGAAAAATAAATAAAATAAAATAAAATAAAATAAAATAAAATAAAATAAAATAAAATAAAATAAAATAAAATAAAATAAAATAAAATAAAATAAATAAAAAGATATAATATTAGTTCTGCCATAGACCAAATTTTTATGTACATGTGGATGGGTAACTGGGTTCTCATTCTATGTCATTGTTCTTTTCCTTTTCTCCTGGGTTATTACCAAACTGTTCTAATTACCATAGATTTAGGGGGGAAAAACACCTTGGTTTCTAGTAAGGCCATAAAAATTTTAAAGAGTCATAAAAATATGCTGCTGAAATTTTGATCACATTAAATGATTTGGATTAATTTAGAGAAAACTGATAATTAAACAAAGTGTAATTTTATCAATAAACATTGACTATGTCATTACTTAAGAATTTTAGAAGTTCTTATGTAAGGAATTTAAATTTTTTCTTAAAATTCTGACATATCTTTTATCATCTTTTTTTCTTTTTTTTTTTAACAGAGTCAGAGAGAGAGTCAGAGAGAAGGATAGATAGGGACAGAAAGACAGGAACGGAGAGATGAGAAGCATCAATCATCAGTTTTTTGTTGCAACATCTTAGTTGTTCATTGATTGCTTTCTCATATGTGCCTTGACCACGGGCCTTCAGCAGACCGAGTAACCCCTTGCTTTAGCCAGCGACCTTGGGTCCAAGCTGGTGAGCTTTGCTCAAACCAGATGAGCCCGCGCTCAAGCTGGTGACCTCGGGGTCTTGAACCTGGGTCCTCCGCATCCCAGTCCGATGCTCTATCCACTGCGCCACCGCCTGGTCAGGCCAGTCTTTTATCTTCTTTTAATATCCACTTGCTATTGTAACTAGTATCATTTTCTAATTCACGTATTCTGTTAGTACACATTTAATTGTTTGTATTTAAATGTTTCTTACTCAGGAAAGTTGTTAAACTCTGTTTTTATTCTTTTGAGTTTTATGCATGCATAACCATATCTGAGACTAAAACAATTTTGTATCTTATTTTTTTGTTCAGTATTTATTTTGTTTTATATATTTCTTACAATGTTGAGGTGCAAGAATATATCTCCAGGAAATAATCTAAAATACCACCATTAAAATTATATTTGTCTTAGATTTTATTAAGCTATTTATTCTTAAAGATATTTTTCTTGTATTTACAGGTTTATATAAATTTTGCATGGGTTCCTTTTAAAATCTGTGTAGTGCCTTTTCAGGATCTATTAATATGTCCATTTGATTTTTTTCATTTACTTTTAAAATATATTAAATTACCCATTATTATTCTAAGGTGAAACTAATTTGGTCATTATATATTTGGCTTTGTTTGTCACTAAATTTAGTTTTCTAAACCTGTATAGGATTTTTACATCTACATTTGTGAGTTAGGTTGACCTGTAGTTTTCTAGTTATGTAATTTTACATCTTTTTAAATTTTATCCCCCCCAGCTTTATTGAGATATAATTGACATATAGGATTGTATGAGTTAAACATGCAAAAAATTTTGATTTGATACACATGTATTACGAAATGATTACTACCATAGTGTTAGTTAATAAATCCATCACATTGCATAATTACCATTTTTTAATGTTTATTTTATTGATTTTAGAGGGAGAGGAAGAGACACAGGAACCTAGATCCATTTCTGTATGTGCCCTGATTGGTGATCGAACTGGCAACCTTGGCGCTTCTGGATGATGCTAACCAACCAAGCTATTTGTCCAGGACTTACGTGTGTGTGTGTGTGTGTGTGTGTGTGTGTGTGTGTGTGTGTGTGTGAGAGAGAGAGAGAGAGAGAGAGAGAGAGAGAGAGAGAGAGTGTGTGTGTATGTGGTAAGAATATTTAAAATCTACTCTTTTGGCACTTTCAAGTATATAATAAATTATAATTAACTATAATCATCATGCTATTCATTAGATCCTCATAACTTACTCATAACTGGAAGTTTGTACTCTGAACAACATCGCCTTAGTTCCCCAATCCGCCTCACTCTCTTCTAGTAACCACTAGTCTACTCTCTGTTTCTGCATCTGGAATTTTAGAATCCATATATAAGTGATATCATACAGTATTAGTGTTTTCCTGTACGACTTATTTTAGTTAGCATAATGTAATCAAAGTCCATCCATGCCAGAAGTTCTTTCTTATGACTGCATAATATTTTGTGTACTATGCATTATTTATCTCTCACATCTTCTTTATCCATTCACCTATGGACAGATACTTGTTTCCATATCTTGACTATTGTAAATAATACTACAGTGAATATAAGAGTACAAATATCTTTTCAATATTCTGTTTTTATTTCCTTTGGGTATATACCCAGAAATGAGTTCGCTGATTCATATAGTAGTTGTATTTTTAATTTTTTGAAGAACCTCCAAACCGTTCTTCATAGTATTGTTACCAATGTACATTCCCACCAACAGGGCACAGAGTTTCCTCTTCTCCACATCCTCACTAATGCTTGTTAGCTCTTGTCTTTTTAATGATAGCTACTCTATAGATGAGAAGTCTTATCAAATTGTGGCTTCGATTTGCATTTCCCTGAAGATTAGTGGTGTCAAGAATCTTTTCATGTACCCATTGGCCGTTTATATGCCTCCTTTGAAACAAAAATGTTTATTCTGTTTCCTACTCGTTTTTCAATCAGATATTAAAAGTTGGCTTGTATAAATTCTTTATGTATTTTAGGTATTAACCTCTTATCTATATATAATTTGCAAATATATTGTCCCATTCTGTAGGTTATCTTTAAATATTATTAATAGCTTTTCTTTTTCTATGCAGAAGCTCTTTATTTTTATGTCATTCTACTTAATATTTTGCTTTTGTTGCTTTTGTTGTCATATCCAGGCAACTACTATCAAATTCAATGTCAAGGAATTTTTTCCCTATGTTTCTTTTCTAGTTTTATGATTTTAACTCCTATGTTTAAGTCTTGAATCCATTTCATTTAACAACAAAGCCACCAAAATTTAAATGAGAATTTAATCAAGAATCGATCTATCACAAAACATTACTCTATTTGTAGTTCATTTACAAAGCCTGTAAAAAGGTTTCTCAGGCTTTCACATGCTGCATTTTGAGACTAATAGAAAGATAACTTTAAAGTGCTGAAATGGATTTGAAATTTCAAAATGCTACAGATTCTCTGGCATGCCAGTGTAGCTGAAGGGGCTGGACCTGGTTATGTGCATGGTGGGAGTGCTCAGCCACAAGGATCTCGGCTGGGTTTTGCACTCAGGCAGCCACTGGAGCTAGCTTTCAGAACGGTTCTGGGGTTTCAGAGGGTGGTGCGTGGGAAAGAATGGGGAGGGACTTAAGTGACTGCCATCAATGTAAATACCTGTGGGACAGAAGCTGGTGACATCTGCAAGAGGCCCATGGCAGCTCGACTGGCCATTAGTTTTTTTTTTCTTGAGTGGTGAAAGCCACTAGATTTATCTATAGAGCAGGTCACTGTGAACTGCGATCATACCCACTGTGTGTCTGGTATTGGGAGCCCCTGGTTTTATTCCTTGTACCCTGCCATCTCTATACAACTTTGCTTTGCCCTTCTGGATAGGGGCAAAATCAGGAGGAAAGCTTTCTGTGGCGTCCTGAAAGCTAAGGAAGCTGGTCACTCACTCTGTTCTTCCTTTCCCAGTGAGGGGAAGTCTTGCTAGCTGACCCTGAACAATGGCTGTATCTTGTTTTTAATATAAGGTTATTATGTAGGAAAGCAGGCCTAGGCTATTGAAACCATGCACATTTCCAAGGAAAACTAGCTTGTCTTCAAAACTAGCTCTTGGCAGGCACCTGGGAGATGAGTAATGAGCCCTTGGAATATTCTCTCTGATAAGAATAATTTGTATGCCTGAGGCCAGTTCAATCAGATACTTAATGCTAACTAACAATATGATTTATGGTGAATGCCTCTGATCTGAGGTTTGAAGTCTGAGTATCTAAGGTTAGTCACACAAGTGCTGCATGCCTACTGGGTAGGCATTACTAAAATGCCTCAATGCCAAGGCTCATTTGGACCTCACCCATGTTTCTTTTTCTTCTCCTGAATTGACAGTATCCTTTTGCTACAAAACCATAACCATTCGTATAAGAACTTTCTGAGTCTTGTCAAGTCTTTCTAGCTAACCATTGAGTATGAGTTTGGTCGTGAGATCCCCTGACACTGTTGGTTTCAACAGTGGAATTCACTATCATACACTGACTCACTGAAACATGATAAAATCATTGTTTAGGGAAAGGGTAGGGGAATTGTGATGTAGAGAAAAGCAAAACATATTTGTGCCTTGAATATTTCTTATTCTAATCACACACCCAGATCCACATATGCACATATACACCCATGCACAATACCAGCTACTATAGAAAGGGCATATTGTCATATTCTTAAGCTTTCTTCAGAAACTTAATTTTTTATATATGTTTAACTTTTTATTGCAAAAGTAATACGTGTTGATTTAGGAAACATAATAAAGATAGTGAAGGATAATTAAGAATCATCACCTGATTATAGCAATTATCATTTCATTTTATGATAAATATTACTTTTACTGTACCTGCTCTCTTGCAGCTTAGTTTTCTTTACTTGAAATATTGTAGATGCTTTTCCAGCTATCGAACTTAGTTCCAAAATATTTTAAATCATATTATTCGGTTTTTGTAATCAAGATGCTTTTAAAATCAATTCCAAATTTTAGGGTGTGTTATAAAATTATTATTTCTATACAATATACGTTTCCTTTATATGCATTGAATAACATTGAACTGCTCTTAAAAGCATTGTTTTTTATACAGGTATATTTGTTATTTTATATGCTTCAGTAACTTTCCCATGTTCTCAAATATTTATCCACATCTCAAATTATTCCCTTTTATAGATTTCTAGAAGTAGAGTCATTGAGACCCAAAATAGAAAAGTTCTTAAGAATTCTTAATGATTATTGCTAGCATGCTTTCTGGAAACTTGTACCAGTATCAATTTGCAGGAGCACTTTTTAACTATGTATATTTCAAGTTATGCTTCCCGGTCTTTACTCAATTACTAATTAAGAGTAAAATATTTGCTTCTTTTTATGGCTGAGTAATATTCCATTGTGTAAACGTACCATAGCTTTTTTATCCACTTATCTACTGATGAGTACTTGGGCTGTTTCCAAATGTTAGCTATTCTAAATAATGCTTCAATAAACATAGAGGTGTATATAGCCTTCAAATTAGTGGTTTGGGTTTCTTTGGATAATTCCCAGTAGTGGAATCACTGGGTCATAAGGCAGTTCCATTTTTAATTTTTTGAGGTAACTCCATACTGCTTTTTATAGTGACTTCACCAAACTGTATATTCACATAAATATTTGAGTCATGGAAATGTAAAGTACAACATAGGGAATTCAGTCGATAATATTGTGATTACTCTCTGGTACCAGGTGGGTACTGAATATCCCGGGGAACACTTTGTAGAGTATATGATTGTATAACCTGAAACAAACACAAAATAATATTAAAAGTAGAATGTAATTGAAAAATAAAAGTAATATATGCAAAAATAAACCTGAGTAATTGAAACAAACAAAAGAATATATACACCCCTATGACTATTGCAGCCTTACTTTCAATAATCAAGATACATGGAAGCAACCCACATGCCTGTTAATCGACCAGTGGATTAAAAAGCTGTGGTGTATTTCCTGAGCTCTGGTGGTGCAGTGGATAAAGTGTTGACCTGGAACACTGAGATCGCTGGTTCAAATTCCAGGCTAGCCTGGTCAAGGCACATATGGGAGTTAATGCTTCTTGCTCTTTCTACCTTCTCTCTCTCTTTCTCTAAAAATGAGTAAATAATAATAATAAAAAAGCTGTAGTGTATATATCCATAGAACATTTATTGACCATAAAAAAAAATGAAATCTTTTCTTTTGGGAAAGCATGGATGGATCTAGAGGGTATTGTGTTAAGTAAAATAAATCAGACAACAAAAGCTAAATACAATATAATTTCACTTATATGTGGAATCTAAAAAGCAAAAGAAACAATCAAAATAGAAACAGAGTCCTGGATACAGAGAATAGACTGATGATTGTCAGAGTGAAGGGTGTTTGGAGGCCTAGATTAAAAGGTGACAGGATTAAGAAGTACAAATTAGTAATCACAAAATAGTCACAAGGATGTAAAGCACAGGATAGAGAATAAAGTCAATAATATTGTAATAACAATGTATGGTGCCAGGTGGCTATTTGAGTAATTGGAGGAACCCACTTTGCAAAGTATATGATCATCTAACTACTGTATTGCATATCTGCAACTGACACAATATATAAATATAAACTGTAATTGAAAAGTAAAATAATTTTTACTTACCTTCATGTTAAAATAATTTTAAAGAGTTATTTCATTGTGCATACTTCAATTTCCTTAATCACTAAGCTAAATATTTTCTATATATGGATAGGGTGTTTACATTTCCTCTGCTACTAATTTTTAATAAAATTATCTATATTTTTACTTCAATTTAGTGTTTTTCTTCTCATTTGAAAATCTTCATTAAGTCAAACTTTCATAATACTTGGACTTATTTTAGCTATTAGTTGCTTTTTAAATAATGCGTTGGTATAAAAAAAAACCATGTCTTTATATTCTCAATTTTTAGTTAACATTTTTTTGCTATCATTTTTTTTTTGTATTTTGGCTGAGAAAGTCCAGTTCACCTTATATTGTTGGCATATTTTTTTAAAAAAATGTATTCTACATGCCATATATTTTCATATACAACATACAATATGAATCTAGCTTTATATTTATTAACAATTGATAGTCAAATAACTAGCCTAAGTACATTTGTATCTCTAAAGTCCATTTCCAATCATGAGATGTCTGTTTTATTTTTAAATTTCAGAAAATCAAAAGCACAAAGCTAAACATATGTGCATAAAAAAAGGAAAGTAATTTTTCTCACCTTTCCCTTTCCATCTTTCATGTTTAAGTATAATGTGGCTGCTCATCTTATTTTATATGCTTCCATCATTAAATAAAACACCACACAGATGTTATTTATTCCTAAGTATTGGCAAAGTTTCCTTTTTCTCTATTCTTATTTCCCCTTGGCCAGTTTTGCCAATTATAATATAGATTGCTTGCGGATGGATGTGTCTAAAAGGATATATCTGAGCTCAGCTAATTCTAGTCACAGATCTAATGTCAAAATAAAGTAATCAGCATATATCCTGTCTCTTGCCTCTCTTCACCAGTTTCAGACTCGGTTTCAGGGAGCAAAAATACAGCTCCTTTTTCTTCTGCAGTGACAATCCAAGTGAGATAACAGAATGTTCAATTAGCTGAGCTAATGGAGCGGCTCCCCCAGTTAAAAAGCAGGAACAGTTTTGAAACCTTCATGCTTCCTGTTCAATTTCAGTCTCTCTGATAACATTTCTAGCTGCCTGATGAATACTCTATTTGGAGGCATTCTTCTCATATCTTATTAGTGGGGCAATATTCCAACTAAATTCCAAAGATGTCAACTTTTGGGGGAAGAACATTTAAGTCTTAGACACTATACATTTTGCAAGCCCATCTTTCCTCTTCCATCTTTAAACTCATTCAAAATAAGGTGGGGGGGCTGCTACCTGTGTGAGAAATCCTTCCCATAGTCCTTCCCATAGTTTGTTTCAGACCTGCTATCTTCCGGGAGAGGAGGTTTCAAATGTCTGAGGGAAGGAAGTTGAATTGTCACTTTCCCTAAAATATGCAGTGTTGACAGCAAGTGTGGTAATTAGAAAATAACAAATGCAGACACAGCAGTGGGACTAATGGTTAGCATCTTTCCCTTTAACTCTGTCAGTGCTGGAGAGAGCTGGGATGAGCTGTTGTGACTGTGGTTTATGGAAGAACCCTGGATTTGAATTCAGAAGATTTGAGTCTGAGGACAGGCTCTAATATTTACTAACTATAAATGTTGACATTCTCTTCATCATTCTGCCTTGATTTCCTTATCTTTATTTCATATGATTACTGAGAAAATAAAATGAGATATGTGTGAAAGTGTTTTATATACCAAAAGTGTTGTACAAAACAAAAGAAAGTGTTATTATTCTTATTTTTGATGTGTGAACAATGAGGAAAGAAGGGAATTTTATTTATAGACAAATTCAAAGAAGGCTTGTAGAATAAGACTGTGAGGATGAAGGAAACAAAACCAGGATTACAGCTGGTCAGTCATCCTACAAATTGCATAAATCACAAGGCATGTCTAGAACCTCATCATAACTTTAAAAGTCTATTTTCTTTGCTTGACATAGGTAGCATGAGATGTTACTTTCATAATGAGTTGGTAGTCGTAAAATCTAAGCCTTTAGGAATAGGTACATCTCTCTCTCTCTTCATCCATCTATCCACTTATTTCATCCATATGATTAATATGCATTAAGTACTGATTCAGTGTAATATACTGTGTTAAATTATGTGATTGCAAAGATGAAAAGAATAAAATTTCTGCATTTGAAGCAGTTCAAAACCCAAAAGAGGACATATACATGGCTACAATAAGTATAAGTATTTTATTTTTTTGTTTTTTATGTATGGCTAGCAGTCATGGCTGTCATGGTCATGCACTTGCAGGTTCACATTGGATTCAGGCAGACCGTAAAAAAACAGTGGAGCCAAAAAATGGTGGGCCATTCCTTTATTAAAGTCTCATATCAGCTGTCGAGTAAACAGGCATGGAAAATACTTCCCTCTCACTCAGAACTCCCAAAACCACTGACACATTTTCCAGTTTCACAACCAGGAGAATCTTCTCCTGTTTCCCCTAGAATCAAAGGCCCCTCCAGTCTCAGTGGAGCTCACAAAGCTTCTCACCTCTAGTTCCCCATCTGCACACCTTCTCTTTTCCTGCCAACATGGCTTCTCCTTCAGCACTCTGTATTCTCTCTTCTCTCACTCTGCAAACATGGCTTCTTTGTCTTTCTTCTTCTCTTCTTTTCAAAACTTTCTGGTGCAAAAATCCCTCCACCAGCAAATATTAGCAAAACACTAGCCCATCCCAAGCAGGAAGGTAATTTGCAGTTTCACAGACCACATATACCTGCTGCTGCCCAGCCCCCAATGCAAACTATAAGCAAGCAAACATAAAAATCATATTTTACAAACTTATTTGACCAACATTTAATAAACAAAATCTTAAAGAGAAGGCCAGATAAGTAAAATTAAAAATGGTCTACAAAACCACTATAAGGTACAAATTTAAAGACAATTCTGTATCATGTTGATAGGCCCCTGATCACTCAGTTGTTTCTTTCTATTTTCAGGCTATTTAGTTTTACTTTAAGGTGACTAGTATATCATTTCTATTTCTTTTTATTTATTTACTTTTTTAGATTTTATTTATTCATTTTTATTAGAGAGAGAGGGGAGAGGGGGGGGATAGATAGAGAGAGAACAGGAGGAGGAGCAGGAAGCATCAACTCCCATATGTGCCTTGACCAGGCAAGCCCAGGCTTTTGAACCGGCGACCTCAGCATTCCAGGTCGATGCTTTATCCACTGCGCCACCACAGGTCAGGCCTCATTTCTATTTTAAAACTTCCAGATCTATTTAAATTTTTCTTATAATGTCAGAACCAAAATACTAGCTGAAATAATTGTGCTTGAACATCTCCTAATGAGGCCAAGGTATCAGATTGAAGAAAAAAAAAAAAAAGACTATTAAAATAAGGCTAAAGCAGAACTTTCCAAAATACATGAGCTCTAGGCAGGCTAATGACTTAGTTTCTATTTGGAACATTTCCTTTAACAATATGTTCAACGTTTACTTAATGGTGTCAAAGGAAACTCAAGCAAACCACGTTTACCGTTGTTTGTTATTTTCCATTCTAGGGAGGTGAGTGGATCATTTCATATTTCACTAGTTTTAGAAAAGTTCACATGGAGAGACCTGAGTTAATTGGCAACAAATTTAAGATTTACTAAAGTGACATGTTAGTAGTTAAAAAAAATTATTATTTTTTTATAAACACAAGTTTATTATCTCAGTTTGTGTGGTATTTTAGTACTTTTGTTAGATTGGCTTAGTCACAGCTGCCCAGCTGGCTTGTCCTGAATCTGGCACAAATGGGAGCCATGTATTCTTGTCTTTTATGCTTTACCTGTCCTTAGAGAAAAAAGCACCGCCCTCAGAACACAATTAGACCTGTCTTGTCAGTCTTGTCTGTCCTATGGAAGCTCTATTAAGTAGCTATAAAATATAGTGGGCTGTACTTCAATTAGGCCTTCCTTCCTTACTTCCAGCCTTCATTCTTTCCTTTAAATAAAGAGAAATTTTATCAGAGAATATTTAGAAATTACATAGAAAATAAATATTACTCATATTTTAGTATATTTTTGTCTACCTGGCTTACATATATAACATATACTTACATATATGTTTGCACACATTTAAAAATATGATTTGCGGCCCTGGCCGGTTGGCTCAGCCGTAGAGCGTCGGCCTGGCGTGCGGGGACACGGGTTCGATTCCCGGCCAGGGCACATAGGAGAAGCGCCCATTTGCTTCTCCACCCCCCCTCCTTCCTCTCTGTCTCTCTCTTCCCCTCCCGCAGCCAAGGCTCCATTGGAGGAAAGATGGCCCGGGCGCTGGGGATGGCTCCTTGGCCTCTGCCCCAGGCGCTAGAGTGGCTCTGGTGGCGGCAGAGCGACGCCCCAGAGGGGCAGAGCGGAGCCCCTGGTGGGCGTGCCGGATGGATCCCTGTTGAGCGCATGTGGGAGTCTGTCTGACTGTCTCTCCCCGGTTCCAGCTTCAGGAAAAAAAAAAATGATTTGCTAAATTATTTTATGACTTCTTTGCTTAAAATGTAAGCAATTATAAGTTGTTTTTTTCTACAGCATAATTTCTTATCTGTATTTCAATGCATGGCTTCACTGAGGTTATTTTACCAATCCCCTGTTTATTTCTAAGTTCACATTTTAAACTATATTGTGATATCTTAGAGTTACAATTATTTATCTACAAGATAAATATTTGAGCATACATTATGACAAATGAAATAACTAGGTCAAATAATACTTATCTAGAAGGCGTATATGGAAATACTGATTTCCAAAACCTGTTCAAGACATTTACACATTTGCACTTCTTGCATATATGCGCCTACAAACTCTGCCAAACGCCTATGTACAAAAACAGATTTCTCAGCTATTTCTTCTCTTTTTAAACAATAATAATCATAACAGAAAACTCATTTTCATTAGAAGTATAATTCTCCTTTAATAACTATTCTAACAAATTCCAATGAAATATCTAAAAAGGCAAACCAGTTAAGAATTTAAGTATTAATTATCAATATAATTGCTTTCATAATGTGAACTAATAAGAAGTATCAAAATGAACAAAATTAAACCAAAATCATAGCAATGATTTAGTAAAATTATTATGAATGAAAATTAAGTAAACTGCTATTCAAAATGAAGAAAGCTATAAATTTATGGCAGAAACAGCATAATGCTCCTGAGTTCTTGTCTTCTTTGCCAACAAGCTACATAAACAATCTGCAGCACTTTTTAGCTTCTTTGATAATCAGTTTGCATATCAATAAGATTCTGACAAAGATTTAGTTTTTTTATTTTTAAGCAAATGCATAAGGGTTTTTGTTTTGTAGACCAATGAAAAACGCACTGGAAAAAAAAAGCCTGTTAAAATGTGTTGTGCTATTAGTATGAATCGGTTTGCAACCATAAAGTGAACCAGCAGCATCAGCATCAGAATGTGAGAGTAGAATATAAAGCCCACTCCAGAATTACTGAATCACAAAATACATTTTAGCAAGATCAAGTGATTTCTAGTTACATTAAAGTTTGAGCAGCAGTGGCTTAAAAGAAAATAAAGAAAAAAAACTATCTTTTTTAAACGAGATGTTTACCAAAACATTTTGCTCAGAGGCAAATATTAGAATGAACATTAGAGTATGCAGAATAGAATAAAATTGGGTGAGTTAAGAAAGGTCAAATAAACAATGTTTTAAAACTGGTCTTTTCAATGAGAAGAAACCATGCTTATTTTGAGTTATGCTATTTTGAGCAAAAAAGATTTAGTAACATCAGGTGGTAGCAGTTGGATCTGTACATGTTGAGATCAAACCCACCTTTCCTGGTGGTAGGATGTAGGTAAGGAATACCACTGAGTTTCCCATAATGTCCTGCACTTTTCCATTGTGGCACTTACCAAGCTGATTTTGTGAGGTTCTGCTTCCTTGCTGATACTTCCAATAAAACATAAATGTCCTGAGGGCAGGGCTATGTTTTATTTATTGTTGTACCCTCAGTAACTACCAACATATCTTGCACATAGTAGTAAGCTGAATGAAATATTTAGTAGTAATACTGGACAGAACAAATTGATGTAAGAAAAAAAATCACAAGATTTGCTGAATTATGTCAAATTAATTTGAAATTTTTGTGCTTTTTTTTAAGGCAGACATCTTTTGAGACTGTGTGTGTGTGTGTGTGACAGAGAAAAGGACAGACAGACAAGAAGGGAGAGAGATGAGAAGCATCAATTCTTCATTGCGGCACCTTAATTGTTCATTGATTGCTTTCTCATATATGCCTTGACAGGGTGGTGGTGTGGTGTGGAGGGCTACAGCAGAGTGAGTGACGCCTTGCTCAAGCCAGGGATCTTGGGTTCAAGCCAGTGATCATGGAGTCATGTCTATGATCCCATGCTCAAACCGGTGACTCCATGCTCACCCTGGTGAGCCTGCAATCAAGCTGGTGACCTTGGGGTTTCAAACCTGGATCCTCTGCATCCCAGTCTGGCACTCTACCCACTGCGCCACCACCTGGTCAGGCGAGATAATTTCTTACCAGTTGCTTTTTACTTCTTTGAAACCTAACATTTTTTTGCCTGACCAGACGGTGGTGCAGTGGATAGAGAGTCGGACTGGGATGCAGAGGACCCAGGTTCAAGACCCCGAGGTTGCCAGCTTGAGCGCAGACTCATCTGGTTTGAGCAAAATCCCACCAGCTTGAACCCAAGGTCGCTGGCTCCAGCAAGGAGTTACTCGGTCTGCTGAAGGCCCGCGGTCAAGGCACATATGAGAAAGCAATCAATGAACAACTAAGGTGTTGTAACGCGCAATGAAAAACTAATGATTGATGCTTCTCATCTCTCTCCGTTCCTGTCTGTCTGTCCCTGTCTATCCCTCTCTCTGACTCACTCTCTGTCTCTGTAAAAAAAAAAAAAAAAAAAAAAAGAAAGAAAAGAAACCTGACATTATTTTTTCTCTAACAATTCTTTTTTGAAGACATGTAGTGATTATTGGGACATTTTTCTCTTTGGAGCCATCTAAGATTGATTTTCCCCCTTTTATGGAGGAGATTATATCTCTCCTAATTTTGATCAAATAGTGTGTTTAGGTCCCCACTTCTCACTGCATAAACCTAAATCATCCCTGAAGGCTTT
This sequence comes from Saccopteryx leptura, assembly GCF_036850995.1. Lineage (NCBI taxonomy): Eukaryota > Metazoa > Chordata > Mammalia > Chiroptera > Emballonuridae > Saccopteryx > Saccopteryx leptura. The sequence continues at coordinate 265,008,836 of NC_089505.1, read as the reverse complement.
TCCTGCCAGACTCCTTTTCTTACAGCTTACCATGGGCACATAGTTTTTGTTTGGCTAATTCAGTGGCTGATCAAGAATGGAAGAAATGTCTATAGTTTATCTAAGCAAAAGCACCCTGACCAATCTGTCTCTGCTGTGAGTCCATCCTTATAGTTCCTCTATTCTAGCCCTTTGGAGTTTCCTGGGTTCCTGCCATTGCCAACCTGCTTCTTCTGTTCTTTCTATTGATTATGAAAAATCTTAATAGACACCACCCCAATAACAATTTTTTTTTTGCTTACAACTGAAAATCCCTAATTATTGTAGTGGTCAAGAACATGAGCTTTAAGGAGAGGTGGGGAGAGGAGGGGAACAAAGAAAACCAGATAGAAAGTGACAGAAGACAATTTGACTTTGGGTGATGGGTATGCAACATAATCAAATGTCAAAATAACCTGGAGATGTTCTCACTGAACATTTGTACTGATTTATCAATGTCACCCCATTAAAATTAATAATAATAAAAAAGAGAGAAAAAAAGAACATGAGCTTTAGAAGCAAATAACCTAAGTTCATATCTTGTTCTTCCACTTTCTGGTAGTTGAGTGACATTTATTTTATCTCTCTTTGCATATTTGCTCAGTTATAAATAGGTATATTAATGTCCCATACACAGGGTGGTTATGAGAATTAAATTAGGCAATATAAGTAAAATGTGTAGCATGATTTCTTGGCACCCAGTAAGCATTCAAAATTGATAATGGTAGCAAGTTAATTAGACCTCAGTTTCCTCAATTATGAAATAGGGAATGATAATATGTATTTCATTTCTTTTCTGGGACTCTATAAAATAATATGATAAATGTAGATTGTAAAACATTATAATATGATGTTTACATTCTTTATCCTTGGTAGAGAATTCTGTACTATTCCTTGGTTTGGAATGAAGTCATCATGATCATGATCATGAGCATTTAACGTTTTTATACAAAGTCTTTTAAATATTATGGACATTACAATTGTGATGAGTAGATATTGTTATCCCTATTTTATGAATAAAGAAACAGGATCAGAGGAGTTAAACAACTGGCCCAAAGTTTCTCAGGTAATAGGTAGGTAGTCAAAGATATAAAACTATTAATTTCTAAATCCAAAGCTCTTGCTTTTTGTTACATGCTCTGAAGGCAAATGAAAAGTTCACAGTTGTTGGTCTGTGGGTTATGTTTATCAACAGAAGAAAAAGTCGAATTTTGTGAAGTGTTTTAACCAACCAGCAAAGGAATAACCTTTTTTGTCAAGGTCTCAGGTCCACCTTATGGTTCTAAATTTGTTAAAGCAATTGGTTTTTCCTACTTATTACTTGAAATACAGAGCATAGTGTGTCACACACACACAAAAAAAATTGTGAGAAGTTTCTAAGTTGAATTTGGAGTAGTTACCAAGATTTAGTTTTCTAAAATTTTATATAAAAGAGAGAAAAAATAAGCAGTTTTAACAGCATTGTTTTTACAAAGAAATGAGATTGAATAGTTAAATTTTGTCAAATTCTATGAAAATGAGTGCTGGAGCTATAAAAATGTGCTATTTCTGTAAGACAGGGTCTCAAGTGAAGGGTAAAAGTGTGTAAGTAAACATTTACTCTGGAACATGACATCTCCCAAAGGGAGACTTTTCCTACATTTTTTTCCCTTCTGATACAATGCTTTGTTAAGATGTTTGATTTCTCACTGACTAAAAAATAGGAATTATTCCTGGGTACTTGAAACTTATTGGGTTCAAATTTTGAAACTTAAAAGAATTTACTTCATGTTGATATTTATTTCTTTTTTGAAATACTACAAGCATTCAAAACAAACAATACATGAGAATGAAAATTTAAATAGTCAGGTGATTTAGACAACCTTACCCAATCTGTTTGTTGGAATTTCTATGATACATATTCTCTACGATATAGCAATCCTATTTAATGTTGGAATTTTATTTCAGTTTATGTATATATCTATAAAACTGAATAAGGCATGTATTTATATGTATATTTATTCAACAACTATATTTTGAGTTTCTATCTGTGCCTTGTGCTATTCTAGTTATGGGCTGTGAATAGGATGAAATGACAGAAAATTAGATTTCAAGAAATTTATAATCTATTGAAAAGAACTTTAATATTGGCAATTATAATAAACTAAAATAACTGCTATGAAGGAGACACACTTGGTTCTGAGAATAGTAAGGAACTTCTAACCTGCATCTTATATTTGACTAACATATGAGAAAGATGACCTTCAATCTGAGTTGATTATTGATGGAGGCATGAAATAAAGCTTTACTGTTCTTAAGCTTTACTGTTGTGTTGATCATACAATTTGTCATTTAATTACATTCTATTTTCCATACACTGTTGTAAGATGGATATGTAGCTCAGTGGTTAAGAGTATGGCTCCTGAATTCAGGTATTTTCATATATAAAACCTGTTTACCACTAATTTGGGCAAACTTTTTAGTATTTTAAAGCTCCATAATTTTTAGTTTTAAAATGTAAATAAGCCTGACCTGTGGTGGTGCAGTGGATAAAGCATCGACCTGGAAATGCTGAGGTCGCTGGTTCGAAACCCTGGGCTTGCCTGGTCAAGGCACATATGGGAGTTGATGCTTCTAGCTCCTCCCCCCTTCTCTCTCTCTGTTTCTCTCCCTCTCTCTCCTCTCTAAAAATGAATAAATAAAATTTGAAAAAAAAATAAAAAAAATAAAAAATAAAATGTAAATAATACTTTTACCCATTTCATAGCATTGCTTGGGGTATTAAATGAAACAACTTATATAACATATGTTTTTCCTGCAATCAATAAATGATAGCTAATATTGCTTTTATCATTATTACTTCCTCTTATAGACTGTAAGTTTATTTATTGTAGACATGATAATTCATATATACATGTATATATACATATATTTATTAATATATATATTATATATAGTAAGAAAGTCACTGAATCAAGGCTGAGAAGTGTGTCTTGATTCTAGTTTTAATCCTTACTTATCTTCTTAAACATCAATTTCCTTTCTGAATATTGGAAAGAAGCATGGAGAGTGAGGCTGAGCTAATGAGTCTTTTTGGTAACTACCTTATCTGTCTTTTCAACAGGCCCTAGCATTCTGTACTATTGGAACAACTGAAGAACATTCACAAGTTAAAAATTCATGGAATTCAAAGCATAATCTTTGAGTCCAAGAAAATAATCAGGCAAGTATGGCAGGGCAAGGGAGTTAATAACATGTCAGAGGTAATTTAATCCCAGAAGGTTGAGGTCTTTAAAATGACTATACATTCAAAGTGAACCAAAAAGGGTTACCCCTCTGTGAAAGAGTTAATAGGACTTTAGACTGTTGTATAAACAATGGTGTCTTCCTTCTGATCAGCATCCATCTGGAGGCTGGGTCTGGTTCTGGTCAAGGACAATGCTGGCAAGGGTGAGATGGCTAGAGGAGGAGGAATGGAATGTTGGAATGGTCAAAGTTCTGGAAATCATATTGCATGGGGTGGGGGTAATAAAAGGTAAAGAGGGTCAAATATAATATTATATTAGCAAAACTTGGAACATACAACCTCAACTAAATGATCAAAGTTAGCATCATGTGGCTATCATGTGATTGTTGATATGATACATTGAGAAGGACACATCAGTTTTGTGGCCTTCTTTCTAAGAATAAGATATTTAAATAGAGCAAAGAATTCTCTCAACATTAAAAGAAAGTAGGCCAGTTTCATAAGAATCTCTCATAATATTGATATCTTTCTAATAATCGCTAAATGGATAATTATAGTATAATATGGTATAATATTATAATATAAATTTCTATATAAGGGTCTAATATTATATACAGATGAGATAAATTGAAATCAGTTAGAATATACCAGGTGGAGTACATGCAATTAAAGTGACTTTAAATAATAAAGGCATTTATTATTAAACTCATAGATACAATTAATTTATCAAAACACAAAATGTAAAGTACTTATTAATTATCCCCTGTATGCCACCACTCTGCGTTTTTATAACAGAGACAAGATTTAGTTAGAATATAATTTTGTCCCAAAGCTCTTCTAAAATATTTCTTAAGCCATCTATCAAAACCCAAACATCTATTTTTAAAATATGCAATAATTCATTGAGGCAGAATAGTTGGGCCTAAAAGACTCCTGAAACAGGTATAGAAAAAGTACACATAAAAGCAATGATTTGATTAGTTACATTTTGCTATGGGACAAATTACCTTAAAAGCTAGCATCTAAAACAATAAGCAGTTATTACATCCAGAGATTCTCTAGGTCAGGAATCTTGGAGGGGCTTAGCTAGTTGATTCTGCTTCAAAATCTTTTATGAGTTTGCAGTCCAGAGCTTAACTATAAGAGGAATCAGTACCAAATCCTTGGGAGCCCTCAGTCTCTCACTAGCTATTGGTTAAAAACGTTACATTTTGTTTTCTGATAAATTAATTGTGTCTATGGGGTTAATAATAAATGCCCTTATTACTTAAAGTCACTTTAATTGCATGTACCCCAAATGGTACATAGAGTGTTCTTTACCAATAGGCCCCTCTCTAGGCTACCTTAGTCTCCTCACAACCTGAGTGATTCGAGAGGGAGCAAGTGAGAACAACCATGACAGAATCTAGAGGTTTTTTATTACCTAGTCTCTGGAGTTGCACACTGTCACTTTCTCTATATTCTACTTATTAGAAGAAAGTAACTTAAGTCATACAGTAATCAGGGGGAAGGGAATTAGGCTCTACTTCCCAAATGAGGAGTAACAAATAACTTGTGGACAAATTTTAAAAGCGCACAAATGGTATTATATGTTTACCCAAGTGCCATGTACTATGCATGAAAGTGGAGAATCCTGTGGCTGAAGTCATTCTCTCATGAGGCCATCTTTCCAAGCTGCTCAAAAGGACTCTATCTCATAAGTTTTCTTGTTCCACCTAATTGGTTCTCCTCATTCTTATTCTTCCTTAAGAATAAATTCTTGTCAACTTTTCTTATTTCTAAATTTCTATCTTCTCCCTGTTAGAAGTAAAAGAAAATGACAATGTGTGCTTATGAATTGCTTTTTGTTCCTGATAACTAGAAGAAATTTCTGAATGATTCCTTAGTTTACTTTAATTTGACACATTTTTCTTCATTTAGCAAAATAAAATTTCTGACAGTACCCCAGAGTTGGTTCAATTCTTAAACACATAAAATTGACACAAAGTTAGAAGCACACTGGTCCCTAGATTATTACTATAAGTTAGTTTGTAAAACAATAATTTAAAAGTGAATATTTCTTCTAACAGCCATCATTTCCACAATCTAAAATGTCAGAAGCTAATTTTTTCTAAAACATATAAAAATATACATCCTGAATTTTGGATTTATAATTTGCTCAGACTTTAATAGTTTATATTCTGTATTTTTTCTTCATACTTTGGGGTATTATTTAAAAATCTATCCATCATATTAAATAACAAGGTACATATTTATTTTTATGGAATGATACATAGGAAAGTGTCCCCTTGGAGTACAAAATTATGTACATCCTTATAAACCTGAATACTGAAGATTACATTATTCCTTAAGCTTTCTAAAAAACATTTCCACATCTTAAAACACCTTCTCCATACTGGTAGGTGTATTATATGCTTTATATTAAATTATTATTATTTTTTCCTTTGTATTTTTCCGAATCTGGAAACAGGGAGGCAGTCAGACAGACTCTTGCATGCACCTGACTGGGATCCACCCAGCATGCCCATCTTGGGCCGTCGCTCTGCTGCAATCAGAGCCATTCTAGCGCCTGAGGCAGAGGCCACAAAGCCATCCTCAGCGCCCGGGCAAACCCTGCTCCAGTGGAGCCTTGGCTGCGGGAGGGGAAGAGAGAGACAGAGAGGAAGGAGAGGGGGAGGGGTGGAGAAGCAGATGGGCGCTTCTCCTGTGTGCCCTGGTGGGGAATCGAACCCGGGACTCCTGCATGCCAGGCTGACGCTCTACCACTGAGCCAACTGGCCAGGGCCTATATTAAATTATTATTTTTATTAAAATGTTATCCCTACAATGATCACAAAGCAAACTCAATTGCTAAATACATTGTGAATCAACTAAAAATTTAAAATTAATCTTCAATGTCATAGAAAAATATCTTCCATCAAAATCAAAAACTTCTTCCTATAGCCTTTGCAGGTGAATAAGGAAGACTTTCCCAAACTTTCTTGTTCATAAAATGTTCATTGTGTGCTGACTAAAAATTATATGTATATATAAAAGCATATACAGGCCTGACCTGTGGTGGTGCAGTGGATAAAGCATTGACCTGGAACACTGAGGTCACCGGTTCAAAACCCTGCACTTATCTGCTCAGGCACCTATGGAAGTTGATGCTTCCTGCTCCTCTCCCCTCCATTCCTTCTCCTCTCTAAAATGCATAAATAAAAAAAAAACTTTTAAAGCATATACGCATATATGTTTTGTCCCCAACCTACTGAATCAGAACTATAGGGTAGAGTCAAGAAGTCTGTATTTTGTTAGGAAACATTGCTTATTCTTTGTATGAAGTAGGTTTGAAAAATACTAATTTCTGGTAGTAGCCCCTTATTACCCTACCCAACAGGTCTTTTAAGGCTTTTGATGTTTAAAGCCACACTGTTGAGTTGAATCAAACATTTTTCTCTTTGGAAGCTTTACCACTGAGCCAAGTTTGGCTTCCTAAGGCTATTCTATGTATTTCTAAATTCTGTCATAGATAAGTACTTCAAATATTTTAAGAGAATTAACTACCTGTTCTAGTCTCCCTGTTTGAGGAAATGAGTTTATAAAATCTGTATTTTCTGAGTTTGCTCACTTTTTTTGTTAAAAATGGCCACTGGAAAAAAAAATGGCCACTGACTACTTGATTGCATTGCCCAGGTGATACTGTTAATTACCTTCATTCTTGGGAAGGGGCTTGGTTATGCTAATGTGTGCTGGAGGAGGGGTTGTCCTGCTGAAAAGTTTTAAGGTGAAGGAAGAGGGAGGAGCTAGGAGGCCATTTTTTGCAGAGACCATGTTGTTGCAGGAAAGAGGCATTCAGGATGGCAGGGTGCTGAAGGAGAAGCCAGTTTGTGCAGAAATGAGAAGGGAGAAGCATGCAAATGGGTAAAAGGAGGTGACTGAGGCTAGTGGGGCCTCTGATTCTAGGAAAACTTGGATGTATTAGTAGCTTTTGAATCTGAATGAGTGGGTTTTGGAGCCCAGTGTGTTTGTGTTTATTTGCCTGCCGGGTGTGAACTAGAATAAAGAAATGGCCCCTCAGTTCTTGGTTCCGTTCTTTTATTACCGTCTATCTGAATCTAATGTGAACCTGCAAGTGCCAGGCAGCTGTGATGGCTGTGACTACTGGCCGTACATCCCCTACACATGCAAGAGGTCCTTATCCTAGAATGACAAGCTCCAGTTTCCTCCAATATTCTACACAATATATTTGTTTTCTAATATTTCATTGTTGGCATATAGGAAGGCAATGGACTTTTGAATATTAATTTTGTATCCTGCGACCTTACTGTATTGGTTTATTGTTTCTAGTAATTTTTTTGTGGAGTGTTTGGGGTTTTCGATGTATAGAATCATATCATCTGCTAAAAGTGAAACCTTTACTTCTTCTTTTCCAATATGAATGCCTTTTATTTCTTTTTCTTGTCTGATTTCTCTGGACAGAACTTCCAGCACCACGTTAAATAAGAGTGGAGAAAGTGGTCAACCCTGTCTTGTTCCTGATTTAAGGGTAAAAGTCTTCAGTTTTATGCCAATTAATATGATGTTAGCTGATGGTTTATCATAAATGCCCTTTATTATGGTGAGATATTTTCCTTCTATACCCATTTTGTTGAGTGTTTTTAACATAAAATTGTGTTGTATTTTATTGAATGCCTTTTCTGCATCTATTATAAGATCATGTGGTTTTGTTCTTTGTTTTGTTGATATGGTGTATTACGTTAACCATTTTACGTATGTTGAATCATCCTTGTGATTCTGGGATGAATCCCACTTGATCATGATGTATTATTTTTTTAATGTGTTGTTGTATTCAATTTGCTAGTATTTTCTTTAGAATTTTAGCATCTGTATTCATTAGAGATATTAGTTTGTACTTTTCTTTTTTTGTGCTGTTCTTGCCAGGTTTCAGTATGAGGGTTATGTTGGCCTCATAAAATGTGTTTGGAAGTATTGCTTCTACTTCAATTTTTTGGAAGACTTTGAGTAGAATAGAAACCAAATCTTCTTTGAATGCTTGATAGAATTCACTAGTATAGCCGTCTGACCGGACTTTTATTTTTGGGGAGGTTTTTTATAGTAATTTCTACTTCCTCCCTGCTTATGGGTCTGTTTAGGCTTTTTGCTTCTTCATGACTCAGTCTAGGAAGATTGTATTGTTCTAGAAATTTATCTATTTTTTCTAGATTGTTAAGTTTTGTGCCATATAGTTTTTCATAGTATTCTACAATAATTCTTTGTATATCTATAATATCTGTGGTGATTTCTTCTGTTTCATTTTGGATTTTGTTTATATGAGTCCTTTCTCTTTATTCCTTGGTGAGTCTTATCAATTTTGTTGATCTTTTCAAAGAACCAGCTCCTTGTTTTATTATTTTTTCTATAGTTTTTCTTTATTTCATTTATTTCTGCTCTGATTTTTATTATTTCCTTTTTTCTGCTGATTTTGGATTGTCTTTGTTCTTCTTTTCCTAGTTCCTTAAGATGTAAAGTTAAGAGGTTTACTTGGGTTCTCTCTGGTTTGTTCATATAGGCCTGTAGTGATATGAACTGCTTATTACTGCTTTTGCTGCATCCCAGAGATTTTGATATGTCGTATTGTTATTTTCATTTGTCTGTATGTATCTTTTCATCTCTGCGCTTATTTCTTCTTTGACCCATTCATTTTTTAAAAGTATGTTGTTTAGTTTCCACATTTTTGTGGGGTATTTTTACCTCTTTTTTGCAGTTGAATTCTAATTTCAAGGCTTTATGATCAGAAAATATGCTTGGTATAATTTCAATTTTTCTGAATTTGCTGATGTTATTTTTGTGGCCCAACATATGGTCATTTCTTAAGAATGTTCTATGTACACTAGAGAAAAATGTATACTCTGGCACATTGAGATGAAATGTCCTGTAGATGTCTATCATATCCAATTGTTTAGTGTTTCATTTAAGGCCAATATTTCTTTATTGATTCTCTGTTTGGATGAACAATCTAGAGCCGTCAGTGCTGTATTGAGGTCTCCAAGCATGATTGTATTTTTGTCAGTTTCTGTTTTTAGGTCAGTCAGTAGCTGTCTTATATGTTTCAGTGCTCTTTGGTTTGATGCATATCTATTAAGAATTGTTATGTCTTCTTGATTCAATGTCCCCTTAATCATTATGAAATTACTGTTTTTGTCTCTGATATCCTTTGCCATCTTGTTGTCAGCATTGTTAGATATGAGTATTGCTACACCTGCTTTCTTTGAATGTTATTTGCTTGGAATATTGTTTTCCAGCCTTTCACTTTGAATTTGTTTTTATCGTTGTAGCTTAGATGTGTTTCTTGTAGGCAGCATACAGTTGGATTTTTTTTAATTCATTCTGCTACTCTGTGTCTTTTTATTGGTGAGTTCAATCCATTTACATTTAGTGTAATTATTGACACTTGAGAGTTTTCTATTGCCATTTTAAATTTTGCTTTCTGTTAGTTTTATATCTTGTTTGATTCTTCTCTTTTGTTTTTCTATCATTTGTTTTTGTTTGGTTGTAATTTATACTTTTTTTCTCTGTTACTTCTTTTTTCAAGTTATGTGCTTCTGTAGTGGTTTTTTCAGGGGTGATGACCATTCAGTAATGGAAAGGGTACCTACCATGTTCATTGTAGTACACTATCTCATGAGTGCTTCTGTACTCCATCCTCCTTTGCTACTGTTAATCTTCGTCCTCTCCTTTTTTTTTTTTTTTTTTTTTTTTGTTGTCACAGTTTAAATTTGATTTTATTGTGTTCTTGGTGGAGCTTTTACTTGTGGTTTTGTTTTGTTTTCTTCTTTGTATCTGGTTGGAAAACCACCTTTAGTATTTCCTGAAGTGAGGGCTTTCTGGTGATAAATTCCCTCATCTTTTCTGTATTTTTGAATGTTTTTATTTCTTTTTCGTATTTGAAGAATTGCTTTGATGGATATATTCTTGACTAGAAGTTACTCTCTTTCAGAACTTTAAATATTGGGGTCCACTTTCTTCTAGTTTGTAGAGTTTCTGCTGAGAAATCTGATGATAATTTAATAAGCCTTCCTTTATATGTTGTATTCTTCTTTTCCTTGGCTGTCTTGAGAATTTTATCTTTGTTATTGGTTTGTGCCAATTTTCTTATGGTGTGCATTGGAGTAGGTTTGTTGGGGTTAAAATAGCTTGGTGTTCTGTTTGCTTCTTGAATTCGAGGCTTGGGAAGTTCTCATCTATTATTTGTTTAAATAAGTTCTCTGTTTCATTTTCTCTCTCTTCTCCTGATAACACCTATTATTCTTATGTTACTCTATTTGATGGAGTCAGACAATTCCTTTAAAGTTTTCTTATTTTTTTAAATTCATGAGTCTCTCTCCTTTTCTCTCTGTTGTGCTTCTAGTTGCCTGTGTTCTATGTCACTAATTCTCTCTTCTATCTGGCCTGTTCTATTAGCTAAGCTTGTTACCTCATTTTTCAGTTCATGAATTGAATTTTTCATCTCTGTTTGATTCGTTTTCAGATTTTCAATCTCCTTGGTAATATATTCCTTCTGTTTATTGAGTTGGGTTTTTTTGCTCTCTAAATTGCCTTTCCATGCTTTCTTGTACATTTCTGAGTATTTTTAGGATTTCTATTTTAAATTTTATGGCATTTATCTCCAAGGTTTCCAATCTATTAAAATTTTTTCTATGGATTTTTCCTCATCTATCTGTGCTATATCTTTGTATTTGTATCCATGATATTTGATTTCCTTTTCCTTAATGGCATCTGAGGGTGGTTTTGATAATAACACTAATAAAAATTGATAAAAAATTAAAAAAATTTTTAATTATTTTTTTTTGAAAAAATATTGTTGAAAAACTGAGAATTATATTGTGCTAAATGGAACAAAAACTACCTAGATTGGAGGGCCTGAGTTGTGGAGAAGTGATAAAGAGGCTAAAAAAGAGGTAAGGACACACAGAATGCTACAAGGAAAAATTTTGGACCAAGATTAAAATATTTTGCCTGTAAATTATGGTTGAATGAGAGGTATAGTGAAAGAGAAAAAAAGAAAAAGAAAATTGTGTTGTATTAAGTGTAATAAAAACTACATAGAATGGAGAGCCGGGGTTGGGTGGAATGCTAATGAGATAAAAAGCAAAGAAAAAGCACACAAAATTCCACAAATAAAAAATTTAAATCCAAAATAAAATAATTTGTTTGTGAGTGAGGATGAATGAGAGAAAAAGTAAAAGAGCAAAGAAGAAACCAAAAGAGAGGGAGAATAAAAGATAAAGAAAAGAAAAATAAAAGGGAGAGAGTTAAGGTTTTTGGAATGTATCCCTCATAGAAAGAAAGAAAATAAAAAGAATGAGAAATGTAACACCTATAGGTAATAAAGTTCAAGATGAAAGGAAAAGAATAAGACAAAAACAGGATAAAAGGACCAAGGTGGAAGAAAAAATAATAAAGATAAAAAATGAAAGAAAAAAAAAGTGGAAAAAGTTATAAAGATTGTGGATTATTCTTGATTTTGAGAGGTTATCTTCTTCCTTTTTCCTTCTTCTCTCTCTTTTTGGTCAGTGGCACTGTAACCCAGGCTCTGCCCCTGTGGCATGCTTAGGTAGAAATTTGCAGGTGATGTGTCGCTATGGCGATGACATATACTAGACCTCGGTCTCATTGGTAGTCGGGGCTTGTTAGCATTTGCAGGCTACAACAATAGGAGAGTCCATTTTCCCAGAGCCTCTCTCCAAGTCTTTCCTTTCTGAACCAGCAGCCTGGTGACCCAGCTGTGAAGTTGTCCCTGCCACTGCCTGGAGAGCATGAGGCCCTAAAAGCTGCCAAATCCCCCCTCTATCCTCACTCAACTCAGGGCTCTGGGTAAGGCTTTGCCAGCCAGAGCCGCTGGTGTAACCAGGCAGGGCTGGGAGCCAATTTCTCTCAAGGAGTCTTTCTATGAGCCTCCAGGCATGTCTAGTATGCCTCAGCACTCTGTAGGACAACTCTCCCCAAGCTGTTTGCACTTCGTATCTGTAATGGCAGTCAGGAAGATGCTTTAGTCACTGCCTGCAGAAAAGGAGGTCTTAAAAGTTGCCAAGTTCTTTCTCCAGGCCTTTTAGAGCACAGCCCTGAGTATGAAAGGTCTGCTGACCAGAGCCACCAGCTTAAGCAGGTAGGGGGGGCAAGTTGACTTTTGTTCAGGCTCCTTTCTAAGGTTCTCCGGGTATGTCTAGTTAAATTTTCCTTAGCGTTCCATGGGACTGCTCTCTGCAGGCTTCTCCCTTATAAAGAAACCTACAGCCTAGCCTGCCCAACTTCTGCAGTGTTCTCTGAGGTCTGTTCCTTAGGAATGTGTTTTTTACCCTGTATCAACTGGCAGGAAGTTGCCCCAGCCACTACATGCAGAGCAAGAAGCCCCCAAAAATATCATGTCTCTTCTTTGGGTTTTCTTAGATCACAGACCTGAGAAAGAAGACCTTGTCAGCCAGAGCCACTGCCAGCGTTAGCCAGCTCTGCAGTGAGCAGACTGTTGGTTTGACTACTTTCAGTAATCTGATCTGCGTGTCTTCTCTCCAGAGGCTGTCTGAAAGTTGCCTGTGCGCCCCTCCCCCTAGCACTTCCATATTTTTTCTTCCTGGGTAATGTGCTTTGTTAGTCTGTATGGCTGGCAGAGGTACCCACCCGGAGAGGTCTGGGCATAGGGAAGCCAGCTTTCATGCACTCCCCATGCTCTGTTATTTGGGGGACAAGGATTACACCGAGACTCTGGTCACAGCCCACACAGAAGGCTACTACTGACAGTCTCTGACCCTACCCCTCTGTCTGGGAACACAGGCAGCCATGCCTGGGGCACTAGGAAGAACCACTCGTACACTGTCTGCGCTCCCCCACCAGGAAATTGGTTGTAAACAAGGCAACTGCTTTCCCACCTCTGCCAGGGTCTGCCGCTGGCATTAGCTCCACGCTCCATGTGGGTTGAGCTGTGGGCACACTCTCTCCTCAGCTTGAACATCTCCGCCCTAGCCCAGCTTTTTCCACACCCCCATCCCTCGCTTTCTCTCAGTTCCTAGTGAAAGCAGCCCTTGCTCAGGTCAGTGAGGAAGGCGGAGTACTCCGTTCTCTGTCTTCTTTTCTTCAAAGTGGATTATAAATTCAGCTGCTGTTTCACCGAATCATATCTGTATGTGTATTTCAGATGCTCCTGGGATTGTATTTCTGTCTCTAGTTGTTGAATTTGTTGAAAATTTGGGGAGAGGTGTCGGGAACCCTCCTCATGGTGCCATTTCTCTGACGTCACTCTCTCTCTAATTTCAATTGATCAGCATTAGTTGGTAAAGGGACCAGTAATGATCTTTGGCTTTGTCTTGGAAAGGAGATCTCAAGATGCTTTTATAATCAACTTGTATGCTGTAAACAGTAATGAAGTAGTATAGCTGTCTGGTTAGGAAAAAATAGGACTACATATTAAAGAGAATTTATATTGTATATTACATTTTTAAAACAAAGATGCTTATTAAAAAAATTAAAGGTACACTTCAAACCCCAAATAAATTTAATGCAGCTATAAATTAAGTATCCTATTAAATGTAATGGTTCCATGTCTGATGGATGTGTGATTTTCCATAGTCATGAAATTGCACTGTTGATAGGTTGAAATATTGTAAAGGCAATGTGATGGTGAATTTTATGTGTCAACTCGATTGACCATGAGGTGCCTGAATTAAAAATGATTTCTGTGTGTGTTTGTAAGGGTGTTTCTGAATGTAATTAGCTTAAACTCTGTGGTCTCAGAAAATTAGATTTCACTCTCCCACCACTGAGTGGGCATCATCCAGTCTGTTGAGAGTGAAACAGAACAAAAGGCAAAGAGAAAAAGGAATTCATACTTTATTCCTGCCTCAATGATGGAGTTGGGAGATTTTATCTCATCTTCTCTAGCCTTCAGACTGAGGTATATACCATTAAGTCCCCTGGTTTTTATGCCTTTGGATTTGGACAGAATTACACCACTGGCTTTTCTGGTCTCCAGCTTGTAAATGGCAAATTCTGGGACTTCTGAGGCTGCATGATAGTGTAAGTCAACTTCTCACAGTAAATCTTTATATAGCAAATATATTTATATTTACTTATATAGATCCTATTGTATAGGTCAGAGATATGTGTGTGTGCATATATACATATACATGTGTGTGTGTGTGTGTGTATCTCAATCTCATATATAAATAGATACCTTACTGGTTTTATGTTCTTTGAAAAGTGTTGCCTAATACATGCAGGGACAAAACACTTTTTAAAGTGTTTTAAATTTTTATTTTTATTTTTTATGGATTTAAATTTATTGTGTTTACATAGATTCAAGTGTCCCACCAAATACATACCCCCACCCCCTGTGTTCCCTCAATATTCCCCTTGTTCCCCTCCCACCAATGCCCTCCTACTTCCCTCCAGGATTTACTTTTCTGCTCTCTATAATTCTGGGTTATATATATAAATATATATAATTTCATCAATCTCTTTCCCTTCTCTAATCCCATCCTCTTATCCCCTTTCCCTCTGTCTGCTTTCCCTCTGGTCCCTTTGATTCTGCCTATGCCTCTATTTCATTCCTCAGTTCACAGAGCTCTTTAAATTTTTCAAATGAGTGAGGTCATATAATATTCTTCTTTCTCTGCCTGGCTTATTTCACTTAACATAACAGTTTCCAGGTCCATCCATGTTGTTGCAAAAGGTAAAATTTCCTTCTTTTTCATGGCCCCACAGCATTCCATTGTGTATATGTACCACTGCTTTTTAATCCACTCACCCACTGGTGGACACTTGGGCTGTTTCCTGATCTTGGCTATTGTAAACAATGCTGCCATAAACATGGGGTGCATTTCTTCTTTTGAATCAGTGATGTGGTGTTCTTAGAATATATTCCTAAAAGTGAGATGACTGGGTCAAAGGAAGTTTGATTTTTAATTTTTTGAGGAATCTCCATACTGTTTTCCACAGTGGCTGCACCAGTCTGCATTCCCACCAGCAGTGCAGGAGGGTTCCCTTTTCTCCACATCTCTAACAGCACTTTGTATAAAATTGCTGTCTAATAAGTATTTATTGACACTGATTCATGCTTTTGTTTGGAGTCAATTAATTGATGTACAGTAGTACCTTTAAGAATTAAGCTTACAGTTATTTACATCTGAGGGATTATTCGTAGCATCCTGGCAAATGGCCTGGTGCTCCACTCTTTGTTCTGCTTCTGTCTGCATTATCTTGTGTTCTTTTTTTCTGAATACTGCAGGACTCTGATGATACTGTTTCAATCCCATGTATAGCACAGCAAACCTTTTAAAGTTAAAGGAAAGGCATTAATCAGATAATTAAGCAGAAGCTGGGCTCTGGGTCTGAAAGAAATGGACATAATAGTCATAAATATTAATTGAGCATAATAGTAGTCAGGCAAAACTCCTAATTTTTATAAATGTGCAATAACAGAGATTGTTATAAGTACATGATAAATAAGCCACTTTGAAGACATCCCCTGAGAAAAATACCACTTGAAAATTCTCAAAGTTGTGTAACTTGTTAGAGTAATTAGTGAAAAATACTCCAATTTTCCAAAGTATTTTTAGGGTAGACACCTTACTTCTCTTTGTAATTCAATGGATTTAGATTATTAATTTAAAAGAAATGTCAATACCACAAGGGTTATTCCAGCCTTCTTCTCTTGCTTTTTTTTTTTTTTTTTTTTCTTTCTTTTTTTTTTTTTTTAATTTTTATTGATGTTAATGGGATGACATTAATAATTTAGGGTACATATATTCAAAGAAAACATGTCTAGGTTATTTTGTCATTAAATTATGTTGCATACCCCTCACCCAGAGTCAGATTGTCCTCCGTCATCCTCTGTCTAGTTTTCTCTGCGCCCCTCCCCCTCCCCCTAACTCTCCCTCCCTCCCTCCTGCGTCCTCCCTCCCCCCACCCCTGGTAACCACCACTCTCTTGTCCATGTCTCTTAGTCTCGTTTTTATGTTCCACCAATGTATGGAATCATGTAGTTCTTGTTTTTTTCTGATTTACTTATTTCACTCCGTATAATGTTATCAAGATCCCACCATTTTGCTGTAAATGATCTGATGTCATCATTTCTTATGGCTGAGTAGTATTCCATAGTGTATATGTGCCACAGCCGAAGTAAACCACTTAACTTCACACCTTAAGGAGCTAGAAAAAGAAGAACAAAGACAACCCAAAACCAGCCGAAGAAAGGAGATAATAAAAATCAGAGCAGAAATAAATGAAATAGAGAACAGAAAAACTATAGAAAAAATCAATAAAACAAGGAGCTGGTTCTTTGAAAAGATCAACAAAATTGACAAACCCTTGGCAAGACTCACTAAGGAAAAAAGACACAGGACTCAAATAAATAAAATCCAAAATGAAAGAGGAGAAATCACCACAGACATCATAGATATACAAAGAATTATTGTAGAATACTATGAAAAACTATATGCCACCAAATACAACAATCTAGAAGAAATGGATAAATTCCTAGAACAATACAACCTTCCTAAACTGAGTCATGAAGAAGCAGAAAACCTAAACAGACCAATCAGCAGGGAGGAAATAGAAAAAACTATTAAAAACCTCCCCAAAAATAAAAGTCCAGGCCCAGACGGTTATACTAGTGAATTCTATCAAACATTCAAAGAAGACTTGGTTCCTATTCTACTCAAAGTCTTCCAAAAAATTGAAGAAGAAGCAATACTTCTTCTCTTGCTTGTCAGTGACCCCTCACTATATCAGTGAGACCTGATTGCTATCATCTGCCACCCTTTTATTTAATTGTTCAGTTTCAGTGTATATGTATAGAAATTTCAAATTTCTTACCCATATGAGAACAACTTTATCAACTAGAATACCATGCTGTGTATAGTTTTTTCTCTACTCTTATAGACTCCTTTAGCTTCCAAAGTTACTTAGATCAGTACTTCCTTTCTTAACTCCCTTTGTGAGATTATTTTACATATTTGTAATGTGGTTTTATCTATTGTCATAGTCTGGAATTCTTCGTGGGATCTCCTAATTTCTTAAATGACTTTTTAAAAAAATCTGTGGCCCTGGCCAGCTAGTTTAGTGGTGGAACATTGGCCTGGCGTATGGAAGTCCTGGGTTTGATTCCTGGCCAGGGCACACAGGAGAAGCACCCATCTGCTTCTCCACCCTTTCCCCTCTCCTTTCTCTCTGTTGCTCTTTTCCCCTCCTGCAGCCAAGGCTCCATTGGAGCAAAAGTTGGCCCAGGCACTGAGGATAGCTCCATGGCCTCTGCCTCAGGTGCTAGAATGGCTCCAGTTGCAAGGAGTAACACCCC
Organism: Saccopteryx leptura; assembly: GCF_036850995.1. Taxonomy (NCBI): domain Eukaryota; kingdom Metazoa; phylum Chordata; class Mammalia; order Chiroptera; family Emballonuridae; genus Saccopteryx; species Saccopteryx leptura. The sequence goes on along the minus strand of NC_089505.1, from coordinate 264,991,263 downwards.
AGATGGGCAGAGCATTGCCCCCTGGTGAGCATGCCAGGTGTATTCCAGTTGGGCACATGTGGTAGTCTGTCTCTCTGCCTCCTCACTTCTCACTTTAGAAAAAAAAAATCTGCATACATTAAAGGTCATTCTTTGTACTATAAATTTTATGGGATATGCAGTATCATATATCTACCATTATAATATCATGACATATTGGTTTTATTGCTCTAGAAAAGCCCCTGTGCTTTATCTTTTCAAACTTTTCTCCTTTCCAAATCCCTTGTTCACCACTGTTTACCATCTCTATGGTTTTCTTTTGCCTGAATATTGTATAAATGGAATCATACACTATGTGGCCATTTCAAAAAAAGTGGAAAAAAATGATTTTCTTTTAAACACTTAATTTGTACTTAAGATTCATGTCTTTTTTCATGGCTTGAGAACTCACTTCTTATTATTACTATTTTTTTTTAATATTGAGGAACTTTTAATTATTTAATTTTTTTAGATTTTTAGTTATTCATTTTAGATAGGGGATAGAGAGACAGAGAGAAGGGGAAGAGGCAGGAAGCATCAACTCCCATATATGCCTTGACCAGGTAAGCCCACAGGGGTTTAGAACCAGTGACCTCAGCGTTTTTTGTTGACGTTTTATCCACTGCGCCACCACAGGTCAGGAGAATATTATTTCATTATATGAATGTACCTCAGTTTGTATATCCCTTCACCTATTGAAGGACATACTAGTTAAAGAAGCCCAGTATTTTAATCCACCTGCAAACATTATTTTTTGATTCAAACTTGGCCTGAAATTACTTACTAAATTTATCAACCAGTAAGTAATTCTATTTTCTTCTTGCACTTCTAATAACTTAAATTTTTATGTGACTGTATTGTCTGTTTCATTGGAAAATAATTGTCACATTAACTTTTCTTTGGTCATTACAAAAAATTATGTTAAAGACTACTAGTACTGTTTTTAAGTTCTACAATTCTTTTCAAAGTGTAAAGCCAATGTTCTACTTACATGAAAATACCTTTAGAAATAATACAAAGAAATGACTAAAGATATGAATCTCAAACATTATTTTTTACCTTATTTGTTTGCTTATAGACATTTTCTTGTTTCAAGATAATAATCCTACCCAATTCCTGCTATTTCTCTTTTTGAACAAACCATGATTTAAAACCTGTTTTTGTCATCTAAAACATTCCTCAATCTCAAACTTTCAAATGCTGATTTTTACATTACAGAATTTGATTCTAAAATTTTTTTTTTAGTATCTACACTGTTCTTTATACTATTCATTTTAAGGGTGACATGTATCAGGGAAGTAGTTGGTGGTACAAAAAATGGTCAAGAAAATTAACTTTTTGAGGTAGATAATAGTAAAATCTAAAATGATTTAAAAATTAACATATAAAATAATCCTAAAAAATAGTAAGAAAGAATAAGATAACTTTATAATCACAATAGTTAGCAGGTACTTGAAAATTATTATATGCCAGGTATACTGGGAGTTACTTTGCATTCAGTAAATTACTCCAACAATCAAAAAAAGATATTTTTATTGCTGTTATTGTATTATTATTTCTATGCTGCAGTATTATTTTAGTTACAGACGGAAACTGGGATTTATGTAGTATTATATAAGTTTTTAAAATTCATAATTAAAGAAAGTGGTAGAATTATAACAATTAGGTATGTATGGCTTCAAATACCATGTTTTTAGCCACATTTTTTCATTGTAGTGCCTCCTTCCATTCATGACAATATAGTATCTAAAGAATACCGTTAACCAAAAATATACCTGGTCCTCACTGTTCATGTAGAATGTACTTTAGGTTTTCTAATATGACTGAGAATACAGATGTATTAAATAAACCTGTGTCTTGGCAGACCCTGGGAGTCTATACTTAAAGAAACTAGGCTTGGCTATTCAGAGACAACTGATTGAAATTTTATGGCTTTTAAAATTAGTTCTGATATCCTACTTCCAGCTGGCAACAGATGTCCACAGTTGTAATTTCCATTAAGATAATTTTTTCTGCCTGACCTGTGGTGGCGCAGTGGATAAAGCGTCGACCTGGAATGCTGAGGTCGCCAGTTCAAAACCCTGGCCTTGCCCAGTCAAGGCACATATGGGAGTTGAAGCATCCTGCTCCTCCCCCCATTCTCTCTCTCTCTCTCTCTCTCTCTCTCTCTCTCTCTTCCCTCTAAAATGAAATAAATAAATAAATAAATAAAAATAATTAAAAAAAAAGAATTTTTTCTGTGATCTTTCTCAAAAGTCAGCCTATGGTAGAGAGGCTGAGCAGTAAACTTAGTATTTAAAACCATAGTGGCAAATGGAGAGATAAGTTCCCGTATTATTTGGAAGGGACACCGTGTGAGAGTTAAATCAGGTGAGACTTCTTCAAATAGGTGATATCTTGAGTTAGCTCTTCACAGGTTATGAGTAACTAAGGCGATCTGACTGGAAGAGCAGAGCCATTAAATCACGTGGAGCTGTAACTGCAAACTTATCTCACTCTTAATTTTCACCAAAAGAAAATATGGAGCCATAAATAAAAATTCAATTATCTGTTCATTTACCATCTTTTATGTGAGTTTCCCAATGCCACAATAGATGATAATAAAAAACTCAAGATAAAATTTTTTCAGAATGAGTGGTATTTGATCATGATTGTAAAGCATTTACTCTCAAGAAACTAGAAAATTCTACTATAAAAAGTTTAAATAGGCCCTGGCCGGTTGGCTCAGCGGTAGAGCGTCGGCCTGGCGTGTGGGGGACCCGGGTTCAATTCCCGGCCAGGGCACATAGGAGAAGCGCCCATTTGCTTCTCCACCACCACCCCCTCCTTCCTCTCTGTCTCTCTCTTCCCCTCCCGCAGCCAAGGCTCCATTGGAGCAAAGATGGCCCGGGCGCTGGGGATGGCTCCTTGGCCTCTGCCCCAGGCACTAGAGTGGCTCTGGTCACAGCAGAGAGATGCCCCGGAGGGGCAGAGCATCACCCCCTGGTGGGCAGAGCGTCGCCCCTGGTGGGCGTGCTGGGTGGATCCCGGATGGGCGCATGCGGGAGTCTGTCTGACTGTCTCTCCTCGTTTCCAGCTTCAGAAAAACAAAAGAAAAGAAAAAAAAAAGTTTAAATTATAAAGTGGAACCGCTGTCATGTGTTTCAGAAGATTATATAGAGAAAAAAATCAGACTTTATGATCTTTGGAAATAGTTCCAGTTTCCCAGAGGATACTTGTGGACAAGTCCTGCCAGGGGTGAGGATGACGGAGATGCAAAGACCCAACTCCGGGGACCAGGTTCAGTGATGCAGATCCACTTTATTCAGGAAGTAAGCTAGCTTATATACACAGGTTCAGCCTATAGGGTGTTACAGTGTGTTCTTCATAGCCAATGGCTGAAAAGATCAGGGAACTGCGTGGTTGGCACTAAATCACTTTCTTATAGCGGGTGAGCTCCCTTCCTGGGTATGCCAAGGAGGGTTCTGGGAGCTGGAGTATTCTCACAGCATTGCATCAGCCACAGCTGCTAGGAATGCGCTCTGCGCTCCACCCACAAATACTAATATTTCAAATCCAGAAGGTGTCTGCCACTCATATGTTACTCTAATGATAGGGCTGAAAATATGAAGGTTCTATTTAAAAAGAAATACTGTATTATTTTAGAATTCCAGAAGACTTTTAGATGAGAAGGGGGATAATAATTATATTATTATCAATATAGTAATCATTTATTAACTTTAATTAACAGTGCCAAATCAGTTTATGATTCTATCATTGACTATTTACCCAGATATATGTGATATGTATTATAATCTACATTTAAAGAAAAGAGGAATTGAAATTTGGAGACATTAATAAGATGAAGGCCACAGAACTTGTAAGAATGGAACTCTAGCTCAAGTCTGGCCTCATTTACTTTAAAGCCCTTTTACTCAATGACAATATTATACTGATAGTAATGCTCATCTTGACCCTCTTTCAAAATCAATTTGTTAAGATTTAATTTATATGAAATACACTATCTCTAATTTGCAGTGTTCATTAAGATAAGTTTTGACAAACCTGTACAGAAAGAAATTATTAGCACAATCAAAATATAAGCATACCCATCACCTCCAAGAGTTACCTTGTGCTCCTTTTGATTTCATTCTCCTATGCCTACCTTATTTCTTTTGGTTATATTTTCTCTTTTTTTTCTAGAGATTCATATAAATGGATTTGTATATTATGTAGTCTTTTGTATCTGGCTTCTTTCACTTAGCATGATCTTTTAGGTTTATTTGTGCTGTGTTATGTTTCAATAGTTGCTTCTTTTACGTTTCTGAGTAGCATTCTATTGCATGGATATAAAAAAAATATGTTCATTAACCTATAGATGAGTATTTGTGATGTTTTCATTTTGGGGCCATTACAAATACAGCTGCTATGAACACTTAACTGCAAATCTTTGTTTGAACATAGTTTTTATTTATTTGGTATGTGCCTAACAAAGGGATTCTTAAGTCTTATAAAGTGAATCTATATTTAATGTTTTAAGAAACTGCCAGACTGTTTTCCAAAGTGGTGTCAATTTGCATTCCTACCAGCAAAGTATGAGAATTCCACTTGCACCACAAACTCGTCAATCCTTAGTATTGTCAGTTTAATTTTAGCCATTCCAATCAGTATGGAGTAGTATCTCATTCTGGTTTTAATATCAATTTATCTGATAACTAATGATATTGAGCATTTTTCTGTGTATCTTCTTTATTTATTTATTTATTTTTTAATATACTCATTTTTAGAGAGGAGAGGGAGAGACAGAGAGAGAGAGAGAGAGGAGAGACAGAGAGAGAGAAGGGGGGAGGAGCTGGAAGCATCAACTCCCATATGTGCCTTGACCAGGCAAGTCCAGGGTTTCAAACCAGCGACCTCAGCATTTCCAGGTCGACGCTTTATCCACTGCGCCACCACAGGTCAGGCTGTATCTTCTTTTGATAAGAGTTTATTCAATTTTTGCCCACTTTTATGGATTAGTTGTATTTTTATTAAATTATGAAGAGCTATTTATGTACTCTGGATATAAGTATCTGTCATGTATATGCAATGTGATATTTTCTTATATTCTATACCTTTTTTATTTTTTTAGTGAGTACCTTTTATTTTTTTGCATGAGATTTAATTTATTAATTTTTTCTTTTATGATTTATCCTTTTCCAAGCCAATTTAAGAAATCGTAGCCTATTCCAGCATTATAAAGATTTTCTTTATGTTTTCTTCTACACATTTTATATTGTTAGCCTATAGTCTTAAGACTATAATAAACATGGAGTTAATTTTTGTGTAGGGTGTGATGATCAGGTTCATTATTTTCAAAATGGTTATACATTATTCTATCACCAAGTATTAAGAATAATGTCCTTTCCTCATTTAATATATAAACATATTTCTAAATATTGGTGATGAAGAAATTCCATTTTGAGGAGGACATGACATTTCAATTCATATAAACTAAAGGACTAATTTTTATTTAATATACATTTACTGAATGCCTAGTGCAGTGGTTCTCAAAGTGTGTGCCAGGGCACACTGGTGCACCGTAGAAGATTTCCAGGTGTGCCCTATGATATTCCAGAGAAATACGTGCCTGTTGGGGACCAAAAAACCAAAAGGGTTTTTGGAGTTTACATTTTTGGGGAACAGAGGTGTGGGGAATTGGCTGTAAATTGACAGTCTGTCCAACCCCCCACCTCACTTGCCTGATTAGGATGCAAAAGGCTGTTAAGCTGTTGTGCTGGATTGTTCACACTACTCCCTACGTTCCCCGGAAAGACTGGAGGCAAGTTTCTTCTATCCTTTGTTTGGTGTAAAGTTAAGATGATATGTATGGTGGGGGTTTTCTGCACTTGGTAAAATTATTGGGTTGCCTTGGAAACGTGATCAGAGACCATTGATTTGCTAATGACCTCAGTTTGCCCTATAAACAAAGCAAGATGGGTATGGGGGCATGCTTTGTTTTTGCCAGCAGCAACTACAAGGCCCTCCCGACTCCATATTTTCTTAATTCCATGAATTTTTCTTAATTCTTCACCATTCCCACTCGGGACCTGGAATTACTAGCTGCGCTGGTTTGCAGCATGTGCCCAGATATAAAAATAAACCTCTATTATACCATTTCATTACAGAAATATCACTCTTTTTGTTAACACATCATTATTATATTTATTATTAACACATCATTATATTATTTTCAGATAAATACACCCAAATAAAATGGATAGATTTCTCAAAAAGAAGTGTGATATCAAAGAATCCAATTCTGGAAGTGAGTAAAAGTTAAGTGTAAATAAAATAGGACTTAAAGGAATGACCGAGTGCAGCGGATAGAGCATCGGACTGGGATGTGGAGGACCCAGGTTCGAGAAACAAACATCACCAGCTTGAGCATGGGCTCATCTGGTTTGAGCAAAGCTCACTAGCTTGGACCCAAGGTCGCTGGCTCAAGCAAGGGGTTCCTCAGTCTGCTGCAGCCCCACGGTCAAGGCATATATGAGAAAGCAACCAATGAACAACTAATGGTGTCCCAACGAAAAACTAATGATTGATGCTTCTCATCTCTCTTCGTTCCTATCTTTCTGTCCCTATTTATCCCTCTAAAAGACTCTCTCTCTGTCACTGTAAAAAAAAAAAGGACTTGAAGACTGACGGGCAGAATTTAATTTATAGCATTTTCCATCACTTAACATTGAACAATATGATTGGATTAGAAACGCATTCATGGAAGCTTCAAGTGATTTTGGTTTAACATTAACAGAAGAAGAACTGGCAGCTATATCCACTGATTGTGGATTGATGATTAAACATAAAGAATTGTCTCTTGAAGCCTTTTGGATTTCTATAAAAGAAGTATATGTGGCAATATCTAAAAAAGCTTTGAACATTTTACTACAATTTTCAACATCCTATTTATGTGAATTAGGATTTTCTACCCTCAATATAATTAAGAGTAAAAAGAGAGGAATTCTTCAATGTAGTGACGAGGAAATGAGAGTTTGCCTTTCAAATATATGCATAAACATTGAAGAAATTGCTAGGACACATCAGGCTCATGTTTCTCATAAACACAAGAATGAAAAAATTTAACACATTTGCATGCCGAATTTACTAAATGTTACTAAGAATATATCTATATGTATAAAAAGATAACTTTTTTGTCATTTTTTTATTTTTTAACCCCTCTTTTTTATGAATTCTAAAAAGCATAACTCAAAAAATGTAACATAAAAATGTTTCTTAATTTCAGAATAAATTTAATTTTGTCGTATTTGTTTTGTTTAATTACCATAAAAGTACGCTTGGACTTTATATTTTTTATTTAATATTTGACTTAATCATTATAACATATTTCTCAGAAATTTGTATATAGTGCACCTCCAATTATCTGTAGGATTTCAAATGCACCCTTACTTCAAAAAGTTTGAGAACCACTGGCCTACTGTATGTTAAGCATTGTTTTAGGCATATAGAAGTGAACTAAGACAAATTGTTGTACTTCTGAAGCTTTACTTCTGAACTTTTATAATGAGAGCATCATTGACATGTCAAGTTGAATACATAATAAGTTCATAACAATATAAAGCAAATGAAATGAGCAAGACCAAATCTTTAATATGTGAAACAAAAAATATTCAGCATATAATACTTATTAATGGAGAAAAGCCTTTAACATTATAGTCATGTAAATATTATCAGCTTCATATAGTGCTATGTATTAACATTTTTTAATACTTAAAATTTAGAGGATGGATGGCTCTAAAATAATTATTTCTCAATGATAGTAGTGAGAGAAAACTTTGATAGTGAATTCTTTGATAGTTTGAACACTAGCTACCAGTATCAGTCATTAAAATGACCTTAATTATATAACTCCAAAGTTTGAAAATATGGAATAAAATGTACTGAAAACTATAAAGTGATTCATCTTGGTTCAGCTTTAGATTTTAAAAAGATGTCATAGAAATTCAACTAATATTATTTTGTTAGAGCTATGTCTATTTATGCTTAACTACTAAACATATGATTAGTGAAGAGTAAAAAATGTATTATCTGTTTCTGGCTGTGGTGGTTTGCCATAACATTTGCTGAAAAAAGTAAAACTGTTTAGTATATTTGACATTAGAACTAGACAAAGGCAACATAATACTTACATGAAGTTTATATTATCCTTAAAGCTGTGGATTTAAAGAAGAAAATAATATTTCTAAAATTGTACCCCCCAAAATTAGCCCTCCCTTACTAAATTTCTTTTTTTTTTTTTTTTTTTTTTTTGTATTTTTCTGAAGCTGGAAATGGGGAGAGACAGTCAGACAGACTCCTGCATGCGCCCGACCGGGATCCACCCGGCACGCCCACCAGGGGCGACACTCTGCCCACCAGGGGGTGTTTCTCTGCTGCCACCAGAGCCACTCTAGCGCCTGGAGCAGAGGCCAAGGAGCCATCCCCAGTGCCCGGGCCATCTTTGCTCCAATGGAGCCTTGGCTGCGGGAGGGGAAGAGAGAGACAGAGAGGAAGGAGGGGGTAGGGGTGGAGAAGCAAATGGGCACTTCTCCTATGTGCCCTGGCCGGGAATCAAACCCGGGTCCCCTGCACGCCAGGCCGACGCTCTACCGCTGAGCCAACTGGCCAGGGCCTCTAATTTTCAATATAGAAGAAATAACATTTTGGGAGGCATGTTTTGAAATTCATGTGGGAATATAAATGATTTTTAATTAGTATTTATCACTTTGTATTCATAATATTTTAGTACATAAGTTATTTTATGTGATCCTTTCAGCAGCCTTATAAGTGAGATATTACTGTCTTCTTATTTATAGATAAGAAACTGAAGTTTGGGGAGGGGGTATTTTGTACTCATATTTTCATAGCTGATAAGAGAGAGCTGGCACTTGCATTCAGGCATTTCTATCTTCTAAATTCATGTTCCACCACACTGCACACCTCTGGGCAACAAGTAATGTATGTATATATATAGTGAATGAAAAACAGTAGAGCTTATGGAATAATAATTGTATAAAAATGAATATTTCAACATTAAGGCTAAAAAATGTCAGTAGTTTTGTTTGAGAAGATAAAGGAAATAATATAGAATGTCAGGGAATGTACTTAATTGGTTGCCTTAGCTTCTTCTCTTAAGTAACTAGGAATTACTTAAATGTTATTATTCGCCTGACCTGTGGTGGCGCAGTGGATAAAGTGTTGACCTGGAATGCTGAGGTCGCTGGTTCAAAACCCTGCACTTCTCTGGTCAAGGCACATATGGGAGTTGATGCTTCCTGCTCCTCCCCCCTTTCTCTCTCTCTCTCTCTCTCTCTCTCTCTCTCTCTCTCTCCTCTCTAAAATGAATAAATAAATAAAAATTAAAAAAAAATCACAGCTTCTTGATAAAAAAAAAAATGTTATTATTCATTTAAAAGAAAATACTTCTGAGTATCTCTTCCATTAAAGTTTAAATATCTTTTTGTTAGATTTTTTAAATATAGAGTTGTAAATCCAAGCTGACTGTAAAAGCACAAGGATAACAAAGTTAACAAGAAAGCTCTGTATCATTGTTGCTATTGTATTTGCACAAAACAGTGCTATTGATACTTTAAATAAGAAAAATAAATTAAAAATATAAATAATATATTACTTTGAGAAATTGAATGATAAACACAGTATTGAAATGTAATAAATTAATAGGAACAAGTAATAGAAAATTTGAGGTCCAAAATAATAGGAATTTAAAATAAATTTCATTAAGCCTAAAGTAGTAACTTGGAAGGGTTTATTAATGTAAAAAAAAAAAAGCAAAAAATAATGAATTGAAACTTATTACATTTGGGGATAATGAAATAGCTCTTGTTTCTATTTTATAGAGATTGTTAAATAGAAATGTTTTTAAATTTGAGGGAAAAGATTGATGAAAATGGGAAAATGGGTTCAATTTTAGATTAAATGTAATATATTCAGGGAAGTATCTTACAGATACTTTTATTGCTCCAAATAAGATTTATAAGGGGCTGTGAATAGACCTGTGCAGATCCATCAATAGCACATTATCAGTAGAGTATACTTTTCAACATGGCATAGAAGATTAGAAAAGGACACACAAAAGTTAAAGAAGATATTTAGAAGAATAACAGGAGTGTAAATTTATATGGTACCTTCCATAAAGTAATGACTTTGAAGTGTCTTTAAAAAAGAAAAAGATAGCAAGTCGGCTGTTTTAAAGCAGCAGAACCAGAGAATCAGGAATAAGAACTGGCAGAAGAGAGAGCAGCCTCTCCATAGTTGACAGGAAGGACATATGCAAAGGAAAGTGTGCCCAAATTTATGGACCATCCAGTATCACTGTCCCATGACAGACCCCTGAACAACTGGAAATTAAGTTTAAAGACAGCGCAAGGTAAACATGGGCATTTTTATTTGTCAGTTGCAGTTGCCATTCAATATTACTTTATACTAATGTCAGGTATACAGCATAGTGTTAGACATTTATATAATTTATGAAGTGATCTTTCCCTTGGGTTATAAAAATCAATATAGTGTCAGCAAAATAGAAAACCAGATCAGTTTCTTGGATCTTATGGAAGAAATTAGCACTAACATTTTCTTTGTTTCAGTTGTGATGGATTTAAGATTTTGCTTGTAAACATATTTAGTCGTGTCCACTTGCTTTTGATACTGAGCTCACATTCAGTCCAAAGATCATGGTCAGTCCAGAAGGCAGCAGTGTGGCTGGCAGAGGCTTGCTGCTCTCAAGGGCAGTGACTGGGCCACAGAATATAGTGACAATATGATGATATAGTCTGATTACAGCAGTTAAAAAATCATTTCAGTGCTAACTTGTAGTAAGGACTTAAATACATAGGCTCAAGAAATAGAGCCTTAAAAATTATTTTTTAAATTGTGATAAGAACAGTTGAGTTGTACTTTCTTAACAAATTTTTAAGTTACAATACAATATTGTTGACTATAGGTTTAATATTGTGCAGCAGATTTCTAGGATGTATTCATTTACTTAATTGAAACTTTATGCCCTTGATAGGGACTCCTCATTTTCTCCCCCACCCAACCCCTGACAGCTACCATGCCCTTTTGAATTCTGTGCATTTGACTATTTTAGATATGTTTTAGTGGAATCATGCAGTATTTGTGTTACTGTTTTTTGTGATTGCTCATTTTTCTTAACATAATGTGCTAAAGATTCATGCATATTGTCATATACTGCAGAATTTATTTAAGGCTGAAAAATATTTCATTGTATGTGTATACCATATTTTTTAATCTATTTATCTGTAGAATTTTTAGGTAGTTACTGTATCTTGGCTATTGTGAAAAATGTTGCAGTGAACATGGGAGTGCTAGTTTCGCTTCAAAATCTCAATTTCAATTATTTTGGATGCATAACCAGAAGTGAGATTGCTGAAAGCTTTTATCCTAGAATTGAAATGACTCTGTTTTGAACCCCTCTTTACGGAGTCACTTGTCAGCTCCTGTGTAGTGCACAACTCCAGGCAAGTGCTATACGTAGACCGCGCCGAGCAAAGCGTCCCCCAGAACTGTGCACCGTGCTGCCCTGCCATCTTGTCATGAAAAAAACAAATATCATAATTATCTCAGCCAGTTCAAAACTTCTAATCCTACACCCCATTCTTCCTGAGATTGTCTCTATATAACGGGGCTGGTGTGGGGGGAGGTCACTCATCTGATTGTTCATGTCATTTACCAATACTTACCTCTCTGAAATTTAACCACAGTCTGCCCTATGCATCTACAGATTCAACCAACTGCGGATCTAAAGCAGTATTTTCTGTTGGTCATTGGGAATTTCACCTGTGATTGGACATGAAACCATGGATACAAAGGGAGGACCGTATCTGTTGAAAATAAATTCGCGCCCTGGCCGGTTGGCTCAGTGGTAGAGCATCGGCCTGTGTGCAGGAGTCCCCGGGTTCAATTCCTGGCCAGGGCACACAGGAGAGGCGCCCATCTGCTTCTCCTCCCCTCCCCCTCTCCTTCCTTTCTGTCTCTCTCTTCCCCTCCCGCAGCCAAGGTTCCATTGGAGCAAAGCCCAGGCGATGAGGATGGCTCTGTGGCCTCTGCCTCAGGCACTAGAATGGCTCTAGTTGCAGCAGAGTGATGCTCCAGATGGGCAGAGCATCGCCCCCTGGTGGGCATGCCGGGTGGATCCCGGTCGGGCACATGCAGAAGTCTGTCTGACTGCCTCCCTGTTTCCAGCTTCAGAAAAATACAGAAAAAAACAAAAAAGAAAAGAAAAGAAAAGAAATTCGCATGTAAGTGGAGCTGCACAGTTCAAACCCAGATTGTTCAAAGGTCAACTGTATTGTCTGGTGAGTCTTTACTCAATGATCTTTACGAGCCTTTGGTATGTGGGAAATTTTTGTGACAAAAGGTGTGAAAGACCCTCTGCTGAAGGTAGGTGGTGAGATTACAACTCACAATTGAATAATATGATTTTTTTTTTATATTAGGACTCTTAAGGTTTTCTATCCAAAGACTTCAATATTACATGATTAGTCTTATTTTTCTAGGTTTTGCCAATAGTATTTGCCTGCAGCAGCTGGTGGATTGTGTAGATGTTGATAATTTGACCCCTGAAGAACAAAATGAATCTGTTCTGCTAGTCCTGGTTTAGTAGTGTTGTAACTTTATAAAATTTCACTATAATTGAGTGTTAACTCTGAGCTGAAGCTTAACACATCAAAACTGATTTTGAGCTTAAGATTGTTTGAAGCTATAATTAGAATTATTATTTAGCAGCATTGCATTCTTATTTGTTTTAGTAAACTCTATTATCTATTGTCTATATTTTTATGTAATAAAAATTGAACTTGGTTGCTTTGCATTTTACAAATTTACATTTGTAACCTAGGACCGATACTTAAGAGTAAAAGTTTCCATTTAAAAATTTCTTGGTAAATAATTATCACTTTAGAGCGTCAGCCAAATGTGTGGAAGTCCTGGGTTGTATTACCACCTAGGACACAGAGAAGAAGCGCCCATCTGCTTCTCCACCCCTCCCCCTCTACTTTCTCTCTCTCTTCTCCTCACTTCCAGCAGCCATGGCTCGATTGGAGCAAAGTTGCCCAGGTGCTAAGGATAGCTCCATGGCCTCTGCCTCAGGCATTAGAATGGCTCCACTTGCAATGGAGCAACACCCCAGACGGGCAAAGCATCGTCCCCTGGTGGGCATGCCAGGTGGATCCCAGTCAGGCACATGTAGAAGTTCGTCTCTCTGCCTCCCTGCTTCTCACTTCAATAAAATATACATAAAAAAAATAAATAAATAAAATACTTATCACTTTAGGAAGTCACTTAATCTTTCTCAGTTTTCTCATCTACAAGATAATTTTAGAATAAATAATTTCTAAAACTTCTCTGAAATCTGTAATTCTATAATTTATGATTCTCAGGTATCAGAACTCATCATCTATTAATATGTTCATATTTGAGGAAGGACAATTACTACATAGGAGGTGGCACAGCTGCTGGCCTCAAAGAATGTGTACTCCAGTGAGAAGAGTGTAGTCATCATGCCCTAAAGCATCATAGTGGCTACGGTAAGTAGGGCCACAAAAAGTGATTAAATTAAAGTCTCTCTTGCTCAGCAGAACTGCACAGTACTATAATAATAAATGGTTGCAAGGTTTAAACAGAAAACCTGGTTTGGAGGTAACATCTGTACAAAAGTAAAGTTCACAAAAAAGAAAAATGAGGAGTCGTAGGAAATGATTTTGTAGAAATAAAAGAGGAACTAAGTCTCCTAGTATCTCATGCCAGTATTAAGAAATTAATAGTAAAACAGTAAGAATTTAGAGACATTGTAATGGTTTTGGCAAGGGAATGTCATAGGTTTTAGGGTGAGGTTAACCATACTGGTGGCAGGAAGAATGGGTTAGAAAACACTATGCCAGTGAAACAGAAAAGGAAAGTGACAGGTATTAACCGAGGCAGTGGATGAGGAGAGGGGATCACAAATAGATCTGGCTATAAACAGCTGACAAAGAGTGGGTCAGGGAATACTCTGGGGGGTGGGGGGACAAACACTGTATTCTGAAATTCATCACGCATAACTTTCCTGTCTTATCAAACAGATCATACTCCAGTTGAGGTTAGTTAGGGCCATGTCTATTTTTTCTTCATCCCCCATTGTCGGGAGCCGATCAACGACTGCTGGCTGACAAGGTCACACAGCAGGAGAAGACCCACAACTGCTGGCTGACAAGGTCACAGCAGAAGAAGATCAAAAACTGCTGATTGACAAAGTCACAGCAGAGAAGACCAATGGCTGCGGGGTGACGAAGTCACTGCAGTGAAGACCAATGGCTGCGGGGTGACAAAGTCACCGCAAAGGAAAGTCACAACAATACTTCCCCCTTTGACCTTTTTGAATTAATCTGGCCTTATATTTCCCCCTTTTCTGGGTGTGTGCTATTATTTATGGCACAGGAATAATAGTACCGTGCTTTCCCTGTAGATTTGTAGTAATTTCTTTAGAAATGAGACAGAAGGTGTAAGTTCCACAAAAAAGCCTGTAAGCCCCTTGAACTGGGCTCATAAACATAAGAGGCTGGCCATGATATCCCTCATAAAGGGTTAAGTTTGTAGGAGAATTTCTTCTTATTAATCATGTTAGAAAGAATAAAGTTAGAACTTAACTAGTATATGAATATAGTAAGTAAATAAAGTTTAACTAGACATTAGAATCTTGGGTAAAGTGGAGTGGAGTGGCCTGTTGCATGGCCTTGGATAGGAGTGCAGCTGGCTAGTAAAGAATGTTTTGTTAAAAGACTTGTTTTGTCACTGAAGGCAGTTGCTGGGCTTTTCTCAGTAAAACATTCTCATGAGATTTTTGTATTTTCCAAGAATAAGGAGAGGAATGTGGTGGGATTCATAGCAGCAATAGCAATTAATGCCTTCCGATATTATGTTGCTACTAGCTATCTTGCAGGTGCACTCTATGTATCTTTAAGTAAAAATTACTCTTAGTGCTATGTCAGTTTCTTAAATAGCAAGCCTTTTGTAGTCTTGTAAAAAAAGAATTAGGACACTACATAAACTCAAGGCTATTTGCCTGAGCAAGCGGTGGTCCTTTGCTAGTCCTTGATGATTTTGTCTGCTATCTCTTTCTGCGCCCTTGACTCACAACAACAGTAAAATAGAGTTATTAATTAGTACTAATCTTTTAGAAGTTTGTACCAATATTGTTATTACTATTCAAGTTATTGTATAACTGTACTTTGAATAACTTACCACCTGACTTGTAGCTTATAGATATGAATTAACTGTTATCTAGAAATATGTAACCATAGTGAAACTAAAACAATGATGTATTCAAAATACCATGTGATTGTAACTTAGTGTGTGTGCATAAAAAGTAAAGTTAGACCAGCCATTGGCGGAGATGCCTGGCAGTAAATGCTAACCAGAGAATAAAGAATTCAGCTCTCTCACTTGATTTTGCCAACGCTGTCTCCTCCTGTGGGACCCCTGGATCCCCCCCAGGGCTGGACCCTGGCACCCCATGACTTCTAGGAGAGATTGTCATACTTTTTGTTCAAGAAACACTTTTTACTTATTTTAACCAAATACACCAGAATAAAAAAAAGATCTCTGTGAGCCACTATTTTGACTTGCTAGTATTTTGTATACTTGTGTGTTGTCAACCCAATCAGAAGGCTTCCTGACCTGGCACTGGTGGTTACTGGGGGCTCAGCTGTCTTTGGTATAACATTCAGTGAACCTGACTTGATAATAGCTACCACACCTGAATGTTATTGGGATAATTGGCATTAATATTAAACCCAATTTATGACTAATTTTTATTGCTGTTTTATGAACTCATGTTCTTCATGAAGGCAAGGAAAATATGTAACTTGCCTGCTCCCTCTATCTATGAGGAAAATAATTGAATACAGGGGTGGGCAAAAGTAAGTTTACAGGCCCTGGCCGGTTGGCTCTGCGGTAGAGCGTCGGCCTGGCGTGCGGGGGACCTGGGTTCGATTCCCGGCCAGGGCACGTGGGAGAGGCGCCCATTTGCTTCTCCACCCCCACCCCCTCCTTCCTCTCTGTCTCTCTCTTCCCCTCCCGCAGCCGAGGCTCCATTGGAGCAGAGATGGCCCGGGCACTGGGGATGGCTCCTTGGCCTCTGCCCCAGGCGCTAGAGTGGCTCTGGTCGCGGCAGAGCGACGCCCCGGAGGGACAGAGCATCGCCCCCTGGTGGGCAGAGCGTCGCCCCTGGTGGGCGTGCCGGGTGAATCCCGGTCGGGCGCATGCGGGAGTCTGTCTGACTGTCTCTCCCCATTTCCAGCTTCAAAAAAAGAAAAAAAAAAGAAAAGTAAGTTTACAATTACATTGTGACAGTCTTATGAGTTAATAAAGCAATTGTAATGTCTTTTTCCATACAAACAACTGTAAACCTACTTCTGCTATCCCCTTTATATTCAGTTTCAGATTGCATTTCACTGTAGATGTATTAAACTATGCCAAAAATCTATCTTTCTCTCTAACTACATCTTCATATTTGTAATGTTTCTGACCCACTGACATAAATCAATGATATCCATATTCATAGAGCTATTTTAGTACTATAAAGAAGTATCATTAACTCAAAAAAGCCTAATAAAATAGAACCATATATTTACTCAAGATAAAACAACAGAGGCTATTGAACTATATTACTTATTTTTGACTAGAATAATGTATCAATTCAATGTAGTGACTATGCTATTTTTTATTAATAGTTTAAAACACACTCACATATACACACTTACATATATGGAAAATTGTTACTGAATTGGTTGATCAAATCTTTCAAATCATGAAATAGAAGCTGAGTAATTAGTAAGCAAGAAGTGAAAAAAATATATAGAACCCCAGACACAGATACCATAATGCAGACTCTGAATTACCATATTTTCCCATGTATAAGATGCTCCCATGTATAAGACAAACTTTAATTTTGGGGCCCGAAATATGAAAAAAAATGTATTAAATAAAGTTATTGAACTCAAGTTTTATTCATCATAAAATTCATATAACTTCTCATCACTGTCAAATGCAAGTAAAAAATCCACAACCACTATGTAAGACGCACCCTGTTTTTAGACCCCAAATTTTTCAAAAAAAGATGTGGCTTATACATGGGGAAATACAGTAATGCCTAATCAAAATTCCTCAATAAATATTCATTAAGCAACATTATTCCACAAACATTGTTATTGGTGCCCATGATACATCAGTGTGCAGGACAGAAGCATATCCCTTCTTAGTGGAGTTTGTGTTCTAGTGAGAATCAGATTTTACACAGTACTGTCAAAAGGCAATTTATTGATTTATGGGGTTAAGAAATATTGGTGATAGGCAGAAGAGGAGGAAGTGTCTCAATGATATTGAAAATGTTTTCAGAAATCAGAACACAATAGGGAGTTCTGGGTAGCTGTTTTAGATGCCCCTTCTTTTTAGGAATTTTCTGCAAATCGTTTAACAATTTTTGTTTCTTGATGTGAGGACTCTTTGCAAGGCAGGATACTTCTCATTCCCGGAGAATTACATCATTCCTCCGGTGACTGAGGGTATTTTGTGGTAGCTTATTTTATTCCACTTCTGTTCCCCCAAGTACAATTGTACTGGGCGCTGTGTTATTTATTGATTAACTGTACTAGGGAAAGGGCAGTAAGTGTTACATATTGATGACCTGCACAAAGGTTTACTCCTGTTAAGCTATATGCTCTTGTTTATTTTAGGAGAAAATATCAACTACAAATTGTGTTGGGAATTTTATCTCTGAATCTATTCCTTTATAAGAAAGCCATAATCTGTAGGCAATTTATAGTTCTTTCATAAAAGCACTATAACAACTAAACCACCATAGGATTTGGCAGCTGGCTCCATTTTATATTATTTGGATGAATAATAATATCAAAAAACTTTATTCACTAAAATACTTATAAAGATACTAGGTTGTTTGACTATGGTCATAAAAGTTACATACGTAAAATAGGAGGAGTTAGTGTACTGAAGGATGACTTTGATAATTATAACTAAAAGAACATGCATTTTGTAAAGAAATTTGACAAACATGATTCAGATTACATATTTACATAAAACAAATATAGGCTGCTATTGAATTATTCTCATTTTCAGACATAAGTTTAAAGCAAATATATTAATATTTAATCACCCTGATATTTCACTATCAATGAATGTTTTATGTATTTTTTTTCTTTTTAGAATTTTTCCTGGAAATACCACAAAATAATGAAGAAGATGCATTACAAAATATTATATGTCATTCATACTTATCTTGAGTTTGGACATGATTATAAATGAACTCAAACTAGTTAAAGAGATCTGCCTTTGTGTGTGTGTATGTTTTTAACTTTAATAAATTTACATGCAGATATTCTACTCATCTAGTAGTTTTAATATTTTAATAGCAGCTTGTGAAAGCACAAATTAACTATGAAAAGAATTGATTCAAAAACTGCAATGCATGAAAAAAATTGTTTTATTTAGCCTATTTCTCCTAGTGGGTAGTTGACATAATAGGTGGAGGGAAATGTGTTCTTTATTTGTTCCATAGGGCTGGAGTCAGGAAACTGGTGTGGCTCGGTTTACTCCTAACTTATGATTTCAGTGTCAAACTACACTTCCCAGGAATCTGTGTGGGAAGGCTGAGAGAACAAGTACAAAGATGGAATGTCACGTGAATCATGACGTCTTACCTCTCCTGTACCCCCTCCAAATCTTTAGTAAATTTAATTAAAGTCATGAGATGCACAACTTAGTGATTTCTTTTGTCAGAAAACTGATATTGAAAAAAAGATGCCAAGATCAGAGTATGGAAACAGTGGTGAAGTAAGGATGTATGGTTAGAAAATGAGACATTTGTATTACTCCAGGTTGTGATGGTAGAGTTTGGATCAAGTTCACAAGAGAGAAGTTGGCTTAATGTGACAGGGCTTCACATATTCTGCTCACAAAAAGTAGGGGATATTTTATCACTTCATATTCATTTTGAAATATCTCCTAATTTTTCTGAGCAGTATTTATTAAGCAGAAACTGCCTTTACTCTTCAATACCTATGGCTTTTTTTTACCTCTGTGACCTACCTTTCATTCCCAATAACTTGTTAGATGCTCTGCTTTCATAAAACTAAGACTTCCCACAGATATCCAAATAGTTAATAATTCTTTACTGCTACTCTAATATGCATCTGTGCTCATTTTCTTATTTTAGCAAATCTGGGTTCATATCTTTTTTTTTTTTTTTTTTTTGGCATTCCATAACGTACTTGTTTAGTGATTACTATAATAACACATTACTTTACATTTTACCACCATTCAACCTTAACTTAGTAAGAAGTGAAGCATCCTTTGTCTTCAACATAACTACTTGCACCTGCACCAGCACTGTGCTCATTAAAAATAGAATTGACATTGGCTTAGCTCAGTTGGTCAGAGCTCTGTTCTGGAACATTGAGGTTGCCAGTTCGATTCCTCAGTCAGGGCACGTAGAGGAGCAGCTCCATGTTTCTGTGTCTCTCTCCTTCACCCTGCCTCTCTCTCTCTCTCTCTCTCTCCCTCTCTCTCTCTCTCTAAGGAAAAAATAAAATAGAATTAGCATAAGATAACAAAAAACCTACAAGTCAACTGATTTTAAAAAATTCACCAAAGTATGCAAATTATGGGACTAGGGTTGTTATGGGTTTACATCCTACGAATTTGTGCTCAGAAGACAGTGGCTTGTCTTGCCAGTGTAGTTTCTCAGCATCATTTTAGTCTTAGAGTCTACAAATCCAGGTGGCCAGGTTTAGTCAATATTCTAGATGAGTATGAAATACTGAATGTATTGGGGCAGGAGTGATTGATTGTGGTGACTGTTGCTGCATGTATACTCCCAGAGAATTCCTCTCCCTTTTTTTCTTTTCCCTGGGGACAACTTCTCTCTCCCTTTCT
This sequence comes from Saccopteryx leptura, assembly GCF_036850995.1. Classification (NCBI taxonomy): domain Eukaryota; kingdom Metazoa; phylum Chordata; class Mammalia; order Chiroptera; family Emballonuridae; genus Saccopteryx; species Saccopteryx leptura. The sequence goes on along the minus strand of NC_089505.1, from coordinate 264,971,262 downwards.
AGGCTCCTCTCTCAGCATCTACTCTCGCAAGAAAGGCTGCCTTCCATGATGAACTCTTGTCACTGCCTATACTGCAAAGTGAGTAGCAATTTCTCTCATTAACCAAGTAAAATGAAATAACAGAAAAGTCTAATTCTTGTAAGGCACAGTGCTACATTTAATACTGCCATTTATTTTACATTAGGGATGTCTAATTAAATGGATATAGAGAGATAAGAGACAGACTGAGTTAAGGACATCAGTACTCTTAGATAGTGTGCCAGTTGGCTACAATTAAATTCTGGTTTCATCTTTGGCTATACAACCTTTCCTGGATTTCACTAGGCTGTTTCTCCTTCATTATGTAATGGATCATCGTGATAAAGAAACCATACAGGTCCTCAGCCTTTAATGAAAAGGGAAACTTTTTAATGCCAAGGTGTCTTGACACCAAAGAACTTTGTGTTAGTGGGAACCGTATCTGAGGACACCTAGGAGGAATATGTCAGTGAAGGGAAAACATTGATTTGGGGAATACAAACTTAGGACAGGGAAAGAGCAGAGATGAGGAAGTCCTCAAGCATGGGAGGAAGCCAGATGCCAGCTTCTCCCTCCAGAGCTGGGAATCAGCAGGCACTAAAAAAAAACAGAGAAGATCGGTGACAGCTCACTTGGCAACAAACCAGATAACTTTAGGGCTCTTGATCTACCCAGTATCTTTGCGCCTTCCTCCATTCCTTTTTCTGTATCTTCCAGCTATCCTTTGTAGAACCTCTTTCTAGTATTTTTTGGGCAATGCCTTGTTTCTAGACTTTGGACTAAGAGCTGGGGATGTAAGGTGACAGTAACCTTTAGGTGACTATAACTGCTATCTATGATAAAAGTATGAGAGGATGAGTACCAGTACTGGAAGTGCATTTAGAAGGGAGCACACCTCAGGAATAGAGATTAGTTAGCCCTGCTCAGATGGAGAGGAAGAATGTGGTGATGTTAGGGGTTTTAAAGAAAATCAGAGTGACTAGAATCCAGAGTAACTTGTTGTGTGTGCTGGGGATAGGGGCAACTATGAAACAGAGGAGTGTATTACAAGGCACAGTAGAGAGAAACAAAGTTCAAAGGATAATCAGGAACTGATTGTAAATCTCTTTTAAAATACATAATAATTTGGACATTATCCTGAGGACAATGGGGACCTGTTGAAGGATTTTAATCAAGAAGTGACATGATTAGATTTGAATTTTCAAAAGATCACTTTGGCTGTCACGTAGAGAGAGAATTAGGAGGAAATGAAATTTATCTATTATTTATTAAGGTATTGAAATTGGCCAGAGAACATTTTCACAGGTAAGACATCTCTTCATTTACTCAAAAAGAAAAAAAACTAAAAGAGAGATTTAAGCTTTTGTTTTGTGACTTGAAAAAAACCTTAGTTAAGACAAAATCAGAGAAACAGCAATCATGTTTATGCACATATGGTGCCTGCTTCTCAGATTTAAAAATTATCTTTACAACAATTTATTTTTCCTCATAAATTTTCCAGGCACACATATCTTCTATTAGTAACACAATGATCACTCCATCTGACTTGTTCTTAAAAAAAATCAAGAGAAATAGGATTGTCCTTCCCTCAGTGTCTCATCTGAAATGAAAATGCATCTATGAAAGGGCTTGTCATAGTAATTCACCAAGGCTTGACCAGTATCACCCATTATGGTCATCCTTGCTTAATGAAGATCAAACATCTCTGCCTGTCTGACACTAACATCTGAGCTATGGCTTAATGGCCCCCACCTGGTAATAGTGATCATTCACATATTTAGGTTGTGAAATGTTTGGTTTCCATCATAGGGCCATTATTTCCTTTTTCAAGGTCTTTATGAGTGGTATAGTAATAAAAGCAATTTCAAGGGACTGATAATGCAGGTTTGCAGGTTGGAGCTTTTGTCTTTCCAAGACCAGTCACGGAGTTGGCATTTGACTCTGCTTTCTCAGGAGAATAGTTCATAGCACAGAATTATCACACAATTTAACACAGCTGGCACTCTGGCCACAAGAGAAACCGGAAAAAAAATTGGGGTGGATAAATGGCAGGTAGGCTGAACATAGGCTAAGAAAGGGGCCTGGAGAATAGAAAATCTCATTATAAGTTTAGAGATACTTTAAATCTCTTCAGGACTTCTTTTCAGACTCAGACAAATTCTGCTAAAATTGCAGAGTAGTATTATTGACTACTAGTCTTTCTATAACCACATTTAATATAGTTTTCTAAATGCTTTTTTAATTTATTACCTCTTTTTATCTTTGCATTTTCTTAGAAAATAAATAGTATATTACTGACATATGGCAGCTGAGAAAAATGAAGTACAACAATATTAAATAACTTATCCAATGTCATATAATTAATTAATAACAGAACAAGGATAAGATCCTTGTTCTAGTTTAGCTTCCTAAAGCTAACCTCTTTTCCTTAGTGGTGATCAACCAAAAGTTCCTTGGTTAATAATCTAGGGTTTGATTATTTTAGCAGAATTCCCACTGCTTACCATCTTTCTGAAGATTGAGCAAAGATTAAAAAAATATTAGAGGAGGACAAGATGGCAAAGGAGTAGGTGGACATACCAACTTCCACCTCCCAGAACCAAAGTGGATTACAACTTAATTTTAAGAACCATCATCTGGAAAAACTAATTTTGGACTAAACTAAGAGGACTCTTCAACCAAAGAACACTGAAGAAGCCACACTGAGACTGGAAGGAAAAGCGGAAATGCAGAGAGGGCTGCCCAGCACCCCAAAGCGAACAGCAGCCTGGAGAGACTTGTGTGGTGGGAAGTGAGCTTAGCAAAGAGGGGAGGGTCCTGAGCCCCAGGAACAAAGCCACAGCCTGAAGCCCCAGAGCCTAGAAGAGGCATATGGACAGTATTTAGCTGGAAACAAGTCAGGATACTGTTTGTGAGAAAGAGACTGATTTCTCAGACCCAGGATTCTTCTTAAAGGGAATGCGCAGAAAAACTCTCTCACAACCACTCACCTGGGTCTTTGGAGGACAGGGAGAGAAGAGAGGACCAGATCAGCAGGAAGAGAGTGTAATCTAGGAGGCACAGGGAAAAATACTTTGAGGGACAGCAACCCTAATCCCTGAGATGAGTCACTCTCCAAATCTGAAGTGAATATTTCCCCTGGAAATAGCAATACCAGCAAAGGGAAGCAGGACACCAACCAAACAAGCTCTCCCATGGTACTTACAGCAGAGTTGTTTAAAAGGAGGGAGCTTTTGGGACTACAGTATTGAGTGTTAAGGTCTGAGCTGCAGAGCCCCCACCCACACAGCTGAGGGTTCACCCGAGGGCAGGCAGCGGCAGGACGTGGAAGTGCAGTTCTGTCAGCAAAGGCAGAAGCTGACTGGCCACAACTGAGGCCCAGGTGTGAGCTCAGTCTGGCCAGGCTGGGCAAAGGGGACATGTAAAAGTGGTCAAGCCCAGCAGAGGGCCACCTGCAAACCAGCCTGTGGGGGAAAGGCAGGAACACCGGAAGAGGCGGAGACTCACCCGTGAGCAAGGGCACAGGAGTGCAGCCTTGCCCGGCCTGCAGGAACCAAGGCTTGCAGCCTGACTCACAAGCCGGCTCCTCCTGCAGAGGTGGAGTGAAAGCTAGAACAGGCAGAGGCCCGCAACTGAGCAAAGGTAATCACCCCTGCCATCAGGGCCAAGGCTTGTGGCTGGGTGTGGTGCATAATGCTACCTGCAGGGGCAGGGCAAATGCCTAGGCCACCAAGGCTTGTACACCCAAGCACATGTCACAGCCCCTCCCATGAAGAAGAGATGAAAACCACAGCAAGAGCCCCAGTGGGCAGGCACCAGCAACCCCCATCCCCTAAAACCCTAGGCAGCAGCAGCAGAGGGGGTGGTGGGCCTGCAGACAGACCACATCTAGGGAAAACAGAGGCCACACCCAGTGAACTCCAGTGGCCAAAACCTTCTTTTATACAGACAAAATGGGAAGGCAGAGAAATGCAACACAAATGAATCCATAGAAATCCTCAGGAAAGGACATGAATGAGTCAGATATAACCAAATTACTGGATGCAGAGTTTAAAATAATGATTGTTAGGATGCTCAAGGATTGTAGAACAATAGATCATCATCATTATTATGAACAACTAAATAAAGACATAGCAAATATAAAAAAGGACATTGAAATATTAAAAAAGAATCAGTCAGAAATGACAAATAAAATATCAAAAATAAAGAACACAATGGAAGGAATTAAAAGAAGGATGGATGAAGCTGAGAATCAAATCAGCGAGTTAGAAGACAAGATAAATGAAGGCACAGAAGCAGAGCAGCAAAAAGAAAAGAAACTCAAAATGTCTGAGGAAACTCGAAGAGAGCTCTATGACAACATGAAGAGAAATAACATCTGGAGCATAGGGGTTCCTGAAGAAGAAGAGAAAGAACAAGGAATAGAGATTTTGTTCAAAAATATCATAGCTAAAATCTTCCCTAAATTAAGGCAGAAAAATGTCTCACAAGTTCAAGAAGCACAGAGAAGTCCATTAAAGAGAAACCCATAGATATCTACACCAAGACACATCATAATTAAATTACCAAAGCTAAGTGATAAAGAGAAAATATTAAAAGCTGCTAGAGAAAAAAAGGCTATCACCTACAAAGGAACCCCCATAAGGATGACTTCTGACTTCTTAACAGAAACACTTAAGGCCAGAAGGGAATGGCAAGAAATATTCAAAGTAATGCAGAACAAGAGCCTTTATCCAGCAAGGCTATCATTTAAAATTAAAGGAGAAATAAAAAGTTTCCAGCCAAAAAAAACCTCAAGGAATTCACTATAACCAAACCAATGCTGCCAGAAATGCCTGTTGTAAACAGATCAAAGGGGAAAAATAATATAGCAAAAGAGGAATACAGTTTTAAAGAATGAAATGGCAACATACAACTACATATCAATAAACACCTTAAATGTAAAAGGATTAAATAATCCAATCAAAAGACATAGGGTAGCTGCATGGATAAGATAACAGGACCCATACATATGCTGTCTTTAAGAGACACACCTTAAAACAAAAGATTCACAAAGACTGAAGATAAAAGGATGGAAAAAAATATTTCACGCAAATGGAAATGAAAAAAAAGCTGGGTAACAATACTTATATCAGACAAAATGGACTTTAAAACAAAGGCTATATAAGAGATAAGGTCATTTCATAATGATAAAGGGAGCAATCCAACAGGAAGATATAACTGTTATAAATATCTATGCACCTAATATAAGAGCACCTAAATATATAAAACAAATTTTTTTAAATATTTTTATTTATTCATTTTAGAGAGGGGAGAGAGAAAGAGAGAGAGAGAGAGACAGACAGACAGACAGACAGAAAGGAGGAGCAGGAAGCATCAACTCCCATATGTGCCTTGACCAGGCAAGCCCAGGATTTTGAACCAGTGACCTCAGTGTTTTCAGGTCGACACTTTATCCATTGTGCCACCACAGGTCAGGCTATAAAACAGACTTTGATGGATTTAAAGTGCGAGATCAACAGCAATACTATAATAGTAGGGGATTTCAATACCCAACTAACATCACTAGATAGATCTTCAAGAAAGAAAATTAACAAAGAAACAGCAGACTTAAAGGATACACTAGATCAACTCGATTTAATAGATATCTTTAGAACCTTTCACCCCAAAGCAGCAGAATATACATTCTTTTCAAGTGCTCATGGTACATTCTCTAGGATAGACCACATGTTAGGGCACAAAGGCGGTCTCAACAAATTTAAGATTAAAATCATATTGAGTACTTTCTCTGATCACAATAGCATGAAACTAGAAATCAACCACAACAGAAAAACTGAAAAATACTCAAACTCTTGGAAACTAAATAACATGTTATTAAATAATGTATGGGTTCACAATGAGATCAAAGAAGAAATAAAAAAATTCCTAGAAATGAATGATAATGAGAATACATCAACTCAAAATTTTTTTTTTTTTTTTTCATTTTTCTGAAGCTAGAAACAGGGAGAGACAGTCAGACAGACTCCCGCATGCGCCCGACTGGGATCCACCCGGCACGCCCACCAGGGGCGACGCTCTGCCCACCAGGGGGCGATGCTCTGCCCATCCTGGGTGTCGCCATGTTGCGACCAGAGCCACTCTAGCGCCTGGGGCAGAGGCCACAGAGCCATCCCCAGCGCCCGGGCCATCTTTGCTCCAATGGAGCCTTGGCTGCGGGAGGGGAAGAGAGAGACAGAGAGGGAAAGCGCGGTGGAGGGGTGGAGAAGCAAATGGGCGCTTCTCCTGTGTGCCCTGGCCGGGAATCGAACCCGGGTCCTCCGCACGCTAGGCTGACGCTCTACCGCTGAGCCAACCGGCCAGGGCCAACTCAAAATTTATGAAACACAGCAAAAGCAGTCCTGAGAGGGAAGTTCATAGCATTACAGGCATAGCCTAAGAAGCTAGAAAAAGGTCAAATAAACAACTCGACCCTGTATCTAAAAGAACTAGAAAAAGAACAGCAAGTAAAGCCCAGAGGTAGTAGAAAGAAGAAAATAATAAGGATCAGAGCAGAAATAAATAACATAGAGGCTAAAGAAACAATACAAAGGATCAATGAAACCAGGAGCTGGTTCTTTGTAAAGGTAAACATGATTGATGAACCCTTAACCAGACTCACCAAGTAAAAAAGAGAGAAGACTCAAATAAATAAAATTAAAAATGAGAGTGGAGAAATAACAACTGACACAACAGAAATAAAAATATTGTAATAAAATACTATGAAGAACTGAATGCCAAAAAGTTAGACAACCTAGAAGAAATGGATAAATTTCTTGAAACATATAATCTTCCAATAATTAATCTGGAAGAATTAGAAATTTAAACAGACTGATTACAACAAATGAGATCGAAACAGTTATCAAAAACCTCCCAGCAGAGAAAAGTCCTGGGCCTCATGGCTTCACAAGTAAATTCTACCAAATATTCAAAGAAGAACTAACTCCTATCCTTCTCAAGCTATTTCAAAAAATTCAAGAGGAAGGAAGACTTCTAAACTCCTTTTATGAGGAGAACATAATTCTGATTCCAAAGCCAGGCAAAGATAACACAAAGAAAGAAAATTATAGGCCAATATCCCTGATGAATTTAGATGCTAAAATCCTCAACAAAATACTAGCAAACCAAATCCAGCAATATATGAAAAAAGTTATACAACATGATCAAGTGAAATTTATTCTGGGGAAGCAAGGCTGGTACAATATTCACAAATCAATCTATGTGATCCATCACATAAACTAAAGGAAGGAGAAAAACCACATAATAACTTCAATAGATGCAGAAAAAGCATTTGATAAAATCCAGCACTCATTCATGATCAAAACTCTCAACAAAGCGGGAATACAGGGAACATACATCAACATGATAAAGGCCATCTATGACAAACCCACAGCCAACATTATACTCAATGGGAAAAATTTAAAGCAATACACTTAAGATCAGGAACAAGGCAGGGGTGACCCCTTTCACCACTCCTATTCAACATAGTTCTGGAAGTCCTAGCCACAGCAATCAGTCAAGAAAAATAAATAAAGGGCATTCAAATTGGAAAAGAAAAATAAAACTTTCATTATTTGCAGAAGATACTATACATAAAAAACCCTAAAGTCTCAGTCAAAAAACTACTGGACCTGATAAATATAGTAAGGTGGCAGAATATAAAATTAGTACTCAGAAATCAGAGTCATTTTTATACACTATCAATGAATTTTCAGAAAGAAAAATTAAGGAAGCAATCCCCTTCACCATTGCAACCAAAAAAATAAAGTACCTAGGAATAAATTTAACCAGGGAGATTAAAGACTTGTACTCGGAAAATTATAAAACATTGATAAAAGAAATCAGGGAAGATACAAACAAGTGGAAGCATATACTGTACTCATGGTTAGGAAGAATAAACATCATTAAAATGTCTAAATTACCCACCCAAAGCAATTAATAAATTCAATGCAATACCAATTAAAATACCAATGACATACTTCAAAGATATAGGATACATATTCCAAAAATTTATATGGAACCAAAAGAGAACACGAATAGCCTCAGCAATCTTGAAAAGAAAGAATAAAGTGGGAGGTATCACACTTCCAGATATCAAGTCGTACTACAAGGTAATTGTACTCAAAACAGCCTGGTACTGGCATAAGAACAGGCATTTAGATCCATGGAACAGAACAGAGAACAACCCAGAAATAAACCCACACCTTTATGGATAACTGATATTTGACAAAGGAGCTAAGAGCATTCAATAGAGTAAAGACAGCCTCTCCAACAAATAGTGTTGGGAAAATTGGACAGCTACCTGCAAAAAAATGAAACTAGACCACCAACTTACACCATTCACAAAAATAAGCTCAAGATGGATAAAAGACTGAAATGTAAGCTGTAAAACCATAAGCATCTTAGAAGAAAACATGGGCAGTAAACTCTCTGACATTTTTTGCAGCAATATATTTGCAGATTTATGTCCACTGGCAAAGTGAAATAAAAGACAGGATAAACAAATGAGACTTTATCAAACTAAAAAGCTTTTGCACAGCTAAATAGAATAAGAACAGAATAAAAAGACAAACTACACAATGGAAAAACATATTCGACAATACATCTGATAAGAGGCTAATAACCAAAATTTATAAAGAACTTGTAAAACTCAACACCAGGAAGACAAACAATCCAATCAAAAAATGGGCAAAAGAAATGAATAGACACTTCTCCAAAGAGGACATACAGATGGCCAATAGGCAGATGAAAAAATGCTCAACATCACTAATCATTAGAGAAATGCAAATTAAAACCACAATGAGATATCACCTCACACCAGTCAGAATGGTGCTCATCAACAAAACAACATAGAATAAGTGCTGGGGAGGATGTGGAGAAAAGGGAACCATCCTACACTGCTGATGGGAATGCAGACTTGTGCAGGCACTGTGGAAAACAGTATGGAGATTCCTCAAAAAATTATATATTAAACTTTCTTTTGAGCCAGCTATCCCAGTTTTAGGAATATACCCCAAGAACACCATAGCACTGTTTCAAAAGGAGAAATGTACCCCCATATTTGTGGCAGCATTGTTCACAATAGCGAAGATCTGGAAACAGCCCAAGTGTCCGTCAGTGGATGAGTGGATTAAAAAGCTTTGGTACATATATACTATGGAATACTATTTGCCATAAGAAATGATGACATCAGATCATTTACAACAACATGGATGGACCTTGATAAGATTATACTGAGCGAAATAAGTAAATTAGAAAAAACTAAGAACTATATGATTCCATACATAGGTGGGACATAAAAATGAGACTCAGAGACATGGACAAGAGTGTGGTGGTTACGGGGGTGGGGGAGGATAGAGAGCAGAGTAGGAGGAGGTGAGAGGCACAAAGAAAACCAGTTAGAAGGTAACGGTAGAGAATTTGACTTTGGGTGATGAGAATGCAGCATAATCAATGTTAGAATAACCTAGAGATGTTTTCTCTGAATATATGTACCCTGATTTATCAATTTCACCCCATTAAAATTAATAAAAAAAGAAAATATTAGAATAAGAAAAGATTTGATTTTGTAAGGCAATATCAGCATCCTATATATAAGGTTTGGCTTTTTCTCTCTTTCTGTGGCTAAACACATGTTCCATGATGTTTTTGTATTTATTTCTTTGTTTTAAGCAGTGAAGGCAAAAACTGAATGGAACAGACATGGATCTGAAAAACTCATTCATTTAACTCAAATATGCAAATATCAAATATATTCACAGCATTGTGGTAGACTCTGAAGAGGAGAAATAGTTAAGCTTAACAGAGTGTTTACTTCAATGGGTTTCATTGAATTCCCACAGTGTTTACTATAAAGGGCACTACTGGGAGGATTCAAGGGAAAAAAATATCAGACAAAATTCCCACATTAGAGAAGCTTTACAACCTAATTAGAGAAAAACACTATACTAATATAGCTAAGTAACAGCACAACATAATGTAATTAAGTGTAAAAGTGGGTGATTCCTCGGTTCTTTTTGGTGCAAGTATTAGAAATCACTTCAAACTACAAAGCAAAACAAAACAAAACAAAAAAAGACTAAACACACATCAGGATATGCTTGCCCAAGGCAGAATATGCAGCAAAACATCATAAGAGGCTGGAAACTGTTAGAAACCTGGTCAGCAATCACCAGCAAATCTCATCTCTGTACACTTCTGCATACTTACTATATCCTTTACTTATTTTTCTGTAGATTAAGATTTTTTTTTGCTTCATTGTACATATTGCTAAAAATGCCTACCTCATTATTTCAAACTTTATATATTCTTATTTGAAGTAATCAGGCCAGAAGCATTAGCTATCCTTCAGTACCAATTCTAGTTGTTACAACAGGGATTGTTACTGGTTCATCTTGGGTCAAGTTTCTACTCCCTGATTCAGTCATGCGTGGCTGGATTGGAGAGCCATATATACAAAATAAATACTGAGTCAATCTTTTTGTAGAAAGTTCTACAAAAATAAAAAAGTGTTATATGCTAGCAAGATCTCTTAAACTATGTCTATTAGAGAAATTAATTCACACAAAAAATTATAGTCTGAGATGAATTTCTGGAAGGCCTTGGTAACCAACAAAGAATAACACTTGAATTGGTGAATGATTACAGACAAAAAATAATTATAGGTAGAACAACAGAAATGACACAAAAGTGGATGGAGATAAGTTGGGTTATGTTTGAAAAGCAATGGGTAAGTTTGTCTTCCAGGAGTCAAGGGTTCGTGTTGTACAATTCTGGGAAAATAATTTAATACTATTTATATATGAGGAACTCATCAGAAGTGGGTTTCTAGTTTCCTATCTTGGTTATAGATGTATCTGTAGAAGTTATCAGCATTAGAATGCTAACTACTCTCAAATCATGAGAATAGATTAATTTTTCTAGGGATATATTTTTTAAATCAATAGGAAAGAGGATTACAAATTGACCTTAAGAATCATTAACACTTTAGGAATAATAAAAAGTGAATCCTGAAAAAAAATTGTGTCACAGATGGCGAAGGAGAAGACATTTTCAAAGAGAAAATAGTCAATAGGTCAGCTGCAAAAAATTTGAATAGGATAAGGCCTGTAAATTAATCATTGGACTTGACTATTAAGAAGTACAGTGGTCCCTGGTCTATTGTGGGGGTTAGGTTCCAGAACCCCCTGCAGTAGGTGAAAATCTGTGAGGTAGCAACCTTATGTTTATTTTATTATTTATAAATATATATTTTAAGGCTTTATAAACCCTCTCCACACTCTTATAAACCTTTCCCACACTGTTATTAACCTTTCCCACTCTTATAAGCACTTCCTATGCTTTTAAACACTTTCTACACTCTCAAACCTACGTAAACACCATGCTCCGGTTGGTCGCCTCCCATCCATCAGCCAGTAGTGTGCCCTGTACGATCTCATGTGGGCAAACTAACTCAAGCAGAAGGGGCTATAGCTGCATTTTCCATATGTGCAAGTCATTGTCTACTCATCTGCTGTACACTATGTACTTTATTTTGATTTAATATTCTTTTAATATTATTTTCATATTGTTTTCAATTTTTTAGGATAGAAAATGCTTATTTTATGACAAAAGTAATTAAAATAATAAATATATAAAAATACCTAAATACCACAAAATCCCATAATATTGCAAAAAGTCCCCGATACAAAATTAGTTATATACAATTTAAAAATCTGCAATACAATGAGACTGTAAAAAGTTAACCACAATATGATGAGGGACAACTGTAATTGAAGACCTTAAAGAGAAACAGGTCAATGAAAAGGTAAGTCAGCAGAGAAGACATACATGGGTGAATGTGTGAAGGGGAGGACACGGACTATACCATCAGGATCTTCTACAAGGAGGAGGAGATGAGTGGAGGCAAGTGATTGTAGAAGGGGAGAACTAGGGAGAAGTTTAAAATAGGAGATAAAATTAACTATGTTTATAAAATGAGGAGAAAAAAATTATGAGAGAAAAGCTGCAAAAGGATTTGTGAGAGTATGAGATTGTAGAACTAAATTGGTTTCAGAAAATGATAATATGCAGAAAGAGTCAATTAGGTACTGAGAAGAGGTCATTATATTTGAAAATAAAAACTATGAAGGGATATTCTGAATTGCTTTTTGATTTTTCAGTCACATCTACTTACATGATTGCATTAAATCTATCTAACCACTGTGTGTGGTCAGCTGCCCAAATATTATTGGACCACTATTCAGAAATAAGGAATTGTAGCCTAATGTGTTAGTTTGCTGAAGGTTCCACATTTGTTAAGGATTCAAATATAGTTCCTACAACTTTAATTCTGGTGCTTATTCAGCTTTACCATGAATTCCAGTGCTCGCATAGCAGCAGCTAAAGTGGATAACATCTGTTATAGTGAAAGTAGCAGATTACAGGATTTTAGGTGAGTGGTAAGCACGTAGAAATAAGATGTATAGATTGTGTTTTGAGAAGTTTAAAAGTAAAAGGGAATTTCAGAACAGTTTAGAGGTGTTTGAATTTTGTATGGTTTTCAATGGCTATAGAAGCTTTGAGGTGGTTGTGACATGAGCGGAGGTACCAGTATTGAAGGAAAACCTGGGGATGAGAGAGAAAGAAATGGTCAAATGCAAAGTTTTGAAAAAGACAACACAAGTGCAGGCATCAGCTTTGGAAAGAGTAGCCACAGCTCTTTCTTAGTGAACTATGATGATCAAAGAATAGAGAAATGTGGAGACATCTTGAAACATGTCATGTAACACGTTTCTCATTCCCTACATTTCCTCCTTTGTCAAGAGATAATAATATTCATGATATAAGGTTTTTGTGAGAATGCCATTAGAAACTGTATATAACTTCCCAGGACACAGTAAAGACTGAATTTGAATTTTTGGTGGCTAGAACTCTTCCTGAGAATGCCAATAGGTAGACACAGTGGTACTCACCAAAGATTTCATCAGCTCTCCCTTATTTTTACCACAGTCCTCCTAGTTAGCTGAGTCACAAGTCATTTTCATCAGTGAGCAATGAGCAGATAGATATGATTCAAATTCCTTGTGGGACAAAATCTTGAACAGCCAGTGTGTGATTCTTCATTTGCCTTTCCCCCTACCCAGCAAATGGAATGATCCATAGAGTAGAGGCACTGTCATTTTGGATGAAGTAGTTTCCCCTTTACCCCTTCCTGACTAGTGTAAGTCATGTCTCATGTAATGAAAAAAATCACTTTTCATGTGCTAGGCCACTGGTTTCAAGGTTAATTTGTTAAGTCTGCATAACATGGCCTATCCTGATTACTACTACTACCACCACCATGCTAATGGCAGTTTCAAAGCCTATACGTCTTGTTCTTAAGATTACATGTTAAATTAGAGCTGAGTTAATTATAAACTATTTCTACTGAGCACTGGGAACCCCCTGTAAAGTTCAGTTTTCTTAAATTCCCTTCAAAGCAATTCACAAAGTACTCTTTTAGCATCAGCCATGTACACTGTGCTGGGCGTTTAGAACACAAAATTAATAATAATAGCAATAATGTACATTTCTTGAGCTCTCTTGCTCCAGATGTAATGTGCCTCACAACAAAATTATGAGTTGAGTTCTATAATAAACTGAGACCCAGAGAGGTTAATTACTTTACCACTAACATAGAGCTCAAGGCTGGTTAAGCTAGAATTCTAAATTAGTTACTGGAGTTCATACTTTCAATCAATCACTCTGTTATATTTTCCCCTTACTCAGTGGTATCAACCCTAGGGAAGTTCAGAGTCTCTGGAAAAAGTTCTAAAATTCTAGGTCACAGATTGGATGCATCAGAATTAGCTAAGGAACTTTTACAAAAATAGATATTCTTGAGCCCTTTCTAGACCCATTTAATCAGAAGCTCTGTAGTAAGGCTTGCTGATTCTAAATGCTAATCACATTTGGGAACCACTGTGTAAGAGTGATACCAGTATTTTAATCATTATAATATAATAAGAGAAAAGAGATTCATTTCAAAATCCAATAGAAACAGTTATATGAGAGTAATTAATTCTGCTTCTGGAAGTACAAGAAGACCTTGTAGTTGAAGGAGGAGTAACAGTAACAGTTTGATAAAAAGATAGGTAAAAAAAATCCCATGATATAAAAATGAGCAAACACAAAAAGGGACATTTTGTCCAATTTACTTCGAAAAGTTGGTTTCATAGGGCTTAATAGAGGCCCCCTTCTCTTTCTATGTAATCTTAACTATTGCCAGAGGTCTAAATACTGTCTTTATATTAATGACTTCCAAATTTATATCTTCCAACCAGAGTCTCCCCTAACAGTAAAGCTCTCATAAGACTTGGTTACTATTGTCTTCCCTCAGATATTTCATAAACTTGGAAACAATCCATCTGTACTCTTGAATTTTCCCCTAACCTAATTCTTCAAATTTTAAAAATCTTGATAAATGGCACTAGTTCAGTTACTTATTGTTGCATAACAAGGCATCACACAACTTAGTGGCTTGAAACAATAATTTCTTATTACTGTAACCCAAGATTTTATGGGTAAGGAATTTGAGCAGGGCAGTGGGGAAGACTTATCACCCATAACCTCCTAGGCACTCCGCAGTGTCTGGGGCCTCAGCTAAGATAGTACTACTGGCTGAAAGTTAGGAAAGCTGGGGACTCGATGAGCACCTCACTCTCCCCTCTTTCCTCTGCCACTCCCACCCTTGTTGGTACTTCCACCTGAGGCTTCTCATAGCGTGACTGCCTTAAAGTAGTCTCCAGACACCTGGGCAGGACTTCTAACAAAGCCTGAGAAGTCCCAGAAAGTTACTTCTGTTGCATTTGTTGGGCAAGTAAAGTCAGCCCAGATTACATGTGTAGGGGATGAAGGGAAGAGGGATCTATATTCTATCTCTCAATGAAAGGACTAGTTGAGAATTTATAGCCAAATATGAAAGCCATCAAATCAGTTGCTCAAGCTTTAAATCTGGGAGTAATCTTTAACACTGTCTCTCTGATTCCACAGTATGTCTTGATGTTTTTACCTCCACAACCTATCCTGAATCTATGACTGTTTCTTCTGTCAGTAACATAGTCCAAAACTGCCATCATCTTTTAGTTGAAGATGCATTCAAACTATTTTCACAGCTATCTTTCTTGCCCTCGTATAATGTATTCTTTGCATAAAAGAGTGTGATCCCTACACTCCCCTGATTAAACCACACTATGGCTTCCTTTTACATTTAGAATGAAATCCGAATTCTTTTACATGACATACAGGTCCTTCCTGACCTAGCCCTATTTAACTCTTCTATATCTCAAACCTTTTTACCCCTGACTCATTACATTCAAATTTCACTGATTTTCATAGTCCCTAAAGCAGAAGTTCTTAACTGGGAAAGATCAATTTCCCCCCAAAAAAGTTATTTGACAATGTCTAAAGACATTTTAGTTGTCACAACTGGGGGTTCCTACTGGTATACAGTGGGTAGAGGCCAGGGATATAACCAAATATCCTCCCATACATAAGAAATCCCCACAACAAAGGCTGATTCTGATAAAGGATGACAGCTTTATCACCAAGGTAGTACAACACTGTGAATTCACTTGGTCCCAGCAAGTTCGCAGAACCAATACCTTATTTTTTGTTGAGTTCAGCAAACTTGTTGTTAAAATGACACTTATAATTAATTTCTCAATTATTTTGGAACCAGGTTACTGGAATATTGAAGAAGTACTAGTTCCATAGAAAGCAGCTGAAAAACAATTGCTCATATTTAATGACATTTGTAATTACCAAATTGATAATGATAATCAAGATTTCGTTGAAAAGATTTTTTTTGTGACAGGAACAGAGAGAGAGACAGAGAGGGGGACAAATAAGCACAGACAGAAAGGAAGAGCGATGAGGAGCATCAATTATTCCTTGAGGCTCCCTGGTGGTTCATTGATTGCTTTCTCATACGTGCCTTGACCCGGGCAGGCGGATAGACCACAAAGTGAATGACCCCTTACCCAAGCCAGCGAAATTGGGTTCCATCTGGTGAGCTGTGCTCAAACCAAATGAGCCTGTGCTTAATCCAAGAACCTTGGGTTTTCTAACCTGAGTCCTCCACATCCCAGTCTGATGCTCTATCCACTGCACCACCGCTGGGTCAGGCTTGTTGAAGATGTTTTTAAAAATTCCCAAAACTATGCAATTCCTAAAAGTGTTCAAGGATCTAAAAATATTGTCAGAACAATTACTGCAAGTTCAGCAGAAGTGGAAAGGGGCTTTTCAAAGATGAACCTGATATGTTTAGAGAAGAGAAGTTTCTAATATATCAGGCACAATGAGCATTAGTTTAATTGGCCTACCTCTAAAGGAATGCGACCCTACTCTAACAGTGAAAAGATGGTTGAAGATCAATCACACAGCCGATGATTCTCTGATAAAAGTGGAGAAAATTGTGAGGACACCAATCAAGAAGCGATATGGAAATATCTTAAATAACAGTTTTATTGTTTTTTGTTGGGTGTTATTTAATATTTTTTCATTATTATTTTAAAATTCTTTCTTATAAAATAGTTTAGTTTGGTGTACCTCTTATTCTTATTATTTAAGTACAGTCTGTCCGTAAATCATGGTGCACTTTTGACTGGTCACAGGAAAGCAACAAAAGACAATAGAAATGTGAAATCTGCACCAAATAAAAGGAAAACCCTCCCAGTTTCTGTAGGATGGTGTGGCAGCATGTGCGCATGCACAGATGATGACATAACACCATGTATACAGCAGAGCATCCCGCGGCCATGCCAGTCGAGATGTGGACGGTACAGAGGAAAGTTCAGTGTGTTCTGTGGCTCGCTAAATTCAAATCCGTGACCAAAGTGCAACGTGAATATCAGCACGTTTATAACAAAGCACCACCACATGGGAATAACATTACTCGATGGGATAAGCAGTTGAAGGAAACTGGCAGTTTGGTGGAGAAACCCCATTCTGGTAGGCCATCAGTGATGAGTCTGTAGAGGCTATATGGGATAGCTACCTAAGGAGCCCTAAAAAAATCTGTGTGTGAGCCCATATCGAACTGCACTGAATAGTATGAAACTGGGAGAGTTTTCCTTTTATTTGGTGAGATTTCACATTTCTATCATCTTTTGTTGCTTTCCTGTGACTGGTCAAAGTGCACCATGACTTTACGGACACACTGTATTAAATGCATGAAATAAACTACCATTCCGTATATCATTTTTTTATCCTTAAAACGGTCATTAGGGCAGAGAACTGGTTGTTAATATCTATTTGAATCCCACCATTGTATGTGATTATTTGCATATTAAAAAATACCATGGAGAGTTTTTACTATTTTATTTATTTGCATAAATTGAGACTTAACTATTATTTTTATATCACATTATTTCAACTTTGGGTAATTCAAAATTTTATAAAGGGTGACTGTATTTTATCTCATTTTTAGTCTATTTCAGGAAATACTAAAATAACATTCTTTTTCCATTGCTGTCTGTTTTGGAGAGGTCTCAGGGCATGTTGAGAATGCCCCTACTTACCTGTTAGTAGTCAGCTACTCCCTACAATGCTACATCTTTTTCAAAGTCCTGCTGACCAGTGTTATAGAATCCTATGTGTGACATCAGTCTCCAAAAGTTGATTGATGGTAGCTCTGCCATTGGTGTTTAGCCTGTTGCCAACTCTTCTTCCCCAATACTCCTCGTAGTTGTTTCTAACATGAACTTAGACTCCAATAGTGCCCTTGACCCCAAAAATGCATTTATCACCAAATTCTGAGCAGTATGAAGACACACACTTTGGGCAACCCTTAGATATAGATCAAGTTATTCCAGAAATAAAGATGTGTTAAATTTTCTTTTCCTGTCCACATCTGTTGCTATCACTTGTCTAGATGAGAGATTCTACAAAAGAAAGTGATTAGTCACTTCTAGATTTATATGTTTTTTCTGGCCCAGCTGAGAGAGGAAAACAAACACACGCGCACACACACCGCACACATGTATGGGCACCATCAGGCTCCATGACTTGAGTTATTTTTGGCTCATTGAAAACAAAACACAGGATAGTAAGCAGCATTTATTTAATAATTTTCTAATTCTTCCTTTGGACATAAAAAGTAATGTTGAGCTCAGATTCCCTGAGTATCTGATTGAGGTCTCACTGGCCACAAGTGAAAGCCTAAAGTTCATGTGCAGTAGCCATAAAGGGCAGTAGCTGATTCTTTTTGTTGAGCTTTTGTTTGACTCTTAAGAAACAAAATTAAAAATATTTTCAGGGACTGTAACCTATAGAAAGATATTGACACTTCAGGCTATTCTCAAGATAGCTAATGTAGAATAAAAATTTATTTTAAGCATCTGTGTAAAACTTTGAAATACACACAGGATTTTTTTCCTGCTTGCTTTGCATAACTTCTGCACTCAGCAATATCATCAAAGAAAAAATGAGCTCTTTTCTTTCAGCTGTTTTATGCCTGGTTTGTTTAATAAGATCTCTTCGTCTCCTTAGACCAAGGAAGAAGAGTATGACATCTTGTGGAGTCTAGGTGAAACATTTTATTGCAATAAGAATCATGTACATAGGAATATGTAAATATATATAAAAGCTTCTCTGATTCCCTGATCACAGACACAGACTTCCAACATTATGAATGCTCTGATTCTTTTAAATACTACCCTATTTTATAATTGTTTTATTTATTCAGTATGATAAGTTAATGTACTACATGTCAGGCAGGCATTATTATGTGACTAAGATTGTATTATAAAATAAAACATAGTTCCTTACAGCCTACTAAAAAGTTGCATAAAAGTAAAAATATTTTTACAATGCATTGTGAAAAAATAGTGTTAACAGAGAGTTGTACATAAATAATGTTTTAGAAGCCCAGATATATTGGTATATACCTTATTTTTCTCACCAATTTATATACTTTTAAGATTTAGTAACTTAAAATTATTTCCCTGTATCCATTCCCATAATAATTTGAATTTATTTGGAAGAATTACAATGTTGATTAATTTTGTCTCTTTTATTTTAACACTTTCTTATTGGAAGGTACATCCTCTAGAATTTCTTAAAATATTATTTTTATTGAAGTATAAAATGCATACATATGCTATACTATATCCTAAATTTATATTTCAATGAAATATCTCCAAGTAAACTTGTTCATGTAACCACTCACCAAAACGATGTGCTAGAGATAGCTTGTACCATCTTGGGAGCCCATTGTTAAGTATTTAAAAAATTTGTGGTTAGTTATTTAAATATTGGCAACTTGCAATAGAGAATACCTTTGTTACTTGGTTTCTGGTAAGCAAATTGCTAACGATTTACCATCACAGATTAGTCACTGCAGATTAATGAAAAGAACATTACTGGCATCCCTGAGATTACCCCTGTGCCTACTTCCAGTTACTAACCATTACATTTTAGAGGTAACCACTAACCTGACATCAGTTATTGTAAACTTATTTTATTATTTTGGAATTGCACAGTGTGAGGAAAGAAGAGATCCATGGGAATCTGAAGTTTAAATAATTTGGGGGGCCCACATAAATAAACAAATATAAAACTAAACATACAAAATTAGATACAGGGCCTTAGATGAAATCACAGGAAGTTAAAGACCTTTTTATCTTCATATTAAATCCAGCTCTGTTTTTCTTTCTTTATTTATTTTTTGCTTCTATCATTTAACATTGTGTTTGAGAGATTCATCTATGTTGTTGCATATAGCAGACAGTACTATTCTGCATTTCATTTATGACAATACACTTATCTATTCTACTGTTAAGAGATATTTATTTCCAATTTAAAGCTTCTAACAATATTCCCATTAAAAAAGTTTGTGCCATTAGGTGCATATATGTTGCATTGTGTTGGGAATGTACCTATGAGTGAAATTATGGAATGATAGGGTATGCATTTGTTTAGCTTTAGCAGATAGTACCAAAGAGTTTTCCTGAATGGTGGTAAAAGTCCTAACAGCAGTTATGAGAGCTCCAGTCTCTGTTCTTGCCAAAGCAGGGTATTGTGAGACAAATTTTAGCCATTCTACTGGGTATGCATTGCCTAATAATCTAATGAGTTTTAACATATTTTCAAATGAACTTTGGTTCTTTAGATATTTTCTTTTAACAGTGTTTTGTGCATTAAAAAAAAATCAGATTATTTTTAGTGGCTCATATAAATTCTTTTTATATTAGTTCTTATATTTTATATATTAGTTCTTTGAGGGGTATATGCAATGAAATATTTGCTCTTGTTCCCTAGTTTTCATTTTCACTCTTTCAAAGGGATCTTTTGATAAAGCAAAGTTTATGATTTTGTAGGAATTTAAACATTTTCATAGCTAGTACATTATGCATTCTGAAATCTCTGGCTTCCCAATAATATTAAAAATATTGTCCTATATTATTTTTAAAAAGATTTATTGTTTTACCATTTATTTACTGAAGAATTTATATCACTATAATGTATATATCTATAGCTCTTAGTTTTCTTCAGTTTTTCCTTATGTAATTTTAATTCATCATTTTCTGCAGAAAAATTTAGAATTATAATATATTCCTGATATGCTCTTCATCTTCAACAATTCTTCTTGACTCAAAATCTTTCTTTTTCATATTTTTATGATACAGTAGTTTCCTTTTATTTAGTATTCACCTCACATTGTAAATTATTCCCTTTTTTTACTTTTAATCTACTTGCATTCTTATATTTAAAGGTGTGTTTACTGTATCTACTGTTATTTTTCAGTCTGATAAACTTTGTCGTTTAATATGAGTATTTAGTTCATTTATATTTAATGAAGTTACTAATATAGGTGAACTTAAATTAACTATCTTATGATTGGATTTATATTTTTCTAATGTCTACTATATTTTTTCCATTTTTTTCTAATTTTATAAGTAAATGTAAAAATTTTATATATATTCCTGTTGGCCTGTTAGGTATATATTTGATTACTACTTATATTGTTTGCCCTGCGTACTATAACGTGTCTTGACTAATTCTACAAATTAATACTTATACCACATCTCTTTCTACTCTTAACAAGACTTTTTTATTTTTTTGATATGTTCTATTATATTTATACATATGTCTAAATATCACAACATTCTTACTATTTTATATAGTTAATGACTTAGTTTTAGCCACATATTTAATCTTTCCACAATTCTCCTTCCTTCTTGAACCTCTGTGATTCTGTGTAGGTTCATTATTCCTCTGCCTAAAGACAAATATCCTTTGATATTGAGTATATGTCTTTTGTCTTACTTAGGGTAGCTTTAGAGTAATTCTCAATATCAAATTGTTTATATCCTCCAACATTGTTTTCCTCTTCAAAATTGTTTTGACTCTTCTTCTTTTGCATTTCTATATAAATTTCAGTCACCTTTTTAATTTCTAAAAACATGTTATAATTATTTGTTTTATTTCACTTTATTGTTTTGGTATCTTATATCAAGACTTCCTTGTATTTTTACATACATGATCATGTTGTCTGTGAATAAAAAGAGGTTAATTTCTTTATTTCCAGTGTGTTGGTATTTTGTTTCCATTTCTTCCTCAGCTGCACTAGCCTGGCCCTCTAAAACATGTTAAATATATAAAATATGGAGCATAGAGAATTTTGTTCCCAGATGTAGATAGAATGCATTTGTCATTTACTTTTAATAATAAAATTGGTAAGAGCTGTATTTTATAAATGACTTTTATTGTGTTGAGAGAGCTATGTATTTTCTGTTCCTATTCTGCTGAGAGTTTTTATTATGAATGGATGCTGACTTTTTCAATTGTTATATATATTTATATATACACACTGTATATTGGAACAGTCATGTATGCTTTCTCTTTATTCTCTTAATATGGAAAATAATGTTTGATTTTCATGTACTAAACCAATCTGTACTCCTGGAATAACCCAACTTGTTCATGATGTATTAGCCTTTCTACCTATTGCCAGAATCAATTTGCTAAATATTTTGTTAAAATTTTTTGCTTGTATGTTCATGAGCTATATTAGTTTGTAATTTTCTTCTCTTCAATAGCTTTTTCTGGTTTTGGTGTCAGGGTAATACTGAAAGTTTATTTTCTCTGCCATATGCTGAAAGACTTCACATAGAATTGGTATTGTTTATTTCTAAGTGTATGAAATAATTCACCAGTTAAACCTCTGTCTTTAGAGGGAGTTTTGAGTGGGGGAGTTTTTATTTATGAATTCAATTTCTTTAGCTACTCAATTATACTATTTCCTTTTGAAAGTTGTCCACTTTATTCAATTACACTATTTTTCTTTGAGTTATCATTGGTCATTTATGCCATTTGAAAGTTGTCCACTTCATTTACATTTTTTATTTTATTATAAAAATATTTTTAGATCAGTCTAGTTTCAGATTAATCTTTTCTAAGAACAAGATTTGACACCCTTGTTTT
This sequence comes from Saccopteryx leptura, assembly GCF_036850995.1. Lineage (NCBI taxonomy): Eukaryota > Metazoa > Chordata > Mammalia > Chiroptera > Emballonuridae > Saccopteryx > Saccopteryx leptura. The sequence goes on along the minus strand of NC_089505.1, from coordinate 264,948,762 downwards.
TCTCTTTTTTCTTTGATTTCTATTCTTATTTTATTTTTGCCTTTTATTTTGAATTCAATTTGCTCTTTTTTCTAGCTTTTAGAGTGGAAATTTAGATAATTAATTTTAAACATTTCTTCTTTTCATTTTGCTTTTTTATAATTTTTAACTTTTTTAAAGTGAGAAATGGGGAGATGCACTCCTATGGGGATCTACCCAGCAAACCCCCTATGGGGCAATACTCTTCTCATCTGGACTCTCCACTGCTCAGCAACTGAGCTATTTTAGTGCCTGGGGTGGGGTCATGGGGCTATCCTCAGTGCCTGGGGCCAACTTGCTCCAACTGAGCCATGTCTTCAGGAGGGAAAGAGAGAGAGAAGGGAGTAGAGGAGATGTTCACTTCTCCTGTGTGCCCTGACCGGGAATCGAACCCAGGACATCCTTATGTAGGGTCGACTCTCTACTGCTGAGCCAACCAGCCAGGGCTTTTCTTTTCTAATACAAATATTTAAAGCTAAGAGTTTCTTCTGAACACTTCTTTAGTTTTATCCAACACATTTTAAATTGGTATATTTTCATTTTTATTTACTCCAAAGTAATTTATAAGTTTCCTTGAGATTTCTTTATTTACCCATGTGTTTTTAAAAGTGTGTTGTTTAATATTCATATACTTAAGGATATTTTAGATATACTTTGCTACTATTATTAATTTAATTCATTTGTGGAAAAGAATATACTCTTTATAATTGCAGTCCTTTCTAATTTATTGAAAATTGTGTATGGACCAACACAGACCAGTGTTGAAGAATATTTCATATGTATTTGGAAAGACTGTGAATTCTTTAATTGTTGAGTGGGATGCACTAAAAAGTCGATTAGAGTCATGCCTATTTCTTGTCCTATGTATTACTGGGGGAGGAGTTTTAAAATTTTCTAGCTCTTACTGTGAATTTATTTATATCTCTTTAAATGTCTATCAGTTTTTGTTTCTTATATTTAAAGCTCTAATTATATATATATATATATATATATATATATATATATATATATATATATATATATAAACATTTAGGGTTTGTATTTCTTCTTGAACAGTTGACATTTTAAATGTACAGTTGACTCTATTTGTGGTAGTTTTGTTCTATAATGTTACTGTAGACACTGAATTAGTGAATACTGAACCATTGTACCTAAGGAAAATGTATACATATCTATGTACATAGATTATAATCTTTAAAAAATGTCCTGATAGATTTTATTTTTTTTATTTTACAAACGAGAAAGTGAAGTTCAAAAATGTTAAGTGACTTTCCTGAGCCCATCCAACTAACAGGTACAAGAGTTACAATTTGAACCCTATTTATCTAGTCTCAGAAACAAAGCTTCTTGCACTATACATCACTGCCCTAAACCATCCGATTCCTCTGGCCCTCTCATATGAGAGCTAAAAAAAAAAAAGGCAGAGCATTTTTCTGTTCAGCTACAACTGGGAACGTGCATGTTGGAAGACTAAAAATTTTTCCTGTTATGCACATGTTCACAAATGACCATTAAGAACAGGGAGAATTGATTTGGGGGTTAAAAGTAAATTTTGACCAGGATAAAAATTAACAAATATAAAATCCACAAAAAATGAGAAGCAACTATTCTTTACTTAAGTAATAAGTTGGTAATTAATAAATAATATTTCTTTCTAGTTTATTTTTCTTACAATTAGTGTGTTTGTATGATTCATATTTTCTATCTTGTTACTTGTAACTTATGTTTGTATTTAGAGTGAATTATTTTTTATAGTTTGGATCTTGAATTTATATAGTCTGACAACTCTATTCTATGAATGCTTTATCCATTTATATTTAATGTAATTATGATTGAAAGCTACCATGTTGCTATTTTTTCCCATTTGTCTCATCTGTACTTTATTCCTTTTTTTTTTTCATTAAGTGATTTTTAAGATTACATTTTGTTTTCAGTTATTTATAAATTGCTATTATGTCTGGGTCTTATTTTGTTAGTATTTTTTTTTCTTCTCTTGGGTAGGAGCTCTTACGAGTCCTTGAACCTTGTAAAGAATCTGTGAGGTCAAAAGTACTTTCAGCCCTGGCTGGTTGACTCCATGATAGAGAATCGGCCTGGCGTGTGGAAGTCCCAGGTTGGATTCTTCGTTAGGGTATACAAGAAAAGCGCCCATCTGCTTCTCCACTCTTCCCCCTCTCCTTCCTCTCTATCTCTCTCTTCCCCTCCTGCAGCCAAGGCTCCATTAAAGCAGTTTCCCTGAGCACTGAGGATGGCTCTGTGGCCTCCACCTCAGGTGCTAGAATGGTTCCAGTTGCAACTGAGCAGTGCCCCTGATGGGCAGAGCATCACCACCTAATGGGCATGCTGGGTAGATCCCAGTCAGGCATATGTGGGAGTCTGTCTTTCTGCCTCCTTGCTTCTCACTTCATAAAAATACAAAAAAAAAAGTACTTTCAAACTATTACTAGGTGTTATTTGCACTTCCCCCTCTTTTTATTTCACAAATATACCATGAGAGTTTTCCAGAAGCTATATGTTACAACAGATTAAAGGTGAGCACACATAAGAAAATAACTGTTTTTTTCTTAGACCAACATTGAAAAAATTTGCAAAATGTGAAATAATAATCACATTCTTTTCACTATTTTTTGTTTTGTTAGAGATAGTAAATGTTTATTAAAATGTTATATATATGTTAATATGGTGTATATTAATTTTTTTAGTGAGAGAGAGAGTTAGAAAGAGAGAGGGACAGACAGGGACAGACAGACAAGGAGGGAGAGAGATGAGAGGCGTTAACTCATAGTTGCAGCACCTTAGTTGTTCATTGATTGCTTTTTCATATGTATCTTGACCGGGGCAGGCCTCCAGCTAAGCCAGTGACCCATTGCTCAAACCAGTGACCTTAGGCTTCAAGCCAGTGACCTCTGGGCTCAAGCCAGCGACCATGGGGTCATTTCTATGATCACACACTCAAGCCAGTAACCCCATGCTCAAGCTGGATGAGCCCACACTCAAGTCAGCAAACTCAGGATTTTAACCTGGGTCCTCAGCATCTCAGGTCAATGTTCTATCCACTGTTTCACTGACTGGTCAGGTAGTATATATCATTGTTTTTAGATAAACATTTAAAATTAATATAGAATAGATATACACTGATAGATAAAATCCATATAAAAAAATTTTAGAGTCCTCAATAATTTTAAGACTATAAGGCTTTGTTATATCAAACGAATTCTCTCAGTTTTATTTTATGCATGTCTAACTTATCACAGCCCGCCCACAAATAATATGCCACTTTACACATAGTAAAAGAGCCTTGCAATAGGATACTTTTATTTCTCATCTTCCACTTTTATGCTGTAATTATATATTTTATTTTTACATATGTCATAAATTCTGGCAATCGTTTTTTCTTTAACAGTCTTTTATATTCATCCACATTTCCAGTAATCCTTATTTTTCTGTGAAGATACATATTTCCTTTAGGTCTCATTTTTCTGCTTGTGAAGGAATTTCCTTTAACATTTCCTGGACTGTGGCCTGCTGTCAATGAATTCTAACTAGACAGGTAAATCATGAGGAGCTATAAAGACCAGTTAATTATAATAAGTGACTGATTCAGAGCAGACATAGAATATAAGGAGAGAGAGAATTTAGAGCCAGAGTTGACATTATATAGTAACTGACTGGATGGATGGGGACTATAAAGTGTTATATGCTAAAATTCCTCATATACATCATATACAATACAATAAGAATAAAAGATTAATATAGAAAAGGTATATCTAAACATATTATTATTTGTGAATAATAATATTGTCCATCTAGAAAACTCAGAATTAATGGAAAAATCACTAGACTTAATAAATGAATCAACATGTGTGTGAAACCAATAGTTTTCTTATATACAAGAAATAACACATTACAAAATATAATGATGACCAGTAGCAGCAACAATAAAAATGCTTGATTAAAATACAGCAAGCATTTGAAATATCTAGCATAAGAAGCTACTAATAAAAAATGCAGACCTGATAAAAAAAGAAAATTATAAAGGACATGAAAGAAACAATTAATAACTGGAAAAATATACATTGAAATTTGAAATTTAATGTTTTAAATTAAACTATTCTCTTCAAATAAATCTATATGACTCTAAATGTTTATTTTGAATGAATGAGAAAATAATATAAAAACACTTTTTTAAAATGCTGAGATTTTTGCTATCAAATAGTAACATGTAAAGTCATAAAAATGCTAGTAAAGAAATAGATTAGTAAAAAAATCTAAATTATGACCATATTTAAGTTGATACAACAATTTGTTGTATGATAAATATGGGCCAAATTGGTTGGCAAATAAGAAATTGATAGTATTGGTTAAGAGCTGCTATTTGGAAAAAAAGTTAAAATCAGATATCTACTTTATAATACATGTTAAAATAAATATTTTCATGTAAAATAAAAACCAGAATCACTAGAAGAAAAGTACACATAGATACTTGTGTGAACTTGAGTTTGAGCATTTTCTAACATAATAACAAAGATAAAACCTTTTAAAAGCGTTTTGCACCTGACCAGGTGGTGGCGCAGTGGATAGAATGTTGAACTGGGATGTGGAACGACCCAGGTTCAAGACCCCGAGGTTACCAGCTTGAGCGTTGGCTCATCTGGCTTGAGCAAAAAGCTCACCAGCTTGGACCCAAGGTCGCTCACTCGAGCAAGGGGTCACTCATTCTACTGAAGGCCCACAGTCAAGGCACATATGAGAAAGCAATCAATGAACAACTAAGGTGTCGCAATGAAAAACTGATGATTGATGCTTCTCATCTCTCTCTGTTTCTGTCTGTCTGTCCCTATCTATCCCTCTCTCTGACTCTTTCTCTCTGTTTCTATAAAAAAAAAAGACAAACAAAAGTATCTTGCCCATTTTAAATATAACTCACTAAAACCATTTAAAATTAAATTCCATAAAATTTCATTTATGAATTTAAAATAAAACAAATTATTCATAAAAAACTTATGGACAAGGGCTAAACATAATTAATATATGAACTCAAGTTGCAAGTCAAAATGGGAAACGCGTCTATACACAAAAATTATGAACAAAGCATATGACCTGGTAACTTATGAAACAGCAAATACAGTTCACAAAGAGGCATGTGACAAGATTTTTTTTTAGCTTCAGTAGTAAGAGGTGCATATTAGAGATTAAGTCACTTGGAAGAGCAAGTAGGTTAGACAAGAGAAAACAAAACTGTAATAGAAGAGCAAGGTCAAAAGTAAGAAGTATGATAAGTTGAACTAATTTTTATTATAAACACTTCACCACTCCCTGTGGCTTTTCTGTCACAATGAAGTCAGTGTTGGCCATTTTTTCTCCCCTTTGGCCAAAGAAATGTCTATCAGACAAAAGTTTAAAAGCTACTTTGTGTTTTGCAAGATATTCTTTTTATTGGCTACCATGTTGGAGAATATACCTAATAGAGACTGCTTTCCTGGATCCATAGCAAAAAGTTTATGCAGTAGAATCTCAGACAAACTGTGATGGAAATGAAGTCTGAATGGGAAATATGCCTTTGTTGTTGTAAACCACTAAAATGATGGGGTTATTTGCTACTTCAACATAACCTAGTATCTGGTACATGTAGTTTATGTTTTTTTACTCCCAGTTGGAAAATTGACCCACAAGGGTGGAGATTCCAAACAGAAGAGATAATCTCTGTACAAAAAAAATGTATACAAAGGAGAGAGATTTGGTGGAAGAGAAATGTTAACAAGTTAGCTTGTCATGAGTGGAAAGATATAGGTAGAAAGTGATGACAGATAAATGTAATGAAGGGGGGAAAGGAGATAGAGGGTAGATTGTCAAATACCTGAACAAGAGGTTATATTTAACTGGAGACATGAGTGACGACATAGTGCTTCAGTTTGAAAACTACTTCTTTCTCTTATTTTCATTAATTATTAAATAAAGTATTTTTATGGGAAAATGAATAGTCAAAATGGAGAAGTGGCATATCAAATTATTAGTGCTTACATATGTCCTATATTATCTTTGTCCCAAATGTGTTAGCCATAAATTAATAAGACCATTAAACTCATTTCTTACTCTGCACAATCTCTCTGGTGGTTCTCCCTGGAGTTCAGTATCAGTTACATTTAATAATACCTACATCTGTGTCCTTGGATCATGCTTTTCTACTGAGACCCAGGATTGTTTCTTTATTTCTCTGATATCTCAAGTTCAAGCTGTCCTAAATGAGTCCATAATTGTACCTACAATGCATAACTAAGGATACTATTATTCACCAAAATGCTAAAACTCAATAGCCAAGGTATCTCCAATAAACTTTCTTTTCTTTTGTCCCTTGTAGTTTATTAGTCCTTATGTTCTATCCATCACATTTCTTGAATATTTCTTGCATTTTTCTCCTCTTTTCCACCTCCTCCTGAATTAGTCCTTCTCATCTCTCACATAGACTATTGTAGTAACACCTCAAAAGATCTCGTTGGCTCTACAGCCTTCTACTTCTACATCTTATCATCGGTGGTGCCTTACCCCTCCCCAAGAATTATGATTCTACAGCACAAGTCTCATTACTACACTTCTTGAAACCTTCCAATGTTCTTTCATTGCCTAGCCATAGTACTCACTGCTGTGTGTACACAAAGCTCTTTATAATCTGGCATCTTTTCCACTTCTCCAGTTGCATATCCATTCGTATCACTGATAGCCCTAGAAATGAGCAACTTGTGCTGCCTCATACCTCTTGGCTGTGCACATGCTTCTCACTATGAAACCGCCTTCTACTACTTGTCCAGTGGCCAAACTCCTACTCTCTATTCAAGAATCACTGAAATACCCTCTGTAAAAGTCATGGATACATAGTGCTTTTATGTCAAGCTATATCTTATTTCCTTGAGCCTCATTTTAGCCATTATTACTATTATATTCAGTTTTTGTTTGTTACTAGTCAGTTTTTTAATAGACTGTATGCTGCTTTAGAAAAAAATATATATACTTTTATTTTTCCAAACCTCAGCTCAGTGCCTGCCACAAAGTAAATGACCATTAAAAAATGTCAAATATATGAATGCATAAATAAAAGTATAAATTTTTGGCGTTAAAATAATTTAGTATAACCCTTATTTCTGTGTGCTAGAAATAATAGATTGAGAATATAATAGCAACTTATAATTTTGTTTTCTTTGATATTAACAAAGAATGGCACTTTAAACTACTGGAATAGCATTGGTACTGGGCTAGCAATACTCAGTTTCCTGTGCTTATTTTTATTTTTATATGTAATTAAAATTATTTTGCTATTTTGGTTACTGTCTTTCATGCCCAAATAAAAGTAAAAGGATTTATATTAATAAACCTTTTTCTGATTAGATTTCAAAAAAGAATTATTAGGTCTACTGAGAAAAAATGTTTAGTTGTCATTTTTCAATTTAAACATAAAAGCATAATCTATATTTTTGAGTAATCTGTATAAAATCTGTACTTCTGATACAGTAACCTCTATCTAATTTGGTGTGGAAACTGTTGCTGATATTAAGCAATTCAGACCTTCCAAGTCATATGATGATGCATTTTCTTAGTTTGTGGGATTGGCACTATGAAAAACTCTAGTAGGTGAAGCAAGGTGGTTAGGAAACATTGAATTTATTTAATAAAAAATAATATACACAGAGAAAAACTATTGTTTTAGATAAGGCATGAAATAATCTGGTTAGATACGACTCAAATGAAAATGAAATAAGCTGGGTAGAGAGACCAAATGGCAGCAGAGTATGCAGATGCACAGACTCCCAGCTCACACCACCAAACAGGATTACAAATTAATTTAGGAACAATCAGCATGAAAAGCCAACTTTGTACTATAAGAACAGGTCTCAAAAACCAAGGAGCAAATAAGAATACACACCAATCCTGATAGGGAGAGTATGGGGCACGGTGGGAGCTCCCCTGCTTCCAGGAATGAAGGGAGGGTGAGGCTTAAGACCAAGAACGGCTCTCATTACAAGGAGAAGAGCAGAAAATATCGCTCACAGCCACTTGCCTGGGGACCTGGGAACGAGGTGTGCTGAGAGAGCTGGCTTGTCTTCCAGAAGGAAAGTGGGGAGAGAGAGACAGATGGTGATGGGCAGAGGAATGCATGGGATGACCTGAGAAGCTGACTCATCCAGTGTGGAGGTGGCTATAGCTGGGGGAAGTGTTGATCCCTCTATACAGCACAAGCCTAAAGTGGTTCCAGGGTGACCCACCTCCAGAAAGCTCTCCAGCTCCAATCAGTGCAACAAGACACAGCTGAAAACAGGAAATGGGGAGAAGGGGCAGCAACTCAGGTCTCCATGGAGATCTGAGATACACCTCCCCTACTAAAGCAGAGAAAGCACCCTACCCCTTGAGAGAAGCTGGCAGATCAAGCCTTCAGAGTCTCAGGTTACACCCACCGCATTCCTGGATACAGTTTCAAATAAGCCCCCTGCTGAGATCAGTAAACAAGATTACCACCAAGTTAAGAAAACTGAGAAGAAAACAAACAAACCAAGACTTCAAAGTGGCTCTACTTGGTAAGGAGATTACAACTGGAAGAAGCCTATAAGTCATACAGAGAATAATAGGTAGGCAGAGAAGCATAAGCCATATGCTTCAACAAGATAAGTCCTCAGAAAAAGTCCTGGACAAATCATAAGTAATCAAATTACCAGATGCAGAGTATAAAATAATGATTGTAAGGATGCTTAAGGATCTCAAAGCTACAATGGATGGACTTAATGAACACCTCAATAAAAAAAATTGTAAGCATCAAAAAGGACATGGAAATCATAATGAAGAACCAGACAGAAATGACAAACACAATATCAGAAATGAAGACTACATTAGGAATTAAAAGCAGGCTGGATGAAGCAGAGGATCAAATCAGCGACTTAGAGGACAAGATAAGTAAAACACAGAAGCAGAAAAACAAAAAGAAAGAGGATCAAAAGTCCAAGGAAACCCTAAGAGAGCTCTGTGACAACATGAAGAGAAACAAATTCCACATAATAGGGGTTCCTGAAGGAAAAGAGAAAGAACAAGGACTAGAGAAGCTCTTTGAAGAAATTATAGATGAAAATTTCCCTAAATTGGTGCTGGAAAGAGTCATACAAGTTCAAGGAGCAGAGAGAACCCCATTAAAAAAGAACCCAAAGAGGCCCACATCTAGACATATCATAATCAAAATACCAAAGCTAAGAGATAAAGAAGAATATTAAAAGATGTAAGAGAAAAACAGTTAATCACCTACAAAGGAACACCCATAAGGATGACATCCAACTTCTCAACAGAAACACTTGAGGCCAGAAGGGATTGGCAAGAAATATTCAAAGTAATGCAGAACAAGAACCTACAACCAAGACTTCTTTATCCAGTAAGACTATCATTTAAAATTGAAGGAGAAATAAAAAGCTTCCCAGAAAATGAAATAATCTGATTTTTATTCAAAAGCTGCAAATTTTGCCTAGTTGTGAAATAAAGGGTTCTTAAGGTTGTAGTCATGACAACCAGAGCTGAGGGAGCTAAGCTTTGAGTGACCTTGTCCTCTACCATTGTCATGTTTCTGATCCCCAATCTGGAGGAACAATGTTGCACATTGGTAGTAAGCAATTACCAGTTGAATTATTTACCATTAAATATCTTTTGTATAATTAATTCAGGTTTATAATTCCTAAGTAACTTGCTATTAATAGACAAACCAAGATTTTGATTTTATTTTTTCTGCTTCTATCAAATATTTTTTTATTTTGCTAAGGATTTTCTCAATTCATTCTTTTTTCACACGGACCTCTGTTTGTGCTGGAGAGCCACCAGTTCTGCTCTTACCATAAAAAGTATCCTGTCATTTACTTCTTTCTATCACTGCCTTGGTTACTCCCTGAACAGCCCCATAAATAAGCTGTCAACATGTTAAGAGAGAATTGATAGCACAGTGATTTTTCTCAATGTAAAGAAGAGACTGAGGGGACACACAATCTCTTTCAGGAGGTTTGCCTGAAGCTTCTTTAACTAAAGATTAGATCCACTGCTCTTGAAAGGCTTCTTAAAGCTGGCAGTGACTTCAGAAGCAGAATTTCAGTTTAGACTTTGCCAAAGCTTTCCTCTAACCTCTTTTCTGCCATTCATCCCCTTTTTACTGTCATTCGAAAAGTAAGTATACAGTGAACTCTTATGAATTTGTTAACATTGCTTAATGATGAATGAGGAAAGATTGTTAGGAACATTAGAAAAGTGGAAAAATAATGCTACTTTCCAAGCTCTTAATGTGACATTTTGTGCTAAACACTTTATATACTACTAATTATTTTAATCCTAAGTAATGCAATGGAACAGTATTATCATTTCATATTATCAATAAAGAAATTGAGTCTTAGGAAGGTTTACCTACTTTATACAAGGTCCATAACTAGCATGTGGGAGAAGTAGAACTTAAACCCAGACTTTTTCTGGCTCTGAGGTCTGGGATTCTTAACTTCTCTATTGCCTTCCATCACCAAATCTTCAGGGAATTAGACTGTCAGATTGACCTTAACATCATGCTTTTCTTTCAAGTAATTCCTTTTGGCTTCCTAGTTCTTATCAGGCCATTAATTTACTTAGTAAATATATTTTGAATTCCTTATTGTGTGCCATGTTGTATCTTAGGTTCTTAGAATATGTATTAATAACACAGATTAGCACTCTGATATTGTAGGTCTTATACTTTAATGTATTCAGGACAGAAGCAAGTAAATAAACAAGATTATTATATATAGTGTAGTGACTCATGGTCTGATAGGAAAATAAACAGTGATGAAATGTATCTCAAAGTTTGCATATGCAATGGTGGGAGGTCAGTTATTTAAGAAGAAAAGGTCTTGAGGGAATAACTATTTATGAAAGAAATATTTGCTCTAAGACTTGAATGATGGAAAAGGGACATTAAGTGGTGGATTAGGCTAGAAGATTATTTAGGCAGAAGTTCTGAAGGAGGAATATACTTAGAATGTTTCAGAACGTGAAAGAAGGTCAGTACAAATCAGGCAAACTGAGCAATGAAAAAGGAATGGTCCACTGTAAGATTGAGGAAGTGGGCAGGGGTCAAGTATATGGGATAATTCAGACTTTAAGAAAAAATTAAATTTTATCTTAAAAGCAAAGGGGAAGTTTTAGAAGGTATTAAGCAGGGTAGTGATAAGATCTGATTTATGCCTGTAAAATAATCACTGTTGCGTGAAAAATGGATTGTAAGGGAATGGACAAGAATAGAAACTGGGATATCTGTAAAGAAATTATTATTGTATTATTAAATAAAAATGATGTTTGTTTGGATTATCCTGGTGTCGCTGGTGCTGGAGATAACTGGACAGATTCAGGATACATCTCAAGGGCACTGCCAGTAGGTTTTGCTGGTAGAATAAATACAGAGGTATGAAAGATAGGGTGGAATTAAGGACAGTTATAAATTAAGGGCAACTCTGCAGTTTTGGAATTGGTTGGCCAGGTGGATGAATATAACGTTTACAGAGACACAGACAACTGAGTGAGAAGCAAGTTTTAGAGTTGGGTATAATCAAGAACTTCGTTTTAGGATTAAATCCAACTCTTTCACCTGGTACCCATCTACGTGTACTAATGTGCACGTACTATTTTTTTTTTTTTACCATTTTTATTCATTCGTTTTATTGGGACATTTATTACAGAAACTTCTGTGTCAGTTTTCCTTGAGCACAGACACAAACGTGACCACCCCTTGCCGCGCCCCCTTCCTCTCAGTGCTGGGTGGCCTGGCCAAAGGGCACTCCCAATAACCCCCCTGGGACGAGTCAATGCATGGCAAGACTTCATAGCCCCTGTTTGTGGCCAGGCGGTTTTTCTTTATATAGTTTTCTTCCTGTTAGGTTTTGCCTGCAGCAGTTTGTAGGATCTTGTCCATAGGATGACAACAAAAAAACTAATCAAAAGCTGTTTGCCTCTCAAATTCCTTAATGTTCCTACATTGTTAAAGTTGGGGAGGGGGACAGGAATGTCTCGCAAAGGAGGGCAGTCACAAGTGCTGTTCACATAGTAATAGTAAATAAATGTTTATCTGATTGACAGTTGGGAAACTGAGTGTGCTTCCATAGTGTCTGTCAAACTTAGCTGAAATCATTCACTAAGAAAAGCTTACCAATTCAAGAATCCCACTGCCCAGTTTCTGGAAAAGATTAATTCTGTCTCATTAATCACTAAATAAGCCTGTACTCTAAATTGTAAAATTGCCTCTTTGTAATTTACCAGACCTCTGCAAAAATCCTTTATAATCCACTACAAGAAGCAGTCACTTTATACCTGAATACTATAGTTGTGTATCAGCCAGAGCTGGAGAGCTCCATTGTTGCTTTATGAAAATTAGCTTCTTTTCCCCTTGAAGTAAATTGCAGATTCTTGCAAATAATATATAATGTAACCTATGTTCCATATGATAAGGGAAATATCTCCACTCATCCAGATTGTTCAACAAGATAGACTTATTATTTTTACTCATATTTTAATTGCAGTAATGTCAGCCTCAAAGCTCATTAAATTTTTCAAGGCACCATATCTTGGGTATAAAATACTTTTATTGAGACGATAAATTTTTTTATGCTTTAAGAATAGCTCCCTAATTAGAAAGCACATACCATTAGTGCAAGAATATTACATTAAACATACACTCTGATGAATTGATAATTCAGCTAAATCTCAAATTATAATCATTTTATTACTTTTCTACAAAAAAAAAAAAAAAAACTTCAGTGAAAGGAGAAAAAGCACCAAGCTATTTTAAAAACTTGGACTGTTCTTGGCTCACTGAGGTCTTATTGACAGTCATAGTCACCTAGATTGTTTATGGTAATTTGATAATGCTTTATTCTTTCAACGGACAGTCAGGATTTGAACCTACTGTCTCCAACCTGCTATCCTACTGAGACTGTTACATAACCGTTTAAATATCATTTTGCAGTAATCTAAAAAATTATCTTCTTTGCAAGAAAAGTTACATCTGTCATCATTAAAATATCCTCCATTTATTCTAGACATGATGGTGATTATATGAAGAGCATGAGCTCTCTCTTACCACAGACACTGAATAGTACCAACAGAGAATGATTGTCTGCTGTTGTCACAGAATCAGCAGTTCTGGGCAGCATATAATACATTAGCTTTCAAATTTTCTTCATTAGAGACTCTCCAACTTTAATTTACTCAACTGTATGGAGGTTAAAGATCTGCTGGTAAAGCACTCATCATTAGCGGTGATTATTCACTGTCACTCTTGAGTAGGCAAATTCCACTTTTGGAGATTTTCTCTGCTAAGGAGAATTAATGGGAGCTGGGAGATCACAGTGGAAGCTTCAGACCACAACTCTGAAGCCTGAGGCTTAAAAAAGAAGAGGAACGTAAGAGGCTCATTTCAGTTGGCAGAGTTGGGTCCTTGTCGAATTAGAAGGCAAAGGGCAGAGGCAAGAAGGGAAACAGGTTGGCCAAGGTAGATGCCCTTGCTTTTCCCTTCAGGTTGACCAAACTTTAGACAGGTTTTTCCTGATGTTATGCCCTTGACCTTTCTTTCTTTTTTTTTTTTTTTTTAGAGTATTAAATATAGAAAACTTGCAATTGTTAAATTCTGCCCCATGAAGATATAAATCTACACCCAAAATGTCTTTCTCAAGGATCTGTGAGACATCACTTTGAACTGTAATCAATGAGAAAACTAGCTTCCCTCTCTCCCATTCTCTGAGGGTATAAATAAGCCCAACTGGAAAGATGCACAGTTAGCAAACACAGATGGCCTAATTACATTGACCAACACCTACCTCTACTTTTTGGAGATTTTCATTTGGAATTTCTGAAGAGTGGGTCATGAAGTATTTACCTTCTTTAAAGGTCCAGTCTTCATTAGGACATAACTCTCTGCTCTTCTAAGCAGTTGAGAAGAATCAGTGAAGCTGGGATCAATCTTTCAAAGCAGATCCTATTGACCACATGCATGAAAATCACTTGGATGGCCAATGACATGTAAATTTATAGACCATTTCAATAAGTCTTAAAATTAAACTATCTGGCCATGGGACATCAGAATCTCTCAGATAAGCTCCTCAGTTCTTTTTGTGGTTTTTTACACATTAAAATCTGTTAACTGCTGTGTAGCAAGTAATCACTGTACAGTAAATCTCATAATAAAAAGGTAGAATATGAGAAAAGTCAGGAAAAAGACAGAATTTAAAACAATTGAAAGAAAAATTTTAATCCCTTATAGTGATAGAGGCAGAGAGGTGGAGGTTTCAAGGTATATTGTACTAAGTCAGAAAGCTTAAATCACTGAATTTCTCTTCCTGCTGTGTTTGGTATTCCCCATTAAGGACATCGTCGACTGAGAATGTATTATCCTCATAACATTTCTGTTGAAGAAACACTTGTTCATTAGAATGTACACTGATAATCTGGCAATGTCTCTTTGTAGATCATTCCAAAATTCTTACGGCAACTAAAATTTATTTCTTCTTGCTCTAGCCATTGGGGCTGTAAGACACTAATGATAGATATAGGAGGAAAAGAAAAACTTTTCCTTTTCCATGTATTTTTCCAAGTGAAAACTCTCATTTATTTTTTAAAAATTTAATTTTTATTTATTGATTTTAGCAAGAGAGGAAGGAAGGGAGAGATAGAGAGAGAGACAGAAACATCAAGCTGTTACTGTATGTGCCCTGACTGGGGATCAAACCAGTAACCTCTGTGCTTCAGAATGATGCTCTAACCAACCATGCCTTCTGGCCAAGGCCAAATATTTTTCTTTAAATGTTTATTTTATGATTTGTGGGACTAAGGAAATGGTGTCCTTGAAAATCACCAGTGGTTGATTGACTTTCAGCTCAGTGAATGGGTTAAATTTTGGAGGCCTCTCTTGTGAACATGTTTTCTTTCTCTTCATCCCCTTGTTTCTGTAATTAATAAGAACTTACACCTCTTTAAACTCTATTCTGAAGGAAAGTGCTGTGTGCTATCAGTTACTTAGAAAGTACAAATTCATTATATCACTTTGATTCTTTCTGGTGACTCTAAAACTGACCTGTTTCTTTCTATCACACCACCTTCTCTAAAACCAACTTTTCCTGAGAAAAACTATACATTCCAAGACCTTATCCCTGGTAAAACAAAATTGTCTCTCTCTTATTAATCAATTTGGAAAATCATGAAAAAAAGAGAAGAAAACCAAGTAAGGGAAATGTACATATATTAACAGCCTTCCAGCTTGGAATACTTTTCAGTCTTTGTTTCTCTATTTTTTTTTTTTTTTTTTTGCTCATTTCTATTCACAATCACAAGATGAGGTATTGAGATTTAAATGTGGGTGTTTTTGTTTCCTGCAACAGCTTCCTACCTTTGTGGGCAAAGCAAGAGTGGCATGTAACACAGGGCCTTTGGATTCCTTCTGACCCAAATATGTGCCACATCCAAAATGCCATGCTATGTCTGACTTCTGAATGAAGAATAAGAGAGAGCGAGGCTGCCAAAGGAATGGTCTCCGCACACACAAATTTCTGATAATTAGCAATTATAGGGGGTGGGGGAGAGTACAGGAAATTGTAAGTAGTTAAACGGCTTTTTTTGTTTTAATGTTCTCCCTTTTTTGCATCTGTCCTAGTGTGAAAAGCTCCCCTCTGTGCGTGAAGCTGCATTGCGGCCCTCGGTAAATTAAAGGCTCAGTACAGGATGAAAGCTTAAAGAACTCTCTCAAGCAGGCCTTTTATTTTTAGGAGAGGATAAGCAGAGGCTCTGTAGCACACTTGGAGTGGGAGGACCGCTGTGCCCTAAGACACTGAAGTAGCACATGAGGCATCTTACCACCAGAAGAGGATCTTATGCATGCTCAGAGAAGTGAACTTTGGAGATTTACTCTGCTCTACTTACAAATAGCCTACATATTTTTTATTTTTGAAAAGCAAAAGCAAATAGAGGTCTGCAGCTCAATATAATGAAATAGCATACCTGGAGGCATGAGGAAACACTAAGTAGCTGTAGAATACAGGGCTAGTGTGAGAGACAGGCACTGATGGAGAGTACAGACCAGGGGTTCGGGGAGGTAATCACAGCCAAAGAGGAGATGCAGGCTCTGCAGACATAGAGGGATAGAAACAGGAATAAGAATTTTGCAT
The DNA here is from genome assembly GCF_036850995.1 of Saccopteryx leptura. Taxonomy (NCBI): domain Eukaryota; kingdom Metazoa; phylum Chordata; class Mammalia; order Chiroptera; family Emballonuridae; genus Saccopteryx; species Saccopteryx leptura. The sequence goes on along the minus strand of NC_089505.1, from coordinate 264,932,560 downwards.
CTGGGCAGGACCTAAAAAAGTGTGGATGAAAGGGGGTTTGGTGGTGACCTTCCTGCCTTGAAGAGTCATCCTTTTCCTCATTCAGCATTTACTGAACAGGTGCTGTGTGTTAAGTGTTGTGCTAGATCCAGAGGATACTACAAAGAATGAGACGTATTTTCTGCAAGGATATAGGGACATATATGTAGGATATGATAATTACATTCAAATAGGATTCAAATAAAAAATTCTTAGTGTGTTTCATGGGGCCCAGAAGGAAGCCTGAGAAACTGTCCTCAGAAAGTGCTTCACGGAAAAGGAAACATTATAGCTGGGACTTGAAGAGTGAATAGGGATTTTCCAAGCAAAGAAATGGAAACACAGTAGTTCAGACTGAGGAAACAGCATACCCAAAGACCTGTTGTGGAAGAGAATATTTTATTTACATAACATTAACACTCATCTATGGGGAGAAAGTAAACTAAAGATGGGTTTAGAGAAAGAAGGAAGAAGATGGAGCTGACTGACAGATAACCAGGAGGAAAAGGGGGTGATGTGTTCGGCACTACCTGAGCAAAGGCAGAAGTGATAGATGGAGAATGGGAATGTCCATGCCTGGAGGCCAAGAAGCGAGACCATCCACATGGAGTCTATGAGGTGAACTTCATTCTGTAACACAGCTCTGGACCACCAAGTGCTTCTTAGATATTTACTCTTAAGGTAGAAACCAGTTCCAGGTTGATAAAAAAACAGTTTCCCACATATGCCTACTTGGAAAAAAATTGGCAAGTATGGAATTTACCAAAATGTTTGGGCTTTTATTTCTTGCAAGGTGCTATGTGAAATTAACATGATGAAGTACTTTCTCTAAAGAAGTTTATAATTTTGCAGGAAAGAAATATATGCACTTCAGTGGAAGAGGCTGTAGAATGCTCATACTTCAGCAAGGAAGGATAGTGAACCAATCTAGGGCTTATTAGGTACAAAGCCATGGGCCAATTGTTTGCATGAAATTCCCACACTAGGTGAAGTACAGATTGTTGTCTGATTTAGCAATGAAAAACATGCTCAAAAACTTCCCCAAAGGACATCCAGTTAATAACTATTAGAGCTAAAATGAGCTCAAGTCTACCTGACACTGGAACCTGACATCATCCCCTAATGTGGGCTGCTCCAAAACAAGCAGACTATAAATATTTGTGATATGGAAGAAAAATGAAACCTATTTTTTAATGTTCCTTTCTGTTTAGTTTGAAGTGTGTTATGAAACTACCCAACCCCTCAGCAAGTGGTATTTATCTTGGTCAGTTTACAATGGGAAAGTGGATCTGGCTCTTAAGAATTGGCTCAAGATAATTGATTCACTCCTACCACACCCATAAGCTATCAATTTTAAAACCAAAATGCCAAATTTTAAGTCTATTATAGTCCACTAATCAGACTAGATATTTACTTCTGAGGTTGACCTACTATCCTCATTAAAAAATTCCAGGGAAATCAAGAAGATTGATTGTTGACAAAAGCTATGAGATGCATGATTTAATGACTCAATATCAAAATAAATTGCATTCATCCATTAAAGGATAATTGCACACCTGGATATGAACTATCATATTTAAACATTGTGCTAGATCTTGAAGAACAGCAGGGGAATCAAAAGATCAACATTCAAAGTCATTGTCCTCAAAGCTCTCAGTCTGCTGGGAGAGCTGGCCAAGAAATCAGACAAGCCATAAAAGCTCTGAGAGACTCAAAGACTCAACTCTTTCAATTACGGGCACAGCTGGAGAGACATTTACTCAAGATGGATGTCAGGTGGGGGAAGTTAGGGAGGCCTCCCAAACAAGCAACAACCCAGTTATATCATAAACTCTGAGCAGATTCCCTGTCAATAGGAGGGGGCTTGATAAAAGGGAAAACAAGGTTTCAGACAGAAGCCACTGCTTAGAAGAGGACTGGATGCAAAAGATGGCTTGGAACTGACGATCTGTAAGTAGTCAGTTTTACTGCAGTACAGTTTGAATCTAATCCAGCTAAAAAGAAATGAGGCAGTCATCTCCAAACTGCAGAGTATTTGTGGAAGAAAAGCAGAATTGAATCTGCTCACAAGGGGTTACTTTTTCTTTCAGAGCTGATTTTTACCTTGGCTTCTTTGTCATGGTATTATGTATAAGAAAAATATATATAATTTTTTAACATTGATCATTCATGTTCCATATTTCTTTATTTCTGTTATGTTTCTATTTCAACCAAGTTTTTAAATTTGTTGACATAAAGTTATTGATAATAGCCTTTTTATTTACGGCTTAATAAACCCTTTTTTCATTTGAATGATCATATTTGTGATTAAAAAATTATTTTTTTGTTTTGAAATGTTATTACATTATGCCTAGATGTGGGTGTCCGTTGGGGAAGCAGCTGTGTTAGGCTTGTTTGCTGTTGTACCGGCTGCAAGCACTTTGCTTGATTAATGTGTGAGCACAGGGCACAGTCGTGTATGCATAGCCTATGTAAGGCTATGGGTGCTTGTGTTCAGGGGAGATTGTGGATTGTAGAGGGCGAATGGCGGATTGCTGCCCACCATTGTGAGGGGCCGTTTTGCTGTTTGTTTGCTTGCTGCTGTGAGAAGAGGATTTTCCCTGCTTATTTGCTTGTCCACCATTGCAAGAATCTATTAAATGGGAATGGCCTAGTGCTTTCTGGCTTCACAGTTTCTCTACGGTCTGCCGGAATCCATTATGGACCAGCCGGGCCTCGGTCACTGGCTTTACAATGTCTTTCAAATGTATCTCTCTTTGATATATAGAGTATAATTTTTGTCTTTAAAAATGTAAGTTCTGGAAACTTTTCATTATCTCATTTTATTCTAAAGCTTCGATTAGATGTTTGGAAGACTTGTTTACGTCTCTTTCATATTTTTTGTCATTTTGTAATTTATTCTGACTTCTGGATAATTTCTTTAGACCAGTCTTCATTCTCCTTCATTGAGTTTTAATGTCAGTTGCTATAATTTTTATTTCTAGATGTTCTTTTGGATTTCTTTTCAAAACTGTTTTGGCAAGCTTATGTGATCTTACTGCTCATTCTTCTTTTCAAGCCCCTATTTTATTTCTTGGAATATATTAAAGATACTAATTTTTTAATTGTGTGATAAATCTAGTATTTAAGTCTCTGTAGTTTTGAGTCTCACATCAGTGGTTTCTGCTGGGTTTTGCTCAGGCCATCTTATTTTCTTACGACTGTTGTTATTGGTTGGGATCTTTTAGACACCGGATCAAAAGTTGTTGCTCCAGAATGCATTTTCTATTACCTTTCACAAGCACTTCAGAGTTTTGCCATCGTGGTTATCAGTGTGAAATAAGTTCTGGGATTAAAGATTTTGGTTACTTACTTTCGTGAGCACCAGCTATGGTCATGCATTTTCAGGGGAGGTTTTTATTTCTCCCAATCCAGGGCCAAGATTTGAGGCAGACCGTTTTGCATTTTTTCCCTTTGAGAAAAGACATAGATTTATTTCTGGTCATAAATAACACTGATGGGTGTTTAGGGGAACAAGTTAAATGTGAGGGTTATTTGTTAGATTGTCCATTTTAGGAGATTCCCAATCTTTGTCTCTACTTCCATCTTTCCTCCTTCACCCATAGAACATAAAAGCTAAAAATCAATAGGAATTGGCAAAGACTCTAAAGCAAAAACCAACTTCAGTGCTCTATTTACTACGCTGTGTTCTGTTTTTACCAAGATTTTGGCCTCAGAGGAGTCTTTTTATTTTTGTAGATGAAAAATGCATATCAAAGATGCTTTGAAAATGCTGTATTCAGGACATTTTATGTTCTGAGTGGGAGTATTGTCAGGGTGCCTATCCCAATATATTGCCATCAGTGGAACCAAAACTCTTTTTAATTGTGGCTAGTTGATGGAATTTTTGGTTAGAGTTGGTATTGTCAGGGTTCTTATTTTTTTTAATGCATCAACATATGATTAAAATGTCATTTATCAAAAAAGAATAGGACAGTCACCTTCTCCTCCTTTACTCTGGTTGAGGAATACTGTGCTATCAAACTGAAATAGAAATAAGTGAGAGAAGGCAGCACTAGGGTAATAGGTAGAGAAGTTGGCTTATATTGAAAGTGAGGAAGAAGACTGGCCTATGGTGGCGCAGTGAATAAAGTGTCAACCTGGAACACTGAGGTCACCAGTTCAAAACCCTGGGCTTGCCTGGTCAAGACAAATGGGAGTTGGTGCTTCCTGCTCCTCCTCTCTTCTCTCTCTCCCACTTTCTCTCTCTCCTTTCTAAAATGAATAAATAAAGTCTTTAAAATAATGAAAGTGGGGAAGAAATAAACTCTGTCACAGAGCAATTGTTCATTGACTACTTATGTAACAAAAAACCATCTAATTAACCTGAGTTTATTCTTCTTCAGATACTTGTCTTCTGAATAAAGATGTTCTTGATGGTCAGTCTTAAGAAATGATGGAAAAACCTGAGATAAAGGAGAATAGGTTCGGTCTTATTTCAGGCACCTACCATCTATGATGTGGACATTGCATGTGTAGTGTGATTTAGCAATGAGTCATCAGTGGGCAAAAAGGTGGAGACTATTATGTGGATAAAGAATATGCCACTATCTCCTACTGGAAAATTAAAGTCATTCACTTTGGCCATTTGACCCTTGGCCACAGGAACAATTGAAAGCTCAGTGATACCATTACTGCTGACATTGTAGAGGTCCAGCAGAACTACAGAAAAAAAGATGTCTCTTTAGAATTACAAATTAAATTAAATACAGTGTGTCCATAAAGTCATGGTGCTCTTCTGACCAGCCACAGGAAAGCAACAAAAGATGATAGAAACGTGAAATCTGCACCAAATAAAAGGAACCCTCCCAATTTCTGTAGGATGATGTGGCAGCATGTGCGCATGTGCAGATGATGACGTAACACCATGTATACAGCGGAGCAGCCCACGGCCATGCCAGTCGAGATGTGGATGGTACAGAGGAAAGTTCAGTGTATTCTGTGGCTCACTAAATTTGAATCCGTGACCAAAGTGCAACGTGAATATTGGCGCGTTTATAACAAAGCGCCACCACACTGGAATAACATTATTCCGTGGGATAAGCAGTTGAAGGAAACTGGCAGTTTGATGGAGAAACCCCGTTCTGGTAGGCCATCAGTCAGTGACGAGTCTGTAGAGGCTATACGGCAGGGATCCCCAAACTTTTTACACAGGGGGCCAGTTCACTGTCCCTCAGACTGTTGGAGGGCCGGACTATAAAAAAAAACTATGAACAAATCCCTATGCACACTGCACAAATCTTATTTTAAAGTAAAAAAACAAAATGGGAGCAAATACAATATTTAAAATAAAGAGCAAGTAAATTTAAATCAACAAACTGACTGACCAGTATTTCAATGGGAACTATGCTCCTCTCACTGACCACCAATGAAAGAGGTGCCCCTTCCGGAAGTGCGGCGGGGGCCGAATAAATGGACTCAGGGGGCCGCATGTGGCCCGTGGGCCGTAGTTTGGGGACCCCTGCTATACGGGATAGCTACCTAAGGAGCCCTAAACAATCTGTGTGTAAGCCCACATCGAACTGCACTGAATAGGTATGAAACTGGGAGAGTTTTCCTTTTATTTGGTGCAGATTTCACATTTCTATCATCTTTTGTTGCTTTCCTGTGACCAGTCAAAAGTACACCATGACTTTACAAACACACTGTATGTATTCAATATTATATGTACTATGTCCCACCCTGGCTTTACCTCCTTCTCAAGTCTGGCTCAGAGGATATTCGGAAAATATAAATTTGATGAATGAAACATAGATAACCTGTTTAGTTTTTTTAGTAGCTGAATCTATCTTTGTTGTTAATCTAGACATGGCGAAAGAGAAAATCAACTATTTAAGTACCCTGTGAGTATAGCCTGCTCAGAAAAATGACAAAACAAAATAAATTGCCATTTTCATATTGCTTTTTAGTGTAACTAAAAGAAAATGGTATTATTTCTAGAGTCTGACACAAATACTAGATTCAGAACCAGGTTGCTAAATTGTACATGTATATTTCCAAAGGTTATTGTTTTTCTGTAATTTTTTTTGCAATGTTCTAGAAATATTAACAAAAGAAAATAATTTCATGATGCACAAAATCTGTTTCAAATAAGTGACCTCAGGAGGTATGTCAGGGGTGGGGAAGAGATAAAATATTTTGGGGAATTAAAATTGTAATCATCACAGATTTTTTAAACAATATTATATGAAACTTTTAAATATACTGTTTTTTCTTTTTTTTTTTTTCATTTTTCTGAAGCTGGAAACAGGGAGAGACAGTCAGACAGACTCCCGCATGCGCCCAACCGGGATCCACCCGGCACGCCCACCAGGGGGCGATGCTCTGCCCACCAGGGGGCGATGCTCTGCCCATCCTGGGTGTCGCCATGTTGCGACCAGAGCCACTCTAGCGCCTGAGGCAGAGGCCACAGAGCCATCCCCAGCGCCCGGGCCATGTTTGCTCCAATGGAGCCTTGGCTGCGGGAGGGGAAGAGAGAGATAGAGAGAAAAGCGCGGCGGAGGGGTGGAGAAGCAAATGGGCACTTCTCCCATGTGCCCTGGTCGGGAATCGAACCCAGGTCCTCCGCATGCTAGGCCGACGCTCTACCGCTGAGCCAACCGGCCAGGGCTGTTTTTTCTTCTTTAAACAGAAAATATGTGGCTCAGTTCTATGGTTCATAGCTAATAAAATGAAGTTTCCTTAAGTTACAGTTCCCTGTAGAAATGAGTATACAGCAATTGCAGACAGCAATCATACAAAATATTAGCAGAATAGTCATCCCCTTCTAAGGTGATTTTATCTCCAAGGAAATCTAGCAGCATGAGTAGCATTGTAGTAGGCTATGCTCTCTTTGGTAGGAGAATTTTGAACTTATTACTGAGTTATTAGAGACTCCAATAATTATAGAAAGTTTTAAGCTTAAATAAAACATTATTTTTTAGAATAAAAACATTTTGTTACCTGGTTCTTTGATTTACTTACACAGATTGATAAACTCTGGTTAATGAGTGCATAACTTTAATGGTTCATAGAGAACACAGCTTGAAGCCAAAGTGTAGGAGGCAGAGGAGAGCACTAAACAGAGTCTAGAAACCTGGTGTTTAGTTGTAGCTCTGCAACTAATTAACCGCGCAGTCTCCCATTTTCAGAACCTCTCTGAACCTCTCATAGCTTCTTGATCGATGAACTGAGGAGACTGCACCAAAAACCTATTCTATTTTAAACTTTATAAAGGTTAAAAAATGTATTATTAACCAGGATGACTTTGCTGCAAAAGACAGAAACCCAACTCAGTGTGTGTGTGTGTGTGCGTGCGTGCGTGCGTGCGTGTGTGTGTGTTTTAACTTTACAGGGAATTAATATACTGGTTAATTAGGTTGAAAGTCTGGAAGTAATCTAGCACCAAGAAAAATGTGAATGCTTTTTTATTGTTGTTTTTTTATTTGCTGTTTTTCAAGCCAATTGTATGCTGTAATTATAAATTTCCAAATCTTATTATCCTACATAAAACAGTGCCAAAGAAAGAGAACGTGATCTTTCTAGTAATTCAAACAAAATCCCAGACTTGCCTGACTTGGGTCATGTGCCCATCCCTCTTCTGTGATCAAGGACATAGAATTCTCTAATTCCTCATGTATGTGTTTTGTTTCTTAAGTTGAGGGGAAGAAATGACTCCTTCCCAAACAGCAGGAACAGAATTGTGTGGCTCCCGTAAAAGAAAATTGAGGTTCTGCTCTCTGAAACAGAAAGAAAAAAAAGGAAAACTGTCAGATGTTCGCTACAGATCTTCCCTGTTTATAGGAAAATCAATCATTTTCATTTCTTTAGCTTTTCTTGACAGTGAAAATATATTTTGCTATGTTTTTCTAGCTTCAAATAAATATAAAAATAATTTTAAAAAAATAACCAATAGGTATAGAATGACATAATTTTAAAATTATTTTGTAGCCTTCAAAGTAATAATTTATTCAAAGATAATCATTACTATAAACTGCAAGAAATTTAACCACCAAATGCCATGTGAAAACTTAACAGGTTTTGAATTAAAAAAATGCTATAAAATCACTTTTAGAAAAATGGATGAAAATTTAATATGGGCTACATGGTAGTGATATTAGTGAGAATATTTTGTTTTGACAGTGGTATTACTGTGATTATGCAGGAGTATGACCCTATTCTTAGAGAGCCATGCTAAAGCATTTGCAGATGAGTAGGTGGGATCTGCAAAATATTTTAAATAGTTCATCAAAATACACACACACACACACACATTTATGCATCTATATCAAGTGAAGGGATAGAAAACAGAACAAAACAAAAATGTTCCTACTTGCTATTTCATTTTTCTAAACAACTTGCAATTGTTTGTGTGAGTTTTTATTCAGTGTCCACAATAAATGTATTAATACACTTTTGGAATGCCTTTATGAATCACATTACTCCAGTCTTTATAACCTTTCTCTTTTCTCCACCCTATCATTCCCACATCCAGAGAAAAATAAATGTTGCTCAGAGATCACTGTTCATGTGTGAAGACTCTCTGTTGCCAATTCTTACCCATATATTAACTATGCCAGTTACTGTTTAAAAAGTAAATAGTCACTTATTTGCAGCCTCTGTTTCTCTCATCTAGAACAAATGAATGATACTCGTTTCTTACCCCTGCAATCAGTGCAATTTGGAATGATTCCTTCTGTGCTCTATACTACTAATATTTATAATTTTGAGCATTTGCCCTATGGTAGCATATTGTTGCATGATATTAATGCCCACAGGAAACCTATGATTTAGGTAAAAAAAAAAAAAAAAAGAAGAAAATATATTGCCTTAATCCCTACCCTAGTCAAATCACCACCATCTATCTATTGCCTGAATTGCTACTTTAGGTTCCCAACAGTTTCATTCAATTTTGTTCCTATGTAAATGATTCTCAGCACAGCCGCAAGTGGAATGTTGCATAGGTCAGAGATAGGGATTTTTGTAGATCAATGCCTGGCATATCAATGATGCTAAATAAATATTGGTTGATTAAATGAGTGAAAGCCATTTTATCATAAAATATTTTAATGGCTTACCTTTGCACTTAAAAATAATATGTAAAGCCCTTACCTTAGTTAACAAGCCTTCCAATGGGTTTTCTCCTGCCTGTCTTCTTACCATCTATAAAATTCTGTTCCCCCTTATTCACACTAGCCTTCTTTCCCCAACCATGCCAAATGTCATATTGCCTCCAGGTTTTTACTTCTTTTTAGGAAGGAAGGAATATTTTCTCTGCCTGGATTCTCTGCTTACAGATTTTCCCTTCTTTGGCTCTGTTGTTTCACGCACATCCTGGGGCAAATATTACTTTCTTAGAGAGGCTTTTTCACTGGCCACCCAATCCTAATTAATCTGTCTGGACAGATATTGTTGATTATATACCCCCTATTGGTTTTCTTCACATCCCTAAGCACTATCTAAAATTACTTTTTCTATTTATTAGTTTATTTTCTGTTGTTCACTACTAGAATATGATCTCCACATATCTAAGGAGTTTATCAGATAAAGATTTAAAACAGACTTTGTAGGACCCTGGCTGGTTGGCTCAGTGGTAGAGCATTGGCTCAGTGTGTGGATCTCCCAGGTTCAATTCCCAGTCAGGACACACAGGAGACGCGCCCATCTGATTCTCCCCCAACCCTTTGCCTCCTACAGCCATGGCTCAATTGGAGTAAGTTGGCCTGGAGTGCTGAGAATGGTTCCATAGCCTCCACCTCAGGTACTAAGAAGATCTCAGTTGCTGAGCAACAGAGCAACGCCTCAGATGGGCAGAGCATCACCCCCTAGGGGGCTTGCCAGGTAGATCCTGGTTGGGCGCATGCAGGAGTCTGTCTCTGCCTCCCCTACTCTCACTGAATAAAAAAATAAAATAAATAAAACATGCTTTGTAGCTTTTATGGCAGTGCCTAGTGCATAGTATATATGAAATGAATGTATTTATTTCCAATGAGTGAGGAAATTGGGTCTTATAGAGGTCAAATTGGGTCTTCTGATGATGTGAACCCAAATATACGTTGTTTATGCTTGTATTTGTGAACTTGTAAATATAATATTTTAAGAATTTTTCCCTGCCGAGAAAGAAGAAGGGGTCGAAGGTGGAATAGTAAAGGCCTTATTGAGTACAGAGTGCTTCCCGCCTGATGAGGTTCCCTGGCCCTGAGAAAAGATGGAGGCCAAGGACGTTGCAAGGTGTGACCTGTGTGAGAGATATTTAAAGGGTCCCTAGGGTGGTCGAGCTAATATGACGTGGTGAAATCTTACTGGCTGACGGAGGTGTCGCTCTTTTCCAAAGGGTTCTTGGGAAGATTCTTTTGGCGTGCTTGGTTGTGGGTGGTCCTAGCCAAAGTTTCCGGGAGGGCCTGAGTTCCCCACATGAACATCCCCCGTTATCCACCAACCTTACAAATATGTATACTCATTTTTATGAGTTGACTCATGTTCCAACTGAAGCCAAAATTGAGCACATTTTTCTTTGTCTATTTTCTTTGATTCTGTGTATTGGAATATACTATATCCTCAGTTGTAGATTCAGGTTGTAGAGAATAATATTCTTAGCTTTGTTCAATTGAACTATCATATTTTAAAATCTTTGATTTTCAGGCTGAACTGTTTATACTTTTTTGTTTTCTCTTGGAAATAATGATAAACCAGAAACAGAAATTATGAAAATTCACCTTAGAGCTTAAGCTGTAATGCATAATTCCCAGAAGTTATTTTAAGAGATGGAGCAAGGAGACCCCACAAAAATTTTACATGTGCTTGAATCATTTCTTCTTCCTGTTAATTTAGATGCATGAAATTACATCAATGTGCATTTAAATAAAAAGCAATAGTTTTTTCCTAACACAAATAAAGCAGAATAAGCTTATGTGATATGTTGTATATGTTTTAGAAGTCCTAATGTTTTTAACATGTCAGAATACTTTCACCTACATTTTCTCATATTAATTTTAAGACAGTCCAAACAGGTAAATATGACATAAGGTGTTCCTCTTTAATAGATGGGAACATTGAGGCAAGATGTGGTAAGAAAGCCAGCTAAAGAACATATTTATAGAACAATGGGCAATGAATTGGAAGAGCCAGAGCTGGAAATTAAGTGTCTTGATTCCTTATTCAGTACTGTTCTTTTCATGTAATATAAAATAAAGACAATAGTATTAATAGATAAATGTTGGCCTGACCTGTGGTGGCGCAGTGGATAAAGCGTCGACCTGGAAATGCTGAGGTCGCCGGTTCGAAACCTTGGGCTTGTCTGGTCAAGGCACATATGGGAGTTGATGCTTCCAGCTCCTCCCCTCTGTCTCTCTCTTCTCTCTCTCTCTCTCTCTCTCTCTCTCTGTCTCTCTCTCTCCCTCTCTCTCTCCTCTCTAAAATGAATTTAAAAAATTTAAAAAATGGTATTTATAAAAAGAAGATAAATGTTATGAGACAAATGTTTTAACAAATGAAAATATTTTTATAAAGTAAAAGAAGAAAACATCAGACTTAGAAGGTTTGTCACATCAATGTTTTTAGTAGGATACAGGGAGAATGAATTGTCACTCTTTTAAGACATCTAAAATGAACAATAGAAATAGACATTAGGCATTTGAAAGAAGCCATTAAGGCAGAATGCCTATCAGATTAAAGGCCTATATTAAATCTCATTTTCAGCATTTTTGAAAACTGTATCCTTCCTGAACATCAGCTAAAGCACCTTTATTTCCTGGTTGACTGAAAACATAATTTAGACTTATGTGAAAATTGATTCTAAATACATAGAAACAAACTTTACCCAATTTGACTTTTCCTACAAATGATATATGTGGATGAAAACTAGTAAATTCAGCTAATTATATATACAGTATTTTTCCTTCATAATGTTAAACATTCAGGTGAAGATAACAAATATAAAGATGAATGTATAAGTTAATCTCATTGGGAAACAGATGGCATACTCCATTTAGTATTCTTCAAAATTGGTTTATTTTTAAGGATGTGGGAAGGATATGGAGTAGCCGTCCTCTGATCTCCTTTTAGACCTCTTAAAGGTACTGGACGGCTTTCTAAGGGTGAAATTAGATCTGGAGGTATGAAATGAAGGTATTCCGCAGGATGATACTGAAGATGAAATGATAATAATGATAAAGCTAACATATTTATATATTGAGCATTGGCTAACTGTTCATTATACTGAGCACTTTCTATTTATTTATCAGCTTACTTAATCCTCACAAGTACCCTCTGATGTCAGGATTGTTTTTATCATTTCATAGATGAAGAAACTGAAGCTTTGAGAAATTACTCGCTATCTACTGAATTCCTTTAGGTTGTATTTGTAATAACCCCCTTTATTTAGGAGGGAAGCAAATGTCAGACTATTACAGGGATAATTTTTCACAAAATATTGTTAGGATTATTTTTCTTGGAATAATACAAAAGCAATACTGAGCAATTTATTTTAGGTATACGTGTGTGGGCAAAAGTAGGTTGACAGTTGTGAGTAGATGAAACAGAGTTGATTTTTTTTTTTTTTTTTTCTGAAGCTGGAAACAGGGAGAGACAGTCAGACAGACTCCCGCATGCGCCCGACCGGGATCCACCCGGCACACCCACCAGGGGCGACGCTCTGCCCACCAGGGGGCGATGCTCTGCCCCTCCGGGGCGTCGCTCTGCCTTGACCAGAGCCACTCTAGCGCCTGGGGCACAGGCCAAGGAGCCATCCCCAGCACCCGGGCCATCTTTGCTCCAATGGAGCCTTGGCTGCGGGAGGGGAAGAGAGAGACAGAGAGGAAGGAGGGGTGGGGGTGGAAAAGCAAATGGGCGCTTCTCCTATGTGCCCTGGCCGGGAATCGAACCCGGGTCCCCCGCATGCCAGGCCGACGCTCTACCGCTGAGCCAACCGGCCAGGGCCAGAGTTGATTTTTATATTATTATAATCATAACCTGCATGACTTTTTACATACAAATGACTGTAAATCTACTTTTGCCTCTCTATGTATTTTTATTATATGAAATATGTAATAAAGTATAGAAAACTTCATTCTAGTTAGCTCAACCTAACAAAAAAAGTGAATGTTCTGATATCAAAATTGCCAATCTGTCTCACTGGATACAATTAAGAAAGTAAGCCAATAATGATTAATCTCCCAGCCCCTCTCTCAGTCCTCTGACTAAACCTTAGGAGAAAACAAACCAAAAAAATATAACCATTGGATATTGTTTGTTTTCATTTTCTTCTTTGCTTTCACTACTCGACAAACAGACTTTCCCCAACTATTTTGCCAGTGACTAGTATAAACATGGCTAAAGTTAAACCTCATTTGAAAGGCTAGAAAATATCTGGATAAGAGCACAGAAACTTTTTTGTAGCTCTTTCCCCAGACCATGAGATCACAAATACTGGAAATAGATCTTGTACCCAGATGTGACTTCAAAGTCTGTCTCCCTACCACTTTGTCCTATTGCTCTCTTGACCTTTCCTCTGTATTGACACAAGTGGAACAAAGTACCATAACACACTTAGACTTTGCATATATTAATGTAAAAGCTGGTTTTTCCTTATCCATATTCTAACACATTCTACCAGGATACATAAAATGAATGCCACAAATAGCTCTTTGAGGCACAAAAGTACATGTTTTAAAAAGGAGAAATGTCAAGACCATGATATTATCTAAGCACTAAATCACATGTCTGAAAACTTTATTAGAAGCCTCTTTAATTAAAGTCCCCATGAGTTGCTTATAGGAATGTGGTTTCATATTTTCCCAGAAAATATGATCAATGTCAAGAGACCCATGTCTCTCAAGCCTGATGTTCAAGGACTATGAAGAGTCATGACTCAAAACTAATAAAATTATATCAACTTTTGCTATACCCCTACCAATTCAGCTCCTGCTTCTGTCTTATTTTACTTCTCTATAAAATAGGCATAGAAGTCTTTAAGGACTTTCTGGATATTGATGAAGTAATTTATAGAAATCCCCAGAGATTCTTGGAGTCAATACATTGTAGGTATTTTCCAATAGTTTATTTTACCAGCTAAATATGCAGACCATATTACCACATAATATTTTCTCTAGATTAGTACTTAAGAGGTGGATTACTGGTTTTTTTAAATACATTTCATTAATAGAACATTTTAGTCAAATTCTATGGAGAAATACAGATCATGAAAGAAATGTTTGCTTTGCTGGAATAACGCTGCAGGCATCTGCACCACCTTATGGGCCTCTTAGATGTTACCAGATCACACAGCCACTCTCCCTCCCCTCAAACAGAATAAACACAGAGACTTTTCTAACCTCTTTTGTCTATTTCCACATTTCTTGCTATTAACTATGCTCTGAATTCTTAAAGCACTTGATGTTGACAGTGCTGTTCTAAACCATCTCTTTAGGATGCGTTCACTTCCTCTGCTGTACATACTCACTCTTCCAGGTATTCCAGTGAATCTGCTTGGATTAAAAACAAAGCAGAACAACTCACTGATGAATGAGAAACAGATGGCTGATATTCGGCTTTTCTTGCTGGCTACAATCGAGGCGATGAAACATCACCTGCAGAATGGGTTTTCTTCTTCCTGTTGTTTTCCTGCACATTTCAGTTATTGAGCCTGTGAGTATGGATCAGAGCTTGAAAAAGTCTGTGATTTGCTATGAAAAAGATTGCATGAAGTGCATCAGTGCTTTCCCGACTGAAAACATCTGCTAGGAAGCACAAATTTAGCTTTTCAGTGTTGGCTTCCTTGGTACTAGACAGAGTTTATTATTTAACTTATGGCTGGGAGAAATGGGCTCCTGCAACAATCTGGTCACAAACTGAAGAAGGTTTTTATATTTGTTGTTTAAAGTACTTTGAGTTAGAAGGATTTGGGAATGAAATGTTGACATTTAGTCCTTGTTGTTCAAAAGTCAACTTCAAGAGTACTTTTAAAATATATACATTTACTTTATTTTTTTTTATTTACTATTGATATACAATATTATTTCTGTTTCAGTTATATAACATAGTGATTAGACAGTTATGTTACTAACAAAGTGAGCACTCTGATAAGTCTAGTAACCATCTGATACCATACATATATATTAAAATATTATTGACCAGCCCTGGCTGGTTGGCTCAGTGGTAGAGTGTTGACCTGGTGTGTGGAAGTCCCAGGTTGTATTCCTGGTCAGGGCACACAGGAAAGGTGACCATCTGCTTCTAACCCCCTCCCCCTTCTCTCTTTCACTCTCTCTTCTCCCACAGCCAATGACTTGAATAGATTTAAACACATTGGCCTGGGCACTGAGGATGGCTCCATGGAGCCTTGACTTCAGGTGCTAAAAATAGCTCAGTTGTGAGCACCGACCCTATATGGGCAGAGCATTGGCCTCAGACAGGGGTTGCCAGATGGATCCTGGTCAGGGTGCATGCAAGAGTCTGTCTTTTTATCTCTACTCCTCTCACTTAATATATATAGAGAGATGATAGATAGATAGATAGATAGATAGATAGATAGATAGATAGATAGATTATAGATATAGATATTATTGACTGTATTCCCTTTGCTGTACTTTACATTCCTAAATCTGTTTTTATAACTGGCAGTTTGCATATCTTAATTTCTTCCCCTATTTACCTTTTCCCCCCCAAGTACTCTTCCACCTGGCAACCATCAATTTATTCTTTATATCTGTGAATTTGTTTCTGTTTTTGCTTGTTCATTTATTTTCTTATTTAGGTTACACATATAAGTGAAGTTATACAGTACCATGTCTTTCTCTAACTTATTTCCCTGAGTTTAATACCCTCTAGATTCATCCATGTTGTTGCAAATGGTAACATTTCATTCTTTTTTATAACCACGTAATATTCCATTATAACTCTTCTTTATCCAATTGTCTATTGATGAACACTTAAGTTGCTTCCATATCTTGGCTATAATAAATAATGCTACAGTAAACATAGGGGTCATATGTCTTTTCAAATTAGTAT
The DNA here is from genome assembly GCF_036850995.1 of Saccopteryx leptura. Taxonomy (NCBI): domain Eukaryota; kingdom Metazoa; phylum Chordata; class Mammalia; order Chiroptera; family Emballonuridae; genus Saccopteryx; species Saccopteryx leptura. Next base: position 264,916,519 of record NC_089505.1, on the reverse strand, counting down.
TTTGTATTTCTTAAGGTAAATACCAGAAGTGGAATTGCTGAGTCATAAAGTAATTTTGTTTCTAAGTTTTTGAAAAACCTCCATATTGTTTTCTATAGTGGCCACACCAATTTTCCAACTACCAAAAATGCACAAGGTTCTGCTTTCTCCACATTCATGCCAGCACTTATTGCTTATTGTCTTATATTTTTAACTCTTTTCTACTTAAAAAGTCCCTTTAACATTTCATATAATACATGGTATTCTTCCTGATTCTTAACCACAACACTGTGAGTATGCCCGCTCTGTGTCTCCGGCCCTCCTACCAGCCTCAACATGGCTTCATTTTTATATCCTTAGTTACGGGACTTCTGGAGGTTCTCAGTGATAGTGGTCCTATAATTTAGTTAAAATTTTGATGTGATTTTAGGAGGAGTAAGAGGTGTACTCCATCTCGACCAGGAGTCTCTATTTATTTGCTTATTTCTAGGCCATAGTAAGACACTTTCTTAAGAACGGGGGGGGGGGGGGGGGGAAGACTTTTTTCAACAAAGTTTTTTTTTTTTTCTAAAAAAATCTAAGGTAATTTGAATTCAGCCAAAATAAGGAAAATCCCTCCTTCTTTTAGAAATTTTGAGGAGGGGGATGAGAGATTACATTGAGATTGGACTTGATCAAATTGCAGTTAATAAATATCCTAGCACACAAGAGAAGGTACCAGTAGCACCATCTTCTGCAGTGTAATGCACCAGTTACTGTGGGAGCAGTCTAAAATTTAGGTTAAAAATTTTTTAACCTAAATGTTCAACGACAATGGAATAGAAAATAACTTCTTGTTTTATCCTTTATACAATTGCAGTAGATCTGAATGTTTATACACACACACACACACACACACAGGGTGGGTTGAAAGTAGGTTTACAGTTGTGAGTATGTGAAACAGAATTTTCTTATATTATTATTTATTGTATTATTTTCTGTATGAACAACTGTAAACCTACTTTGCCCCACCCTGTATTATCTCATTCCATTCTATAAAAGGTGTATTTTTGACCATGTGATCATGTTTTATTGTCTGCAGATTGCTTGCTGTTTCTGCTCCTTTAGTTGGTTGAGTAGGTCTGATGAAGTGCTTCTCAATCCTGGTCAATTGTTAATTCACCTGGGAAAAATTTTAGAACATACCTGTGCCTGGGCCCCGATCCAGACCAAACAAGTTGGAATTTATCAGATTGTAGTGGAGACCTGGATGACTGGCTATGTAATTGTAGACTTAAGTCAGGTAACTTCTCTTGTTCTGACTTCAGCTGAACCATGAAGGAAATAGACAAGTGTTAAGTCCTTTCAAGGGACATACAATCGAAGTCAAAGTCACCACTTCTTATTTTTAAATAGTTGATTTCAAGCCAGGACTTGATATACACAATCTCATTTAATCTCAACCATAACTTTCTGAGGTTAATATTGTCTGTATTTTCTAGATGAGGAAACTGATGGTCAGTGAAGTTAAGAATATTTTCCTAGGACAGAGAATTTATATACAGTATAGCCAAAATGTAAATCCAGAAGTAAATGGAATTGAAGTCCAAATTCTTAAGTTCTTCATCCATAGTTTTATTCCTTGATTCAACCTCATTTTTAATAACAAATATTTTGACTTTCTCTATACTATTATAAAATAAATTTATTCATTATATAATCTATTTAAAAAAAGTAAAAAGTAAAAAAAAAAAAAATCCCTAACTGTAATAAAGCAAAGAAATAAAGGAAAAGGAAGTAAAACTAAAAATAATAAATAACACAGTATTTATTTGATGTCTAAATATGCAGGTATGGCCACACTAGAAGATGTATTAAAGTAGTCACTTACTTGTATCTATAGTAATCTTAGAATCACTAAATACTACAGCTACACATGCACACTGGTACAGATGTGTTGTATAGACACCTTGTGTACATGAGTGGCATCCCAGTCAAGGACACAGTTCAATGATGAAGTTCTTGATATATTTCTGAACAAAGCAGAAGTCTTCCCTTGATTTACAGTGCAGTTGCAATCTTGTAGTAAGTAAAACTTTGTGTATATATCAGTGTGTATTAAAGTTTTGCAAAAGATATTTTGTTTCTATGTAAAATGGAGTTAGATTCTGGTCTCTAGTTATCATAAACAGGTTTTTAATATATGTGGCTGTTCCAGGCATTTGAAAGCCATACAGAGTGCCTTACTCTTCTTTGTATGAGACTCTCTGGTGAATAGGAGAAAGATAAGAAACTCTAGCAACTGCCCACTAAATGCCAGTAGAATACCCACCCTCTTCTCCCCCAAAACCTTGTAGTAACTAAAAACTCCCCCAATGAATTCACCAAATGAGCTGTAGGGGGCAGCAGGGTAATTGTTGAAACTGCTGTGATACCCTAAATGGCCTAATGGTCTCACCTGAGGCTAATCTTCTCAATCTGTGAAACTTGTGATTTTTTCTTGAACATATAATATAATGGCTAATTGGGTAGCTGAAAACACAGGTCCACTATTATGTGCCTTATCAAGGAGCATCATCTCTGGAGTTTTCTATATTTAAAGTAGCATCTCCTAAGTCAGTTACACAGAGGCAAGAGGTGAAGCGATGGAAAGAAATATAACTCTGATTTCATTCTCTTGCTTTCAAGACTGAAAGACAGTGACATACACAGATGCTCTAGAAGAGAATAAAAATCTATTTTACTAATGTTCTTGTGACACTTCAAAAATTCATAAGAGGGATCTCTAGTAGATTGTGCTTGCCCACAATGAAGCTAAAAATAGTTTCTTGCTTCAGGCATTCTTTCTCTTTAGGCCACAATGTGGGAGAGAATGAGAGGTGTTACCGTTCAATTATTTAGAGTTTGTTTCCTCTTTTGTTCCTGTCATACATTGGCTAGTTCCAATTTGAATTAAAACTCTGTAAAGTGAAGGCTAGTTATATATCCTGGCTATGTTTTCTTCCTCACAATGTACTATTCACTTTTTATTATAACTAGGTTGACTTAATATTCACATATTTACTTTACTTGACCATTCTCAAAATTTCTGATATTTTATACTTTAGGATTTGTGGAAGGAACATTCTTTTATACTGCTAATGGTTATATGTTGTGATTTGGGTTTTGTTGGGTTTTTTTTGTTTGTTTGAGAATTTCAACTACCCATTTGCAGTAAGGAAAGACATTATCAACATAGTTAACTTGTAAGAGAAAGTTAATTTCAACAACTAGAAAGAGTCTGCATATCGTAAGATAAATTTAGGATATACTAAAGATTATTTCCTAGCTGGTTAAAGTTCTTGACGTGGATTAAGTATTTAAAGAGTGGGATGAAAGAAGATGTTTTCTACCTGGGGAAAATGTTGAAAGAAATTTTTTCTGCTCAAACATATCTCTTCAACCAATGACAGGTAATTTTCACTGGTAGAAAATTGCTGTTTCACTGTTTTTCCAATCTAATAACCATTTGAAAAGTAGTTTTTGGCTGGTTGCATATTTTTCTCAAGTAAAAACAATATTTGTCATTGATACAAGCAACTTAACTCAAGCTGGATTGAACTCAGGAAAAGTTTACATTGTCAGTGAATAATAAAAGGTGGATTTTTTTTCCTTAAGTAAATTGGCAGTTTCTTTGAGAAAAATGTAAAATTGGACTAAGAAGGAAATAAATCATACCCCAATCCTTTATTTAAACAATGAACTGTGTTCTCTACATTCAAGTATATCTAGATTTTCTTTCTCCCATAATTCTCTAAAAAAATACCCAATACCAAATACAAATTATAAGAACCAAAGTGATGTCAAGCTTTCAATAAGAACATTGGGAATGAGTTAAGAGAGAGAAAACAAACAAGTTAGTTATTTTTTAAATCAAGAAACATTTACCAAACTGTGGGGTTTGAAAATATATCAAATCCTTGGCTAGTGTTCTCTTCAACAAATGGAGCATCATTGTAGGCTGGAGTGAGTGATGCTTCTAATGAACAAAATAAAGCAGAAGCTATGGCACATGGCTACTGGGGCAGAAAAACATCAATGTGGCTTCCATCTTGGTTATTCTCTATCTTGGATCACTTTTTCTGAGGAATGCCAGCTACCTTGTTATGATACTTAAGCAGTTCTATGGGAGAGGCCCATGTAGTCAGAAACTGAGGCCCATCAACAGTCATATCAATGAGCCATTTTAGGAGTATTTTTCTCTGCTCCCTATCAAGGCTTCAGATGACTTCATTTTTATGATGGATCCTGACCCAGAACTTCTGGATTAAGTCTCTCCCAAATCCCTCACCCATAGAAACATTTAGACTATAAATGTTTGTTATTTTGAGCCACTCATTTTAGATTAATTTTTACTCATTGGTAGACAACTAACACACCAACATGTGTTTGATATTTATTTATACTTAGAGCATTTCCCACTCTGACATTGCAAGTCCAAAGGATTCACTAGCTTCTTAATATATCAGCTAAGATATCTAGGGAGGTGAGGCTATAATTAGTTTCAGCATATGGTGAACAATTTTTCTAATATATGTATATGGCACTCTTAGTATGTGTTTTTTCAGGTTTATAAATAGATTCCTTTCAGTAATTGATTTACTCCATCTTTCTTGGGTTGATGAAATAAATGAGATGTGAGGGCTGTTAGTGGTAGTAAATTCTGTGGATAAGTACAGAACCTTTCAAGCCAGGCTATCTGGGTTCAAATTCTGACTTCACTACTTACTAGCTGTGTGACCTTGAGCAATTTACTGGTGTCTCTGTGCCTCATTCTTTATTAGGTAAGCATAAGAATAGTTAATTCTTCATATGAATTTCCAAATGTTTAAGCTGGTTGCTTTAACATTTCAAAATCAATCAATGTAATTTCCCACATTAACAAAATGAAGGAAGAAATTCTAATTCATTCTAATATGTGCAAAAACACTTGATAAATGTTATATCATTTCACAATTTCAAAATCCCTCAAACTAGAAATACAAGAGAAGTGAACATCTTTAGTTTGTAGAAAGGGCATCTACAAAATGGAAAAGATGTCTTATATTGAATTCCAAAATGTTACAAGTTTTTCCTTTAAATTTGGAAACATTTTCATAAAAACAGTTGTCTTACTTTGTGTTATTGATATCTAAAACATAATTTCATTTTATATTGTTGGTTATTAAGCAACTTTTTTCAGCCTATTCAATTTTTCTAATTCTTTTGTAGAGTGTTTATTTCCTCACCTCTGTGACAGAATGGTTGGCCAAGAAAAGGATGATGGAGCTCGCAATGGCTTTTTTAACTGCTTAGAAATAGCACACAACACTTCTGCTCACATATTATTGGCCAAAGCAAGTTAGGAATCAACCTGATATGAATAAGACAGGGAAGTATGATCAGCCCAGAAGGAAAGTCAAGGAATATTTAAAATAATTATAAAATCCATTGCACAGATATTTATGTTAAGTCATTTGTAAGCAAGGCAGAAAATCTTAAAAGTGAATTTCTTCATGCTAAAATTACATGAGGAAGGGGGACTTGTTTGTAAATGGGATGATTTATATGAGATATGAGATTTTATTTGGTCTTTATCTTGTCACTGTCATGCAGAAACCATTTGTTAATTAAAAATTTTTCTTCAATATTCTATGCCTTTGTATCCCATATTTCTGAATATGGAAATTTATGTGTGCCTATGAAATAAAATATAATAAAATAATAACATATATTTATATATAATCTATTATCATTATCATTTACTGGGATACTTTTATGTTATTCCATTAAAAATAAATGAAATAAAGTTGGACCTTTTAATTGCCTGTCACTGTTAGTTTCCCCAATAGGCAGAAAAGTACAAGTGAAAATATGGTCAGTGTTGAACACAGCCCATCCTCAGAATCTAATACAATATTGAACACAAGAAGAAACTCATTTATTGAATAAAATAAGATTTAATTACTTGTTCAAGGTCACAGTATTCACAATTGTTGCAGCAAAGACTGGATGCTGGCCTTCTGGCCCCCAAAGCAGCGTTTGCCCCTCTGCAGTGAGCCTATTAGCACCTGCCGCTAGAAGGGCAGAGAAACTAGAAAACCAGAGAAGAGTAATGTGAATATGTTTGTATTCTTTCCAAAGCTGACCAACCTTTCCACTTTCAGCATGCTGGCAGGTAAACAGATGAAGAAGATAAAGCATGGGTCACTAGGAAGGCAACTGCTGAGAAGTCTCTGCCCATATAATCCCATCAATGTGTTCATCTGTTCCATATTTAGACACACATTTTTCAAAATTAACATATTTTAGACCCATTTATGTGAAGAACATATGTTCAGAAAGGTGTTAGAATGTGCTGTTGAGGCTGACGAGAAAGGCTGAGGTCTATGACAATGTCAATGGCTAACATTTTCTCAGTCTAGAAAGAGCTATTTAAACCAGAAAGAAAATTCCCAAAGGAAGAAGGGGCTCTAGTGTTGTCTAAAGGATAAAGTTGACCTGTGCAATTTCATTGCCCCTGGTCTCTGAACACAGGCAGCATTCATCGGATGCTTTTTATCTTGAATAAATGGATATTAGAACAGAAATGATTTTCCCAAGTCAGACTGATGTTCTACTTCCAGAAGAATGCAATCATCACTAAGCAGAATAAAATAGTGTATTTCCTCAATGGCCCTCTGTACAGTGTTTCAAACTACCTGGTTTAAATTTCCTCACCTTTATTTTCTGTGTTACCTGTTTATGTTACCATTCAGTCCCTAACCATTTTTCCAGTCTGTTTATAGACACCTGGGAGCTATGGGTGAGAGAATCACAAATAATGGTGTCTGTCTTTATCCTTCTAAAATTAACAATCTAGATATAATATAGAAAGTCATATGACATGATTTCATATGATACTATTAAATTAGAAATCGTTAAATTAGCACTTTTTACTATATATATGGGAAGCACAGAGAATTGAATTCATAAGTTTTTCTGGAAAATAAATAAAACATGAAATGGCAACTATATGAAAAAATAAAATTAAATGTAAAGCTAAATAAAAATATATTATGTGAAATGTATAATGTAATTATATTACTTACATAATATAAACATAAAATATATTAAAGATATATTTCATAAAGTACATATTATAAAATAATACAACACATAATTTTATTGCTAAGCATTTAATACAGATTTTAAATACTGTGAATATTAGTAGGGGCAGAACTCTGAGCTACAATAAATGGGAAAGCAAGACAAGACTTGGAATAGTCCTTGAGGAAAGAATTTGTGTCCAGTAATTAGCAAGGTACAGAATGAATACTACATGGATATCTGAATCTTGAGGGAATACAAAGTAAAGCAGACTGGAGTTTTAATTCTATTTTAGAAGGGAAAGAAAATAATATATGGAGGAGAAGGTACAAAAATAGTAAGGTAGGAGAAATGTTAAGAATAGAAAACAGAAAACAGTGTGTTGGTCCATGCCATTTCAATATATCCTTGAGAAAAAATAGAGTTAAAGCTTTTCTCAAATATTTTTATCATAGACTAGAGATGACCACTGTAAAAAAATGCCTGTAAGTTGGTCAAAAGAAACAAACAAGGAAGTATGGTTATGGGGCTATGATGGCCCCTGGATGCAAATTTAACTGCTACATAGCTGCACCAATACTGTAGGTGAATCTTGACCATCTCTTTTGCAATTGCTGCCAAAGTTCTTTTTTGTTGTTGTTGTTCATTTTCTCAGACTTGTATGAACTCCCTGATATCCTTTATTCCTGCCTTCTTTTGAAAAGCAATTCCTTAGAATTGGGCATTGACTCAGCTGTCATCTGCCTCTTTAAGAGCATGTTTGTTATGACATAGTCTACCCGAAACAGAACTTCATCTTTCTAATACTGCTCAGCTCAGATAACCAAAGTTTCACAGACCAGTGTGATGTCAGACTACTCATCTATTTAAGGGGTTAGATGTTTAGAAGCGTCATAAATACAGTGAGCATTTTTACATCCATAATTATTTCAAAGGCATTTTGTCTGATTCAGACAAAATGACTAATATTTGTCTCAACTTTCTCTATTTTTTTAATATCATCCACTGACAATCTATGAATCTAAAATTCAGGGATGACAGCAAACATCCACCTACTGTGAGTCACTAACTTGCTTTCAGTGACTCATTAGAAAAAAGGGACTATTTTTTTAACCATTCATTTTCACTCCAGTAAATATTTCTGTTGTCATACAACATACAAGGTTCAAAGGTCACAAAAGTGCCTCAGCTCATTTCTCACTGAAAATCAAAGTATGGAATCGTAGTGCTAGGAAAGAGTCTGGTTTATATCCATTGATCTAGATAGAGCTTTAATTAATCTCAATGTGTCATTAAGGAAACCAGGGGAAAGGGATTCCAACTATTGATCCACTCCATTCACTCTGCTAAATACAGAGAATCAGTAAAGGTTCTTATCCTTAAGAAGTCTGAGTTTTAAAGAGAATAAGCTTATATAAGTAAACATGGTATAATAAAGTAAATACAGTATCAGAGGTATGTTACCGGTTTAGAAGAATGCTGAGATCTCAGTAAGAAAGAAATACATGGCATTATCACTATTAGAATTTTTTTCACTATAAAGTTGTCATGGAGGAGAAAGTGATTAGGTCGGTTTGGTTTGGATTAAGAAGGCTCCCTTTCAATTATTATTGTAATAACTTTCTATAACTATATAAGTATAATTAATTTTGATTTTTATAATTGGAGAGATGGAAATTAAGGGTAATTTAATTAACTTTCTTCAGGTTAGTTGGCTGTCAGGTGACACCATTCAGGTTTGGATCCAGAACTGCCTGCCATCCGGGACCATCTTCTTCCCAGCATCCTGCCTCTTTCCTCTTCATTACCTCTGGGCTTTGGTAGGTTGAAAAGATATATAGTGTTTATTCTCTATGCTTAAGGATTATAAAACCCTGTATACAAGATACCCTCTCCTCCTAAAAAAAAAAAAAAATACACAGCATGTAATGGAATGTTCTTTTAATCCAAAGGAGATAGCTTCAACAGTTTCAAGTGAAGTCATTCTAGAATTTCTTGAGGATAGATGTGGTTATAGTCAATTTTATACCATTTCCAATATCATGTTTAGCATTGATTTCAGGCCTCAATGAGTACCAAACGTGGCATCAAAGGAATAAGCAAATGACGATAGCTGGTGCGACATCTCCTTTAGGTATGTAAAAATGCCAAAAGTGAACAACATAGAGTATTCTAGATTGCAGAGCCTGAGGCGATTAGTTCAATAACAGATCTTCTGCTGGATCTTGGAGAAGGAATATTTTTAAAACTTTTTCAAAAATCACAAATTTAATTTTGCTTTAAAATGCTTTGTGTTGATAGACAAAGCCTCATGACCTAGATACAAACTCGCTAAAACTGTGTGATATTTTCTATCACTCTGATCGCATTCAGCTGCATATCTTTAATAAAAACTGGCTTATGTCTGTGAAGATAGGTGAAATGAGCAAAATGAGTTCTGGTAGCAGGTCTTAGATGCTGCCAGAAAAATAATGGGAGAAGATCTCACGGGACTGTGTCTTTAGAAAAAGCAATAGTAAATGATTCTCTCACTCCTGAGTTACCTAAATCAGAAAGATTTTAGTAAAGTATTTTATTTTGAAGTATAAATGACTAATTAATCAGTTCAATAGTCAACATTTAATATCCAATAATAGATTATGCACAAGGGGTAGTGAACTTTCCTCCTGGGCCCTGTAGAGAATGCAAAAATGAGAAAAAGGATATGAAGTTCCTGTCCTTAAGGAGCTTAACATCAATCAATTAAAAACAATGAAAGTAAGGTAACTGATTGATTTCTTTCAAAATACTAAGCATATGCTGGGCACAGGGCTGGGCATTGGGAATGCAGTGGTGTGTAGGATGGAAGACTACCTCCTCCTAAACTAATTCCTAAATAAATAAATATTTTAAGGTATTGAGGAGCATTACAAGGAAGATAAAATAGATACCAGAGAAGTTCTCTTACCAGAGGTGATATTTGTGCCAGCCATGCAAAACTCTGAGGCCAGTGCTTTCTTTCAGGAACAAAGAGCAAATATAACTGTTTAGAAGCAGGAGCAAGTGTGGCGTGTTCAGAAAGTATGGAGGTTGACTGGTGTGCTGGAGCTCAATGGGCAAGATATAGCAAGGGGTAAAAGAGATGGGCAGAGCCATCTCATGGAAGGCCTGGAGGGGTCTGTCAAGCAGTTCAGATTTTAATTCCGTTGCCATGGGAAATGAGTCAAGGGTTTCTCAATGGTATGCAATATGATATGCACAAATTATAATATATACATGCTCTCTATCCAAAAATGTACAACCTGAGGGCTGTGATTCTTGAAAAGCTGGATGATTAATTTGTTCCTCAGAGAATTAAGGGTGATTTTTTTTATAAAGAACTTTGCCTTCGAACCAAGTCCTGACGGAAACTCATGAAAGGTGGCTTGCTAAGGGGACAGTGTGAACAACGTTCTCAGCAAGAAGCCCTAAGATGCTGACAACTGCCCCACAGATATATTTGCTCCCTATGGAGGGAAAATTCTTTAGCCCAAAGAGATGACTGCTCGAGGTGACACTGCAGATGCTAGCAGCAAGCTGAAATGTGTAGGTGACCAGAGGTTGAGAGGGATGAGTGTGGTGGACTTGACCACTCAAGCTCCACTAACGGCAGCTGTTTACTGCGACATCCTGGAAGCTGACCCCCTTGTTGTGTTTTGATGTCCTGAGGATATCAACATGATGTAGTAAATGACAAGATAAAGGTGTTATTATGTTTTAGGAATCTGCTGAGATCACGGGGAAAAATATGTACATTTTCAAAGTAGAAGAAATTCTCACTGGTGAATATGAATGCGCTGTCCTCTGCCCTGTATGTTTCTGTTCCGGTGATTATGCAACAATACAGTCCACATATACAAAGGCAACTCAAGGCTTGAGGAAAGGATCTGAAGTCCTATTTCTTGGCTTTGGGTGATGCTAATTACTCTGAAACAATTAAGTCCAACTTTTTAGCTCTGTCTCAAAAAGGATGGTGTGTTCCATGCCATAGTAGTGTATCCTAAAATTGTTGTTATGCAGTCTCTATTTTGATGTGGGATATTTTCATTGTGCTGCTTGAAAGACATTGCGTCTTGAAAGACTTTGTCAGACAAACACGTTTCACTAGCAGTGTGTGCTACTAGTTGAATCACTCAAAAGACAGAGTCCAAAAGTTTCTTATTAAAGACAAGATAGTCAATAATTTAGGCTTTTTGGACTAAGATACAAATAAAGGATATGATAGAGGCAGTTATGTAATAATAAAGAAAAAAAATCCACAATTGTGTTTATTCATAATATAGAATACAATATTTTGTAATTCAAATCTACTAAAGAGAAGAATGGAATTCTTTTTTTTTTTTTTTTAATTCAGTGGGAGGAGAGGAGACAGAGACAGACTCCCGCATGTGCCCTGACCAAGATCCACCTGGCAAGCCCACTAGGGGATGATGCTCTGCCCATCTAGAGCTTTTTCCATTGCCCAGAAACTTAGCTCTTTTTAGAGCTTGAGGCAGAGGCCATGGAACCATACTCAGTGCCCAAGCAAAGTCTCTCCAATTGAGCCATGGCTGCAGGAGGGGAAGAGAGAGAGAGAGAGAGAGAAGCTAGAGGGGGAGGGTGGAGAAGCAGATGGACACGTCTCCTGTGTGGCCTGACTGGGAATCGAACCCAGGATATCCACACAATGGGCAGATGTTCTACCACTGAGCCAACCCGCCAGGGCAGAATTTTTTTTTTTTTTGAGGAATAAGATTTCACTAAACTGTGGTTCAAAATTGGTTATCCTCATCATCAAATCAATTGCAGATGTTCATCTATAAATAGCATTCTTGGCTCACAGGTCATACTAAAGTAGGCCTGGCACTGATTTGGCCTAGTGGGTGCAATCCACTGACTGGTTCCCAGTATACCTTAACTTAACATAAACATTCTTTAAAATTAACCTGTTAATAAATCATCATCTTCATATAACAGAATCATTTGCATATGTCTATATACAATAGACAAGTAGTTAAAAGCATGTGCTTTAGAATTAGTCTCATTCCCTTCTAGCTCTATGACTTTGGAAAAGTCAACTAACATCTCTATCTCAATTGTTTTCACCTGTAATATAATAATAATAGTCTCCCTTTAATGATGTTTTGAAGAGAAGTGAGATATTATGGTGACTACCACATAGTGGAATAAATAGTAGTTAATATTTTTATGTAATATCTCCAAAAATTTATTGGAAGTATGTAATACAGAGATTATTATTTCCCTCATTACTATTGTTCCTCATTAGGGAAAATTGAGAAAGAAATCAGAAATTAACCCAATATTCATGATGATGTGACAGCCAAAACTCAATTCTGTTATATCATTATTTTATTTAGTAATTATGAATTAAGTAATGCATGTATATCCTAAGCAGATTTCTAAGATGGTCCCCAAGAAACCTTCCCTTGGTATATGTATTTCTTTATAATCTCCTCTGCTCAAATGGAGAACTTGGGTGGGACCTGCAAATACCAGAAATGGTAACTTACTTGATTATATTTTATGCAAGGTGACAGAACAATTACTCCTATAATTATGATACATTTTATAAGATTCTGTAATATCAGACCAGAGGGAGATTCTTCTGTTGGCTTTAAAAACATAACTAGTCATATTGTGAGAGGGGTAAGGAGATAGAACTTAAGGGCAGCCAATAGGAGCTCAGAGTGACCTCCACTAGAGAGCTGGCAAGAAAATGAGGACTTTAGTCTCACAATTCAAAACCAGTGCATTCTGACAACCTGAATGAACTTGGAAGAAAATTCCAACTGACGACTCAGCCCAACTGACACCTTGATTCCAGACTTATAAGATCCCAAGCAGAGAACCCAGCTATGATATGGCAAGTCTTAGCCTTGCAGAAACTGCAGGGTAAGGTATGAGAGAGTCATTAGGAGCTGAGCCAAGATCCAGATGACAGATTATGGTAGTTGGAACTAGGGCCATGGAGAGATAGGGTAAAACAAAAGTGATCAGGGCCTCCTCTATTTCCACAATATAGATATTGAGTTGCCTTAGTTTCTGACATGATAGATGTGATGGTTTATAAGGGCATCACTCGAAGTATAAAAACATACTCTCCCACTGAAACCTTTTTAAAAATAGGTTTTATGACCAGCATGTCTAGACTGTGGGAACAAAAGATTCAATCAAGTGTCCTCCTTATCATCTCCAATGGAGACCAAAAAAAAAAAAAGAAAGAAAGAAAAAAATCTATGACTTTATATCAGCATGCAATGGTTATTGTTTTTTAAGGAAAAAAAGGCTATCAGAAGAGTAGCCACTTACAGCTGTTTCTTGGTCCTTCCAGGGTAGATAAATAATAAAATGCTCTGACCTTTTTAACCTTATTGCGTCCCTCTGGCATTTTGATGGAAAGCAATTAGGCACTTCTCTTTTTCCAGTAATAACAGTTCCAAATTCAGATCAAACTCCCTAATTAGAAGATCATAAGCTAAGATGGAGAAGCAAATGATCACCTACCTGACAAGCTAGAGTGAGATAAATGTTGGTGCTTTCTAAAGGGGCCACTCGACACCAGCTGAGAAGGTTCATTGAAAAAAAGTTTGAAATTAATCCTGACCTGAAAAATGTCACAATGAATCTATTGTTAGTTAATAATTCTTCAAGGGCCAGAGGTGCACAGTCATTTGTTTATGGCACTGAAAAAGGTTACAATTCCTTTACTGATGAAAACGAATATCATGGAAGTTATTATCCCATCATTGAGAGCACTATGGGATGACTACCATCAGTTCTGGTTCCGCTGATAGACACAGACACATCAATAGGATTTAAAGTAATTCTCCATAGCCCTGAATAAGAGAATTGTTGCAGGCTTGAGCTTCTTGTATAGTTATTTTGGTAAATGACAGAGGTGAAGCCTCCAACAAGCATCCCTGAAATAAGAGGTGGCCAAAGGAGGTTTTGATCATGTGATAAATGAGTCAATGGGAAGAAGTCTCTCACGTGAGAGAGTTAGAGTTCTATTAATTATGTAGCTCTATAAATCAGAAGAACTGGGGAAAGAGTGAGAGGTTGCCTTTCAGCTTCCTACCAGGTAGATTTCTAGGAGGAAATTTCAGCCGTGTTCCAGAACTCTGTATGGCAGATGAACTCTCAGCCAAAGTATGTTACTATAGACACAAGTAATAGGGAAGTACTGATGTACTTCCTCAATCTTCTATATAAAATGGTCTGTAGGGGGGTGATACTTCTATGTAGACTGAACAAATCAAATAAGGATAATGAATGACAGACCCCCTCTTTTTAATGTCAATGTAAAATTTTGTGGCCAAACTATCAAACATTTTTTATTTAATAATCATCAAGCTGGTCACTCTCTAATGAAGGCTGACTCTGAGGGACCTGAAATTGCAGAAGCATGACATCTCTCTTGGGGGACTGTCTCCTTACCTAAGTCCCTGTGGGTATTTTATTGCTGAAATGAAAAGTTTAGTTGGGGTTGACAAAGTGACCCATTAGTGAACCCAGGAAAAGTGATACAGGGACCTCTCTTTCTCACTTTTCCTGGATAGATAGATTCATCAAAGTTTAGGAAATCTCTCAGGAACAATGTATCTCATGAGAGTTCTAACATGGAGATAAATCTGAGTAACATTCCCTGACATGCATGATTATCAGTGGCTTCACACTCATTGTTGGGGAGACTAGGAAGGAATCCTAAGATGATGTAGAAAACATTTAGTTTCTCATTCTTTCTGATCTTGATAGATATTGAAGTCACCCCACTTTCCCCACCTTTATGCCTGATAGTATATTTTTCTTTCTTAGATGTAAATGGGTAATAATAGTAAATGAATTGGTAGTAGGAGTCATATAAACAAGGAACCAAATCTCCCCACAGTACTCTTATTTGCTCTCAACTAACTACAGAATGAATATTACCTAACAACTTATATTGTGGGTATAGTATATTATGTAATCTGATCTTATATCACTATACTAAACTATCCTCCTAGAAATTCTACAATTGGATGTCCATTGATAAATAGAAGATTAAAGAGATGGGCTTTTGATCAGTTAGAAATGCATGTTAGCCCTGGCCGGTTGGCTCAGCGGTAGAGCGTCGGCCTGGCGTGTGGGGGACCCGGGTTCGATTCCTGGCCAGGGCACATAGGAGAAGCGCCCATTTGCTTCTCCACCCCCCCCCCTTCCTCTCTGTCTCTCTCTTCCCCTCCCGCAGCCAAGGCTCCATTGGAGCAAGGATGGCCCGGGCTCTGGAGTGGCTCTGGTCGCGGCAGAGCGACGCCCCAGAGGGCCAGAGCATCGCCCCCTGGTGGGCAGAGCGTTGCCCCTGGTGGGCGTGCCGGGTGGATCCCGTTCGGGCGCATGCGGGAGTCTGTCTGACTGTCTCTCCCCGTTTCCAGCTTCAGAAAAATACAAAAAAAAAAAAAAAAAGAAATGCATGTTGTTGGCAGTTAAACTATGGTAGCTTATAGGAATAAGTATTTTTCTCCCATGATGTGTTGGCCAAGTACAGTCAATGGCTGGCATGAATTCAGTGGTTCAACAATGTCAGATCAACAACTTTGTCATTCTCTTGACCTTTTCTTCTCTCAGGAGATGACAGCTTTTCTTATTTTGCTAGGGGTGTCATAAAAGCTACCAAGACTAGGTGGTTCAAAGAAGATAAATTTATTTTCTCACAATTCTGGAGGCCAGAAATATGAGATCAATATGTTACCAGGGCTAATTTTTTCTAAGACCTCTCTCCTTGATTTGTAGATTGCCATCTTCTTCTGGTATTCTCACAGGTTCTTGCTTCTGTGTGTGCCTATGTCCTAATCTCCTCTTTTTTATTAAGGACCTCAGTCATACTATATGGAGGCCAATTCCCAATGGTCTCATTTTATCCTAATTACTTCATTAAAGACTGTCTCCAAAATACAGTCACAGGCTTTGGAGATTATGGCTTCAACATATGAATTTGGAAGGGACACAATTCCAACCATAACACTGGAAAGCTTGAACTAACCTGATCATATTCAAGGACAAGCAGAGAGATCATGCCAGCTGGGTCTTCCCTCTTAGAGGCCTTACCCAACAGCAGGCTCATTGTTTACACAGACCTGGAACATAGGACCACACCTAGAAAAAAGGGAAAGGAGAATAGGTTTGTTGGTAATTTGTTTAGTTCCATCACAATCTATTGCCTGGGGTTAGGTTAGAAGGCGGATGCATATTAAATGTGTAAACAATAGAATTTGCCTCAGGGATGAAAGAAAAAATAAAGACATTAAAAACCAGGAAAGATTTCACTTCATATACTTACTTAATTTCAATGTAGTCCAGGGTTAAGGGTGCAGGTGCAACGAATACTAGACATAACTGAAAAGTCAGTTGTCTTTCTGCTGTTTCTCTTCCCTCTGTCACTCCACCCAACTCCTACCGAGGTGTTCTGTGTCAGCAGATTTCCTGCATGTTCTCTGCTCTCAGAAGAGCATCTGCTATCAGTGTGGACTCCCTGTAGTATCTGGTACAAACAAATGTAAGTCATTGCAATGCCTTTCAGAAGGAGATTTCCATTTTAAGCTTCACTTTATACTGTAATAAAAAGACTTTGCTCAGAATTCAAGGGATTTCAGGCACTGGTGCACAAATGAGAGAGCTTTGGGGTCTGACCAGCCATTCAAGTGTCCCCAAAATTATACTGAATCAATAGCTGATGCTATAGTTGACTACTTACTCTGCTTGGTCATTGTATTTGATTTTTATTGCTGTGTAACAAATTACTACAAGTATAGCAGTTTGAAATAGCAAACCAGTTTTGAATGTTTCTTGTGCTCCAATCTCTGTCTTCTGCTATCAGCCCTAAAGAAATACTCTACTTTTAAAGAAAACATGTTTAAAGTAGGCCAGATACTCTCTCTCTTTTAAGGTCAGCTAATCAACCTGAATTACAACTGAAAACTTCCTTTTGCCATAAAATATAGTGATGTGACATAATCGGAGGAATAACACCAGGGGATAGAGATTATAGTAGGGAACATATTAGAATTCTACTTACCATGGTCATTCCTGCCTAAGAGAATGTCGTTGAAGAAAAGTCTGCCTTGTTTCTTCATTTATTTATTGAAATTTTGACCAGTAGTAAAGCAGAGAGGTTAAAAGAATACTAAGCCAATCCAGTGGTTATTCACTTTAGGAATGAGCCTCTTGAGATAATCATGCCATATGGAAGAAAAAGGAGGTGAGAAGAGACCTTTAAGCAGTACAAAAATAGGAATGGGAGTTGAAGGGATTGGGAAGTGCAAGTTGGTAGGTACAAAATAGTCACAGGAATATAAAGTACAGCATAGAGAATATAGTCAGTAACACCATAATACTATGGTGCCGTGTGGGTACTGGACATATTAGGGGAAACATTTTGTAAAATATATGATTGTCTAAGCACTATGCTACACTTCTGAACTAATATAAAATAATATTTTGAAAAGATATAAAGAAGAAAATGGGAACAAAACCATGTGTGTTTTGTTTGCTCTCATATTCCCGAAGTGTAATCCAGTGAATCATAGATTCAACACACAGTTAAGTGTTAATTAAATGAATGATTAGACTGTGTATTAGTCAACTTTTGTTAACAAACACTCCCTCAGTCTTTTAAACTTACAATAACAAATATTATATTTCTAATTATCTTGATCTTGGTATTTTCTTTTCTCATAGTGGATCTTGGCAAAAGAGACTAAGTCAAAGCATACAATTATTTAAAAGCCTCTCAGAAATGGACATATATCACAAGTCAAATGGTCAATCCCATAGCCATGGGATGAAAGTTTGGTCCATCTACTGAAAAGCATTGTGGCATCCTTTGACAAAGGATAGGATGAATAATCATAATTCTGGGAGAGAACAGCACAGTTGGTGACAATGTCATGATCAATCACAGACTATTCATAATTTATTGCCTAATAATTATCCCGGCTCCAATGTTAGCAGCCTCGCTAAGGTTCGGAATTAGAAGAAAAATATTTAGATGAAAAAAGGTAGCTGATCGAGGTTTCCCTGCTCTGTCACTCTGAGTTCTGTCTTCCTTGGAGTTCTTTCACACGACTTTGTGGACAGAATTCTAGGCTGCAGACAAAATTCAGTACAGACACTTGAACGACCCATTTGGCCAGCCTCACTGCAGCACCGGCAGGTCTGCCATCCTAGAGTTTTGTTTTAAGAAAAAAATCTTATTTATTTTCCTTATTCTGCAGAGACACTGCCTTCCCCAGATGGTACTACCTAACCCATGAATTTTACATGGAAGATGTGATTTCTCACTGTTTAAATGTGCGTTAAACTTAACCTAATTGAAATAATGACACTCATTTTACCTCAAAGTTTTAAGTGTTGTTTTGTAAAGGAATGCATTTGTAGCTCAATCTATCTTTTTTAAAGGAAGTGTATATCTTTTCCTTTCCTGCATTTAGGCAACATTTGTCTTAAATTATAGCAACATACAGTGAAAAATTATTGTTCTCTTACTTTTAATGCATGTTCATTTTTCAAACTTAGAAGAAAAGTTGTTGTAGAAATAACATTTTAGTTAATAGATTACTAACATATTATATTATATGCCTTGCACCTTGGGTAATATGATGTATGGAAAATTACTTAGCTATTAGTCTTCAGTGGGAGCCAAATGAATAATGATAATTGGTAATTCATCTTATTTTCAAGGATTTTCAACTCTATCTGTGTCCTTGGGGCCACTTTTGCAAATGTTACATTTTATTGTTTTCTTATCCAAAGCGACAGGAGGCATTTTTTTTTTAATCTAAGATTTAAAAGAGGATTGAGGCTTTCTGAGCTATGCATTCATAAAGACAGGCAGGCAGAAACATGGCCATTTGTTTGTGTTTCTTTTCAAATGTGACAGCTGAAACAGTGGCTGTGTTTTTCTTACCATGTGAAATTTCCAAAACTGCCTGGACAGCCGCAGTCATTCTACAATCAAATAAAAAGCTGAGTGCCAGCCTCACATCTCCCCTTTACTTTTTGCTCTTGGCCTTGGTGAACCACCTTCTGCTATAAAGGGATAAGTAAAATTTCTTTCCATCTTTCTATTTATTTAATGGATACCCATAGGTTTTTCTATTAGTTGCTGATACTGAGAGTCTCCTGAAATCCTTGCTCAATAAATAACATATTCATGAGGTAGATGTGGGAAACATGTATATGAATAGATAGCAGAAGAGAATCAGAAGGATGTGATTGGTTGTCATGCCTACCCTGATGGCGTCACAGTTACCTCCAGAAAAATAGTTCCTTGATATCTCTTATTCTTGGTGCTTTCCTGCCTCTTGGGTTGATTGCAGTTAATGTGATTTTATCCTAAAGAGATTAGACTAAAAGATAAAGTGGGAACTTAATTATGCAGTAGATTTGTGTGGCAAAACTAGCTGTTTACCACACCTTAACCTGCCTCTTCCTGAGCTTAGGAACCACATTTTCTGGACCTGCTTATAATTAGGGGTGGATCCTAAATTCTGGCAAGTGGAATGTGGGCAGAGATTAAGTGTCCACTCTCCAGAAGCATACCATTGGACTCCCATTAGTAATCCTTCACTAGTCGGATAAAGATGATGGTGAAGATGGTTGTGGAGGTTGAATGGTGATGTTGGAAACCATGTGGTGAAAACGGTGTTGTTACAGGACAGAAGGAGGCTGAGTACCTAAACCACCATTGGGAGAAGTGACCTCTGCTGATCAAGAACTCTGAATTTGGGCTTTCTTTGAAAGAAGAAAAACTCTGGTTATGTTTAAGCCATTATGTGTTGGGGCTTTGTTATTAAATCTAATTTTTTAATGAATATATATTTTTATTATGTCCCAAAATTATCTGTTAAATGGAATCCAGGAACAATGTAAGTGTGGACAAGACCCACCGGTGGTGAGGACAACAGAGACGCAGAGACCTGACTCTTAAGACCAGGTTCAGTGACAAAGATTCACTTTATTCAGGAAGTAAGTTAGTTTATATTCACAGGTTCAGCCTACAGGGTGTTACAGCATGTTCTTCAAAGCCAATGGCTGAAAAGGTCAAGGAGCTGACTGGTTGGTGCTGAGTTACTTCCTTACAGTGGGCAAGCTCCCTTCTGGGTGTGCCTAGGAGGGTTTCAGGTGCTGGAGTATTCTCATACCATTGCATCAGCCACAGTTGCTAGGAATGCGCTCTACACTCTACTTACTCATAAGAAATTGTATCCATAGAGAATTTTGAAGTACACAAACTATTTAATTGCATGCCCTTTAAGAACATGAGCCAGGCTCACATCTCACCTTTACTTTTTGGTCCTGATGAATCACCTTCAGCCATATAGGAAAAAGTAAAAATCCTCCCATCCTCCTATTTCTCTAATGAGTGCCATTTGAGAGGAGAATGGAACATAGGAAGAAGAATGAGGGATTGGTATCCAGGACTTATGTACCTAAATCTGAACTCTAAGCAGAGGTAGCATGCTGGATTTTTCATTGCTACCCATTGAGGTCTAAAGATTCTTAATCAGTGAATATATTTAATCAAGCCTTGGGATGGCTACAAATTTGACCATTGATAGGAGAGGCATTTCACCAAGATGTACACATTCCTGACCCACAAAAACTGAGATAATATCGTTATTTTAAGCCACTACTTTTGGAATAATTTGTTACAAAGTAATAGATAATTACTATAGGTTGGATCTTCTAAAGCTGAATATATACATTTATATGTATGTCGTGTGTGTGTGTGTGTGTGTGTGTATATATATATATATATATATACATATATATATATATATGTATATATATATATGGTTTACCGGAAAGTTCTGTCCGTTTCTATCACAACAAGTTTCGACATGTAAGCACATGTTTATTTGGCGCATGTGTGCCTCTCTATTTTTATCACTTAATGTATACATACTGATGTAGCAAATTAACTAAAACAAAGTTAATTCAGGTTAGTCTTATGTGTGAAGCGATAGTGTACCCATGGCTACTGATAAAGTTCATTTACGCCACTATATTGTATACGAATTTCAACAAGGAAGAAATGCTACAGAAGCATGTAGAAATTTATTGAAAGTGTTTGGTGAAGGTACAGTTTCTGATAGGACATGCAGAAGATGGTTCAAAGAATTCGAAACAGGTGATTTCGACCTTTCTGATAAGCCACGTTCTGGGCAACCATCTTTGATCAATGACAATGCTGTTAAGACCATGTTGGAGCAAGATCCTTTTCTGACAACATTGGAGATGCAGAAAGGCTTAATTCAGCTCAGAAAACCATTTCAGACCATATTCAGAAGATAGGATTGGTGTGGAAATATATTATTTAATAAAGTTTATTGATGGTAAGAAAAATTTGTATTTTGTTTTATTCCAAAAATGGACAGAACTTTCTGGTAGACCTTATATATCTGATCACCCAGAATTTCTACTCATGAGCTTCAAAAATGTATAAATATATGTTCACAAAAAACATGAAAAGGAATGTTCACAGCAATAGTATCTATAATAGCCCACACTAGAAACTTCCCAGATGTCCACAATATTAAATGTCCATCAAATGGAATGGATAAGTAAATTGGATTGTATTCACCAAACAGAAATCTATACAACATTGAGAATGATCAATATACAACTAAACAAAACAGTATAGATACATTTCACAAAAAAGGTAGGGACAAAAGAGAATCTAATGTCTCATTTAACTTATATAAATATTTCTGTTTCTAATCAGTATGATTCCCTTCTGGGGACATTAAAACTGGTAGGCTCAAAATGGGCCTTGTGTTGTAGGTGATATTTCATTTCTTGAAATGAAGACTGTACATGGTATGCTAACTTTGTGAAAACTCATCCAGATTTATACTTTGATCTATTTACAATTCTGTATATATGTTGTATATTAATTTAAAATGTCTGTGTAATGTTTCAGAAATTGAGACAACCTACATGTCCACTAAAGTGATTAGTTACATTATAGGACATTCATCAGATGGTTTACTATACAGCTATTAGAATGAATATGGGAATTCATGTTGATGTATGAAAATGCTCCCTAAATGCTTCTTAATGAAATTAATAGATCATAGACATACATGCAAGGGCAGAACCACAGTGGGTTAGCCAGAGTGAAAGATACTTACCAAAACATTAATAATTTACTTGGGTAGTAACTTCATGGCTGATTTCTTTTTCCTTTTGACTTCTCTATATTTTAATGTATCAGTGGGTCTAGTTTGATTTTTTAATGTTTTAATATAATTGGCTGTTAATAGCTTAGAATTTAAAAGTCATTCTTTTTATTCAACACTCATTGAACACACATTTAAACACATAGACCTTATACAAAGTCAGGACTCAATATTCACTTACTGCCTGATTAAATTTTTAAAAAGTCAGAAGAGATAATCATTCTAATCCATATATTTTATTTTTTAATTGAATTTACTAGGATGACACTGATTAAAATACGTAGGTTTCAGGTGCCCAATTCTACACTACATCTCTGTATACCATGTATTTAATATGTGTCTCAGAAAAGGGCATTTCTGTGCTCTAATCAGTTATATAGACCTCAATTGAAGATTGTGTATTTGTGTTTTGCATTTTGTGTGGGGAGAGTTACACATTAGACATTGTGGACAACAATTTAAATAAGGGAAAGAAGCAATTGAGATGGAACAATAAAGGCAATGACTCCAGTTGGTTAATAGTTTATGGACATTATTTTTTCAGGTCTATTGAACAATGTGTTAATTTTACTAGACGTTTTCTCTGATGTGTAAGTCTGATTTTGTGAATGTCACAAAAATCCTGACTCACTCACAGCAAGGAAACAACCTGCCAAGGCCTCACAACTTAGGCAGGTGGTCAGTAACAGGATGCCTAGTGATCTGAAGCCTAGAATTATACTTGGTTGCTGATTCCGCATGCTAGGCTCAAGTTCTGGATTTTGTATTTTCTGTCTGAGAATGACTGTACAAAAATAAGGAATGCTAGAAAAACTCTAATAGTTTTGAGCAGTTGTTTCTTTTTCTTTTTCTTTTTTTTTGCCTTTTGTATAGTTTTTGCGTCTGTATGGTGGTACACCCTAGACTAAACATCAGCAGCTTTTATTTTGTTCTGAAACAATGTTGAAAACTATCTACTTAAATGCAAAACCCCAAATTGGCCGTCTTAGTGAAACAAAACTGTTCACAAGCACTCTCAAATAGAGATGGAATTGAAGGACGTTGGAGAGGAAAAAGAGAGCTGTAACAGAGGGTTAAAACCAATATTTTTCAAAAATAAGAAACAGGACTTTGCCTATCACAGAAGGAGCAATTCTTTTTACATTTTATGCAAATTCATTTATGCAATATAAAAGGAATGAATAGTAGTTTTGATAAAAGAGCTAGATGCCTTGAATGACAAAATACAGAAATGGAAAGACAGTAAATGAGTAATTACCATCCAGGTTAGAGAATATTCAGGCTTTCACTTTCTCTTCTACCTTCTTCGAGTCTTTGAAACATTTCCTACATAAGAATATAGTCAAAAATTAAAGAAAAATGATTGAAGTTCAAATGCCATTTATTTGCTTGCTGGAATCTATTTCAGAAAGTAGAGTGAAGCATGTAGCAAAAGTAGTGGACTTCCTTGGGCAATTATCTATAGACCTGTAATGTAGTTTAGTTGTTGTTTTTGTTCTTGCTATTTACAGTTTTGTTTATCATAAATATGTTTTTAAAAATCATTATATTATAAAACTGACCAGGAAAATGTATTTTTTAAGTTGTGTATATGTGCTTATGACTGTGTAAAACTAGAGCAGTACATTTAATTTTGGGACTGCCAAAATTAAAGTTTTCTCATCAAAGTGGAGTAATTTTAGTAACATGAAAACAAGCACACTATCACAGTGGCCAATATATACTGGTTTAAACAAAAAGAAAGAAAAAAAAAGCTAGAACTCTCCCTATGTATAGAATTTTGAGATAATTTTTCAAATTCTCTTTAATAGGATTGTAAGCCTTCATTTTGGTTCAATGACTTCTATAATCTCTAGCTAATAAGTAATAATTTAGTATCTCAGAAGGTTTTAACACTGAGACATACATAAAATGTTGAGTAGTAATTATTTGATCAAAAATAATAATCTTTACTAACCAGCAGAGTCCCCCTATAAAGCTACCAGTTACTAAACCATTAAAAGAACCAAGTTCTTAGCAACTGTAGTTTTCAAATATGAAACAAATTACTCTGTTCTTTTTTTCTTCTTTTCCAAGTGAGAGGAGGGGAGACAGAGAGACAGACTTCCACATGTGCACCTACCAGGATCCACCTGACAACCCCAGTCTGGGGCTAATGGTTTGCCCATCTGGAGCCAGGCTTGGAACTGAGCTATTTTTAGCACCTGAAACAGAGGCTCTGCAGGGCCATCCTCAGTGCCTGGGCTGATGTGTTTGAACCAATTGAACCATGACTGTAGAAGGGGGAGACAGAGAGAGAGAGAGAGAAGTGAAAGGGGAGGGGTGAAGAAGCAGATGGTTGCTTCTCCTGTGTGCCCTAACCGGTAATCAAACCCGAGACATCTGGACCACTGCTCTACCACTGAGCCAACTGGCCAGGGCCATTGCTGGGTTCTTTAAATAAACATTCTTGACCCCATCCCTAATCCATGTATCTATTTTACCTATTTTCTAATCTGAGTTGTTTAGTGACTTCAAGTTTTAGAACTCTTTAATTTTAGGGGAATCATAAGAAATGACATTGGACCATATTATATAGCACACAAGAAAAATATATCAAAAAACAGTTGGCAGAACTCAGAGTCTGAATGTAAATTCTTCAAGGTCAGAGATATTTTTCTACTTTTCCCTCCTGATCTATTTTTAATGCCTAAAATAAGGTTTAGCCACAAAAGGGTACTGGATAAATATTTGTTAAGAGTATTAATGAATTACCATGAAGTTACCAGGGCTTTTTGACCAATTGAATTATCCTATAGTTAATTCATATTTAAATTTTTTTCTCTTTACAGATTAGCACTAATAGATATACAATTTAAACCATATATGTAATTTAAAATTTTCTAGTAACCACATTAAAAAAATAAAAATAAACCAGTAAAATTAATTGCAATAATATAACTCATCCCAGTATATCCAAAATATTACCATTTTAACAGGTAATCATATAATAATTATGAGATATTTTACATTCTTTTTTTGTACTGTCTTCTCAATCCTTTGTATCTTTTATATAGACAGCACCTTCAGACCACATGTATTTCTAGTATTGAATATATCAATAGCATATTGGACAGCACACTTACAGAGCAGCCAAAACCTGATTTGAAAGAAATAAAATCAAAGAAGAATCTTAGATTTACAATAAGACAAGTGGTTGATAGGAAAGAACATGGAATCAGAAGTTAGGCAGAGCAGAGCTTGTTCTGAATCTCATTTACTGTGTGACTTGAAACAAGATAATCTCGAGTCTATTAACTCGTGCATAAAAGGAAAAACAAAATATAGAAAAGCAGACATTACTGAATTGTTGATTATCTTAGAAATAATATTTGTGAAAGGTTGCCTATAGCATCTGACTCATAGTATGTGCTCAATAAATATATTATTTTGCTTGGTATAATTATTTAATAGAAGTTTTTGTTACGGCAGCAATGAACTGCTCAGAGGTGAGATGCTCCGAGGGGCTGAGGGGAGGTGACAGCCCCGCCCACAGACCGAAGGACTGTAGCCCCGTCCCCAGCCTTACTCATATATATTAGCCAGTACAAATAACTCAAGGAAGCAGACAGAAGAAGTTTTCAGGGAGGTGAAGTAAAAGACAAAGAGCTTGCTGACTTCTAATCTCTCTTCTGAGAGCCTAAACAATTCTGTTCCTGAATCTTACCCTGCTGTTTTGCTGTTTTGAGCACAGAGAGGCCCTGGACTCGCATCAGCTCAGGGCTTTCGCCCTAAGGCACCTCTCTGCCTCTAATTGTTTTCCTAACTCTGCATGTTTTCAAAGCATATTCTTACAAGTTTTATTCTTCTCAGTGGTTTGTGATTTAAAAGATGAGAGTACATGTTCTTTCTAAGTGAAAACAGGTAAGGCATAGACCCCAATACTGGGTTAGATAAGAGGTATTAGCCCCTGTCCAATTTTCTCCAGTTGTTCCTTCCTGTTTGTCACCAGATAAACTCATGTATGTCCCATAGAAAGTCCCCATGTGCTTTCCATATCATTGTCACGGTGCTGTCTGAACAACTGAGGACCCGCAGGCTAACCTGCTGGTGTTGTGTCTCTCTGCCTGCTACGGCACCCTCCTTTTCATAGAAAGGAGCTTGACTTTAGGAACACAAAGCCAATCCAAATATTCTCCACATGTGATAAAAATAGACATTTTTGAAAATATACATATCTAGACTTTATCACCCATAGTCTCTGAAAATTTAATTACTCATAAATGTACTCTGGCAAAGAGAAGACTGAGTTGTAGTTTGAGGAAAATATAACATACAAGAAATGCTAGCAAATAGGCTATGGAGTTCAGCTCCATTGTTAGGCAAGGATTTAAAAATAAAGAGGTATAATTCATTGGTAATAATACAAAGTAAAAAATAATCAGTGAATTAAAAGGAAAGAAGACTAGAAGGCTGGCAGAAGGAGACAACAAGTAAATGTGTCCTTATGATTTTGTGTCTAATGAGGAAGGGACTAAATAATCATTTTTGACATTAATATGAAACTGTTTTCAAATATTAGCTATAAATTTGAATATAAATATTAATAGAATAGAAATAAAAACTAAAACATCCAATGGAGCAGCAGACAAAAAAATTGATATATGATCAATATAAAAAATAAGGAAAAAATATGTAGATATTAAAAAATAAAATACTGTACTAGCATCTCACCAACACTCTAGATTTCCTTGTCATTCTGGGTACATCACTAAACCACATTTTCTATCTTTCTATGCAGTTTGCTGTAGTCATATGACTTTTAGCCAATAAGGCATAAGAAAAAGTGGTATGTCTTACTTCCGGTACTGGTCCTAAAAGTTCCCTCATGAGGGTTCCTTGACACTTTTTTCATTCCTCAGACAGGATAAAAATGACTTTGACTAACTTGAACATGATTCATTGAAGAACTCCATTACTTTGTATCCATTAAAAATCGTATGGAGCAGCCGCCTCTGTTCCTTGCTACACTGGACCACTCAAGACTATTATAAGAAATAAACTTCTATTGCATTTATCTCATTATACAATGTTTTTGTGTCTGTTTCATATACGACTAGTATTTACCACACTAATGGCCAAAATAAAGCAAATATAGTAACAATTAGAATAAATATGAATGAAATAAATCTCCTAAATAAGCTAGATTTAGGAAAATGTAGTATTGCTTCATATCATTGACTTTCCTTGAAGAGGGGGATCAGTCAGACCATGGCTTGAAGGTATATTTATGTCTAAGGAAGGGAGAGAGGCAGGTTTTCTTTGAAGGAAATGTGTACTTCTCTCCATAATCTTGTGGGAGGAAATAATGCAGGACTAGACTTAATGGAAGCAAGGGCTTTGTCTCTAGAAACTTCTTTTTGAATTGATAGTATATTTTCTGAATCTACCTTCTACTTAACCACATTTAAAATGTTCATATCTTCATAGTTTTTTATGGAATTTTGGGAATGTCTCTAGATTTTTATCTTTGTCTTTTGATCTTCAGCTGAAACAATTTTACCAGTCTTTTGATTTTTTATTTGAAATCATATTTTAACTTCTAAGAAATCTGTTTCTCTTTCATAGCAGACAGTTTCTGTTTTACATAACTTTTTGATGATACTAATTTTAATTACTTAAAAACTTGTTTCCTACATATATTCTCTTGCTTTGAAGGTTAACCTTGGTGTTTTTTCACTTTGATGTCTTTCTTTCACGCCTTTTCTTTAAAAGTTTCATGGACAATCTTGTTCATCTGTTCATTGCATAAGTTATTTGATAGAGTGGTATATGTTTCTTCAGTGTGTTTTCATATCACCCATGAATATTCTGTTTACCTGGTAACAAATTAAGGTTATAGAATTTGACCTTCTGTGAAAAAGCGTACTGGGAACGTGTGCTCAGACCATCTTTCTTTTAGGGTATGAGGTAAGTTTGCCTTCTCAATTTGATACATCCTTCAGCTTTATTTTGGCTCCAACATTGTCTGTAGAAATATTGAACAGCAGATTTACTTCGTGTGTGTGTGTGTGTGTGTGTGTGTGTGTGTGTGTGTGTGTGTATTTCTTAAGTGAGAAGTGGGGAGGCAGAGAAACAGACTCCCCCAAGTGCCCTACTGGAATACACCTGGCAAGCCCACTAGGGGGTGATGCTCTGCCCATCTGGGGCTGTTGCCCCATTGCAGTTGGAGCCATTTTAGTCCCTGAGGTGAGGCCATAATGCTATTCTCAACCCCCAGACCAACTTGTTCCAGTGGAGTGGGAGAAGAAGAAAGAGAGAGGAGAGAGAGGGAAGGGTGGAGAAGCAGATGGGTGCTTCTCCTGTGTGCCTTAACTAGGAATCAAACCCAGGACATCCACATGCTGGGCTGACACTCTACCACTGAGCCAACCAGCCAGGGCCAGATTTACTCTTTTATTCAGAAACCTATTCTTGTGTGTTTAGCTTGAAGGAAAACATAAGAACCAGTGGCATTGACAGAAGGGGACAGTTACAGCTCCTATACAGGTTATAGCTCTTTTTTCTTTTTCTTTTCTCTTTTCTTTCCTTCTGTCTTTTTCATTGAGTATAGTGGGGTAACATTGATTAATTAAATTATATGGGGTTCATATATACAATTCTATAATACATCATCCAAATACTGTATTGTGTGTTCAGCACCCCAGATCAAGTCTCCCTTTATCACCACTTAGCCCCCTTCTCCCCTTTTCTACCTTCCCCACCCCTTTCCCTCTCGTAATCAGTTATATCACTGGCTTCCCAACTCTGGCTTCCAGCTTCTGCTGCATCAATTGGAATAATTCCAGGTTTCTTTGAGGAAAACATAGCTTTTAAGTGATTCTGTCTTTCATTATTTTGTGGCAAAACTTAGCATCCCAATTAGGAAGGGTCCAGTGTTGATATATTTTCCTCTGCTTTATATTATCTATTATATCTGCAATATTTCCTTCTACCTGTGACATTGTTTGTTGTTTACCTGTATGCTTTTATTTTGTCTATCTTCTATTATTTTAAAGTGATTAGAGAGATGGAAGGTAGACACACATGCTCATTTGCCTTTTCATTGTCACCATAAAGTATAGGTATTACTTGGTTTCCATCAGTTATCAGTTTCAACCTCCAAATGCTTAAAATCTTAAATGTTCTCACCACAAAAATGAAATGGTAATTATGTAAGGTGATGGAGGTGTTAACTAGCTCTATTGTGCTAATGATTTTATAGTATATATGTACATAAAATCGTGTTATATATCTTAAACTTATGTGATATTATACATAAATTATATCTTAAGAAAGCTGAGACATGTAAATTTTAAAAAACTCTCAAAATTTACATTAAGGATAAGCTAGCCCCACTATATATTAAAACATATTATTAGGCCTCTATAATCTGTAGTTTTGTTATTGGAGCATAAAAAATAATAGAACTGAGTAGGAAACCCAGAGATAGATCAAAATGCATTTGCCAATTTGGTATAGGATAAAGATGCATATTAAATCAGTGCAAAAAATAAAAATTTTAATGACTGATAACCATTTGAATTTATATTTTACTGTGTTTACCAGAGTTGTAAATAAAAAAAAAAATGAAAGCAACCTCAGAGTAACTATTGATAAGGGCAAATTTATTTTGTTCTGAATCATTCTATTGTCAACATGGTTAATGTGAACTGAATTTCCCAGAATGCCGTTTCCCAGTTAGCCACAAGAGGAACTTACACTGTAATATAGGAGATGGAAAAAAATAAATAAAATTAGCATTTTATTTTAGGGCCCTGGCCAGTTGGCTCTGTGGTAGAGCATTGGTCGGGTATGTCGAAGTCCCCGATTCAATTCCCTGACAGGGCACACAGGAGAAGTGCCCATCTGTTTCTCTACCCTTCCCCCTCTCCTTTCTCTCTGTCTCTCTCTTCCCCTCCCACAGCAAAGTTGGCTCCACGCTGAGGACGGCTCCATGGCCTCCACCTCAGGCGCTAGAATGGCTCCAATTGCAGCGGAGCCACGCCCCAGAGGGGACAAGCATCGCTCCCTGGTGGGCATGCCGGGTGGATCCCTGTCGGGCGTATGAGGGAGACTGTCTTCCTTCCTCCTGCTTCTCACTTCGGAAAAGTACCAAAAAACAAACGAACAAACAAACAAAAACTAAACAAAAAGAAAAAGTAGCATTTTAGGCTCTAGCATTTTTCTTTTCTTTCTTTTTTGTTTTGTTTTGTTTTGTTTGAACCAGTTTCTATCAGACATTGTGCTAGTGTGCTAACATTCACGTTATTGTAATTTTTCCTGCTTAATTAGTATATGAGTGGAAATGAAATTATATTTCAGGTAAATTGATGCCTTGCATCATAAAAGTAAAAAAATAGCTACAGATAGTTTCTGACAAACTGTTGAAAATAAATATCTGTATGCATAGATACTGTGTGCAACTATTTTCAAGCCAGGGCAAAATTGTATGATTGAATTATAGCACGTGGGAATTATAGGTTTGCGTGGTTCTTACATTCCCTAGTTTACATCACCATGTTTCAGCTTCTTATAACTATTGAAGAGCAGAATGTCTATTGCAATATGCCATAGTGAAAACTTATTTACATCCTTAACATATGGACCTACTTCACATTGTGACAGAAGAAAGAGAACACATAAAGATATGTTATTTACTCATGTCACTTTTAATCAAAATGAAAAATAAATAAAAAGATAAAAAATGTCTCATACATATCATGCTAGTAGATTATTTGATGTTTTTACTTCTTAAGTAAAAATGATGGGCATCCAATTTTACTAATATAATTTAAATGTATATCTGGCAGTTAAAACATGCACATCTGTCCCTCCTAAGAAAGCATGTGAATCCTCTCAAGGAAAAAGTGGATCATCATAGGTAATGACTTCTCTGTTTTTAGACATATTATATTCTCCATTTTATTCATTGTCATAGCAACCATTGACCTCATATGGCCTGACTCAGCTACTCAGCAACCAAAGAGAAAAGAAATATCTTTTTTTTTTTTTTTTGTAATCTGCTGTTAGAAGCAACATCCTTTGACTGTGAAGTAATAAGAAGTGATACTTAAACCTACTGGATTTTCTTTTGTGATTGTAACAAAATCAATAATTATCTTCTAGATGCAGGGCAGTTATCATTTTGGAGTTTGGGTGGTAATTTCTATAGGTGAATAAAGGAGTGTTTTAAGGATGCCAGGGTTTCTTGGAAAAAAAACCAGAATCAGTATACTTTTTACATAGTTGTTTGCTCAAACATTTTTATGTGTAGCAGACATGAGCAAAGACAATATGAGATTTTTGAACAGAGAACTATTGTAGAAACAAAACAAATTTTATTTTTCTGTGTGTTCTTGTTTTACAAAATTTACAATCCTTTATTATATTGAGATTGTTCTTTTCTCTGTAAAATAAACTTATTTTAAGAAAAAGTTTGTCATTGAAGGGGAAAAAGAATACCTACTTCAACGGAGTGTTGAGTATCCAGTATTGACATTATTCAAAATAACATAGTAATTAGATATTTAAAAATTGCTATTCAGAAGTTTCTATACTTTTATATATGGACTATGTTGAAAAGATACAAATTCAGCTGAATAAAATCACAAATAAGACTACTTATTTTTATGGTGTTAGGCAGATTATACTGGGAAACAATAAAACAACAACAAAGAAACCTTTAAAGAATTAACTTTAAAATGTTAGTTCTAATTTCAGTCATTCATAGTTTTATTGCTGAATAAAATGTGTTTGGAGGTATGGTGTTTCAAGTAATTTTTCATTTAGTAGACTACATAGTCATTACAAACAGCTTTAATCTCTGCAGGGAATATCAGCAGGGCAAGAAGGTGGTCTCTAAATGGAAAGACACTTGAAAAAACATTATTTTTACTTACTTTTTTTATTTCACTATGATAGCTATATTTATTGCTTTATCTAAAAAATACGGTATTTATAATATGAAGATTTGTCCAGTAGGGAATGCAATTTCAAATAGAAATAAATCTGATTCAATGCATGGATGACAAATACAGGGTGTGTGTATTGCCAATGCCTGATTTTCTTTCTGCCCATGGCTGTCTTAATACAGCCATGGGGGCACCCTGACCTCTGAGTCCAGCTTAGAACTAGCAATTTAACAAAGTGATCCTGGCAACCACTTCTGGGAGTTTTCTGCTCTACCATTTTATTTTATTTAGTAAAAAGGAGCTAGGGAAGGAAATTAAACATATTAAAGACCTGTCATGTGATTAACTCCCCCCCCACCACCATTGTCTTGATTATATTTTCAGTCTTCCAGTCATTTATCTCAGATGATTTGGTTTATCCTTTAGAGATGATCTTAATGATTTAGTCACTTACTGTCATCTGTGTGTTCTGTTTCAAGAATATTGAATCACATTAGTAAAACATCAAATGCTTGGAGCCTCTTAGGAAAATGACCCTACATTAATACAAGGCAATGCTATTTTCTTTTTTAAAGCTACTCAGTCCCTATTGGTTTTGGTTTCTCTTATAAATATTTGAAAGGTTGGAAGTCACAGTATTGATCTTGGCTTAAAGTCTGGCCCTGAATTTATCACGCTGGTTTTTGAAGCAAATTAGGCTGTGAACAGTGCAAAAATGAATCCAAAATTAAATATTCTTGCTTTAATGTCTCTGCACTGTCTCAAAGGGTGGATACTCATTATTTCCCCACTGTTTTTGATCTTTGGACATTCCACAAATGGTGAAATTTCAAGATATGATTGTTGTATCCTTCACATCACCTTATAAAGATAAAATGTCCCCAAACTTGTGTATTTTTATTTTATTTGGCTTCAGTTTTTATTGCATCTAGATTATCAACAGATTTTGGTGCCTTGATTTATTAGAGAATGAGTTTAAACAATTTGGGTTTCAGCCCAACTATTGGACTTTTCTGCCCTTTTGCACGCTAATTCCTGCATTTACCAAAGAGCCTGCATTTACTAATATAGAAAGTCTCCTTAATCATTATTCTCTCCCTACCTTCTTGATATTAGGAATTGTTTTTAGAATAAATGTCTTATAAACAATGAGGAATGGGCCAGAGGTGGTTGGAAGAGAATATATCTTTGCCTGGGGCTCCATGGCAATTTTTCTAGGTAACCAGAGCCACATGGGACTTGGTTCTCAAAGAGGAATTCTGTCCTCTAGAAGTTTGTGGAGGGAGAGCACTTTGCTCAGTGGCTCACAGCAGTAGAGAGAAGGGAGGTACTTGGTATATCTGAGTCAAGACAGAACAGTCCTTATAGCTCCACTAACCCTGTAATCTTCTGAGAGTACATCAGCGTGAAGGAGTAAAATTGTGTATCTTAGAAGATCTTCGTGTGACTGATATTCTACTTTTCTTTCTCGGCCACTGAGCTAAAAAGAGCACTGTGTAGGTTTTTATTAACTAGTTATCTATTCCTTACTTGCCTGTAATGGCAAGATGTGTGCTTATGCATGTGTGTTTGTGTGTATGTCTTTTGTTAGAAAGAAATGACATGGTAAGACCATGGGGTTTAGAATGGACCAGTTACAGGTTCCAATCTTAAACAAATAATGTATTTGTCTTCATCTATTTTACATGATTATTGTGATGTTAAATATACCAGCATACTGTCAACACCTGGAATAAGACATAATATAGTAAATAGTTAATAAGTGTTAGTTTCTTCCCTAGCCCCCACCCCATACCTGGGAAAAGTTTCTTTGCAGTAATATGATCTATGCTTACTGTATTAGTTAGCCATTGCAGCATTACCAAAGCACTCGAAGCTTTACTATTTTAAAAATTGTCTCATGAAAATAGAGAGTGGCTGTTCTGCTAATCTAGACTAGGCTGGCTACTCTTGCTTGGGCTTGATCATGCAATCAATGATAAGTAATTGAGGGAAATTAAGTTTAGGATGACCTTGTATATAATGACTGGGCTTTGCTCTCTGTCTCTCTCTCTCCTATCCCTTCAGCAATCCAGGTCTAATGAAGGGTTCAAGAGCAAGCAAGCCCAGTCATGGAAAGAGGCAAGGGAAAAGGAACATGTACTTTCTAAACTTGGATCAAATTTGCTAATAATCCCTTGGTCAAAAAAGTTACATGACTGAGCCTAGAAACAGAGTTTATAGGTGCTATAATATTACAGGAAAATGGGTGTGAACAGTCAGGACCATGAGTACATTCCACTCACCACCCCAACAAAGCTGGTCTTGCAAGCCCCTTTAATCACTTGTGGTTTGATCGGAGAAGCAGAACCCCTACCGCTCATCAACTGATATAGAATAATAGGAATCTATTTTAGGAGTTAACCTTTACATAATGGTGGGACCTATTTAAGCAGGGTGTAAGCCTCTCTGTCTAGTACTCATTCTGAAGACATTTTGGTCTGTGAGACTTGCACTCAGGAAGAAAGAAAGAGTTTGGAAGAAGTCAATAAGTAGAGTTTGTATCATCTAAGACTCATATCTGTCTCTTATACCCCTAACCTTGGTGCAGTAGGTCACCTGAGAGAAGGTGGTGCTCTTTGCCACAAGCTACACACACATTAGCCCAAGAGTCAAAAAAACTGAAGGATTTAAATGGGAGCTAGAGGAGCTACTGGTCTAATTATTGCCCTAATCAACTCTTAAGCTGCTACAGTCAGTGTCTGATCCTCTGTATCAGCGATTTTGAACTGGTGTGCCACAAGAATTTTTAAAACATGCAATACCTGTTTAGTCAGGGGATCAGAACTCTTTTCCTTTAGACTGTCAAGTAAAAAATTGACAAAAGCCAACACAACAATAGCCATTCAGTGTGAATGAATTAAAACTGTATCTGGGTGTTTTGTTTTTTGTCAGGTTGGCAAAAGATAATTTTTGGTGTGCCTCAGAATTTTAGTAATTAGTTTTATGTGTTCCATGAAATGAAAAAGGTTGAAAACTGTTCTATATCAACCTTCATGGTATAAAAATGTATTGCTGTTACTTCCGTTTCATTGTCCACATCTCATACACCTGTCTCCTGTGGCCAAAACCAATCTGGAACCACACAGGGATGGGAATTCTGGGAAATGTCTTTCAGATGTTCTCCTCTGCTGTTTTGTTGAAGTCTCTCTTTGTCTTATATTAATAATTATATTTTTTTTCACCAAAATCATATTTTCAAGGGCACTCACATTTAGCCTTTTTTCCTAAGAGAGATTAGATTGCTAATTCATTTAGTATGGCAGAAATGATGAAAAAAATTAGTTAGATGATAGAATCTGAAGGTTTGGCATTTTTAGCTGCTTTTCCCATCTCGTAATTCCTGATAAAATACCCTTGTGATTTTCACTTTTCTTCCAGATTAGAATATATTTATAATATTCTTTTCCAACTTCAATAATAGAAGATGTTTTATAAATACAAAGATTGAGACTAAGAATTAAATTTCTTAAATAATAATCGCAACTCTAAGTAACCAAGAGGACAGAGAAACCAATCAAGTATATTTGGGATTTGTTATTAAAAGAAGAACTTCCTGCAATGCTAAAAAATTAAGTTCATTAATTAATAAAAAGTTAGTGAAGCTCTGACTTCAGTGTAGACTTCCCTAATTCAATATATAGAACTAATTCTCAAAAGGGAAATCATCAACTTTCTAACTTGAAAGCAACCAATAATCTAATAGTATTACTGCTATTTCTTATGAAAATATTTGACCATAGAAATAGCTAGCCAGTTCTATTATAAGTGACATCATATAGTATTTACCTTTATGACTGGCTTCATCACTTAACAGAATGTCTTTTAGGTTGATCCATGTTGTAGGATGTGACAGGCTTTACCTTTTTATTTTCATTTTATTTTATTAAATTTACTGGTGTAACATTAGTAGGGTACAATTCTATAATACATCATCTATATATTGTATTGAGTATTTCCCCCCTTCAAGTCTTTTTCCATCACCATTTAGGCTTTCCTTCTCTTTTAAGGCTGAATAGCATTCCATTGTATGTATGTACCACACAGTCTTTACCCACTCATCTGTCAGATGTTTAGGTCATTTCCACACCTGGGCTATTGAGAATAATGCAATAAGCATGGGTGTTGAAATCCTGCTTTTAATTCTTTCGGATATGTGACAAAAAAAAACAAACAAACAGTAGGATTGCTGAATCATATGGCAAATCTATATTTATTTTTTTGAGGAACCTCCATATTGTAGTCTATAGTGATTATACCATTTTACATTGCCTCTAACAGTACACAGGGGATCAAATATTTTTATATCCTTGTCAATATTTATTTTTTTATAGTGGCCATTTTAATGGGTCTTAGGTTATTTTGTTATTTTTACAATTGGTTTATGTAGTTTTCTGGTTTAATGAAACATTTTTTCTATTCTGCTTCTCTTATATAATCTCACTAGGTAGATGAATAATAAATTTTTGTCTTCATTTCTCTTTAATTTTTAAATTATTAAGTGGATAATTTTCTGGAACTGTCAATGTCATTGACTTGACTCAGACTACTTCACAACATTGCTTTGGAGACAGTGTAGTAGGTTGTTATTTTTTCATTGATTGGAAAAAGCATGTATCCAGTGTTTATTATTTTCCCCTCTACTGAACTTAATATAGTAGTAGAGATCATGGAAGACTCTTATAAGACATCCAGGAGATTTCCAGCCTCCTCCTTCTTTGCCTCTGCTATACAAGGTAGGGAAATAATACATTGACACATTTCTAGTTCACATATATGGTATTATGATTTTAGACAAGGGTTCCTAGACCAGCCAGCAGGGAAAGGACAATCTTTTCTAGAATTTGGTGTTGGGAACCGTATATTCACCTATAAGATAATGAATTCAGCCAAGGTAAAAGATTTAGATACTCTGATAAAAAAAAAAGAGAGATGATTAATGCTAGTTTTCTTCCTTCACTGAATAAAGCTGTGATGGCTATATCCATGCTTGTGAGCATGATAAAAAAGCTAAGAGAACTGAACATACAATACAGTGTACAGAAGTGTGCGATGGATTTTAGTACCTAAAACCTGTATAATTCTGTTAAACAGTGTCACCCTAATAAAATTCAATTTAAAAAAATATAGTGTTTTTATGAGCTCTAGGAAGCATACATTTGGTTGTTTAAATTGTCACAGAGTCCTTTTATTTCAATAGAAAACTCTGTGTATTTGAGTATGTGTGTGTACTGCATAGCCTAATTTTTATTTCATTCAAATTATGTGCCTATCCCCATGTCATACAGTCAATACCACTTAAAAAAATTCTTGGTGTCTTTACACTGAGTACAGATTATATTTTGCAACTTTTATCATGTGTTGCATTCTGCTTCTGGGCTCATTTTTCATTAATGGTTCCTGACAATTCTCACCAATTCTTGGTCTTGCACTCTCCTCTGGGACCTAATGATAATTATTATTCTCCTCCGACACTCTCAACTCTTTTTCTAAGTTGCTTCCAATCAATGTTTTGTTGACTGTTCTATGTTCCTTTGGTTTTGAAAAGGGGCCTTCTGCAAAGTGAGCTAGAAGGCAGAAAGAAAGGATTCTATTGTATTTCCTGAGTTGTCTAAAACCCCATATTTTGGTTACATTAAATCTTAAACACATAGCATAAAATAAGAAGTTTTTTTATGGAAGGAGAGCATTAAAATTTTTCTAATTTATATTAAGGTTATATCAAAATACATATAGATATCTTAATATTTGAAAAATATTTAATTAGGGATTGAAACTGCCCAGCTAGGGAAAAACTAATGGAAAGACAGCATAGTGTCTAGAAAGAGCAGAGGATTTGAATCAGGAACACTGGATCACTAATTACCATATTTCCCCATGTAAAAGAAAAATTTGGGGTCTAAAAACTGGGTGTGTCTTATACGGTGGTTGTACTTTTTGTTTTACTTGCATTTTCTGTTTTTTCACGTGGATCAGGAGTTATATGAATTTTATGATGAACAAAACTTGAGTTAATAACTTTATGTAATACTTTTTTTTTCAAATTTCGGGCCCCAAAATTAAGGTATGTCTTATACATGGGGAAATACAGTACTGTTTGAGTTACTTGATTAAAGTTTTTTAAACTCTCTGACCCTATCTATTCCTATGTGAGATAGGGATAAGAACACATATCTCTTAGGTAGTTTACCTCTGAGCATTATTATTATAAGGTATTCTTGAGATAATGAATGTAAATTATGTATCATACATGTTAGATATCAAGTCATATTAGATCTCTTTTCTACTGCAATAGGGGGAATCCAGACATCATGAAAGTTCAGCAAGTGGGATGTATGTGGAATATAACAAGTAGGTAAGAGGTAGTATGCAGCTATGTAGCCAGACCATGGTCAGCACCAGAGAGGACAGAATGAAGGGAAAAGAATCTTAAGAAGAGATGCCTGTTAGATTGAGATATTGGATTGCTGGTTGGCTTTGTATGAAAAGGAAGTCCATTTATTATCATTGAAGTGTAAAAACAGTCTAGGACAATAAGCAAATTATCCTTGGTGCTGAGATACCCAAGCACTTGACATTTTTAAAGTTAGGCCCTTGGTTGGCAAACGGCAGCTCGCAAACCACATGCAGTTCTTTGGCCCCTTGAGTGTGGCTCTTCCACAGTGTGCTCCACCCTAATTAAGTTATTAACAAGTACCTACCTATATAGTTTTAGTTTAAAAAATTTGGCTCTCAAAAGAAATTTCAATCGCTGTACTATTGATATTTGACTCTGTTGACTAATGAGTTTGCCGACCATTGATAGGCTAAAGTCTTGATTGATCCCAGAGTCTAATCTAGTATCTCAAAGTATGCTTTGAAATCCAAGAATCACCTGGGAATTTATTTTAAAATACAGATTCATGGACTCCATTAGACCTGCATTTATGCCTTTGTTTACATTCTGTGCCTTAGAATATATTTTGATTTCACATCAGCCTGGTGAAATAGATTTATGGATTATGCTGTCAGGTTTTAACTAAATTAACTTTCCCAAAATAAGTTTCTGCAAAGAAATTTTTATTGAAGATAAAAGAACAATGCAAGCATATGAAAACAAAAGGAAAATGACAACCATGTACTTCTACTAGTATAGGAACACTTTGAAGCCAATTAATGAGTGAATCAGATGCTAGTCACTCGCATTGTGCAGTCACAATATTTTCACCAACTGCAAGGACACAACAGCTTGTATAATCATTGTATAAAAAACAAAAAATATTTTAAATAGTTCATGTTTAATCTTCAATCTTTAAATTTTCTGTTCTTGTTTGCTCTATTTATTATGGAATGTTTAATAGAGTAGTAAATGTACATAATTTATAAAGAAATATAAATATATGAGCTGTATGATTAGAGTTGATTAGAGCTGAGTATAAGGAAAAACTAATGGTAGGAGTCCAGGCATGCTATTACCTACCATTTTATCAAAATATTCATATGAGAAGCTGAATATAGTATCACGTAATCAAATAATTTCTCTCTATTGTCCAAAATGTGCATATTCAGAAATATCCTAGTATGCTGATTATATAATACACCATTGGTTTATGCATCTTATACCACAATACTGAAGTAGATAAACATTCTTCTAGTTACTAAGCTAAAAATTAGACTATATCTTCATTTTCTTTCAAGAAAATTTGCACAAATTCTTTTATCATGGTAGCCACATGCACACAGCATGCTAATATACCTTCTAAATGAATTGTACATTTACAGCACTTTAATGAATAATAAATAAAATAGTTTTGCTGCTTGAAACAGAGAATTGGATTGTGATCATTATAACATTAAGGTGTGTGGAATATTAACATTAAAAATCTAGTAAACTACTATTAGAATTTTTTCAATGAATTAACATTATGGACTTCTAATAAATGCCCTAATTAAGTAGAATTTCTAATGAGAATATGGCCTAAATTAAAATCAAAGAAAAATGTTCAATATGCTCAGTAATCCTCTGGGGGAAATTTGGAAGTTTTCTGCAATCATACTTTCACAAAAACCTTAGTGTTTCTTGGTCTATTTGAACCCAGTTTGTTGCTTCCTTATTGACTACCCTATACTGTTGATTTTTGTTCTTGAGTAAAGTGCATAACCCATAGAGATGATAAAGATGTAAAAGAGATGGATCCTGGAGAGATAATGACTATAAAATGAAATGTTTACTGACCTCTAAACTTGATATAACCTCTCTGCAAACAACTGGTAGGATTTGAATGTTCTTGTGTCTTGTATAATGCTGACCATGGTATATGTAGATGTAAAAACTGGAATTTTTACCTTTCACAGAATAAATTACTATGGTTGAAAGCTTGTTAATATGGATACAGCAAAATATGCAATCACATCAACTGGTTTTGCTTTACTCAGAGATAAATCAACAAGCAACCACTGAAGTGTACCAGGATGTTGAGGGATTAGGGAACTATAACACTTGAGAATGGTTAGTAGAGAAAATGGGGCTGTTTACCTAATGGAAGGAGAAATTATGGGAACTTTGCAGTTTTCTTCAAACACTAGAAAATTGTCATGTAGAAAAGGGAGGAGTCTTTGTTGTCACAGTTGTCAAGAAATAATTGATATAAATTAGAGAAAGACAGGACTTAACACAGTATAGGTAAAAGCTTCTTCACAATGAACACATAGCTGTGTCCCCCACCCCACCCCAATAATGCAAAGGGCTACCACATGAGTAATATCATCCCTGAAAGTTTAGTATTTAAGCAGAAAGAGAATTATCATCTGCCTGGGTTCAGATAAGATTTAAAAATCCTTATCTACTGTACTAGATGTGGTAACTTTTAAAGACATTTTTAAAGTCTTAAAGTCTATTCTTTTCTACAAATTTATCTTTGTAAAGTTTTAATGGGAGGGAAATCTCTGCAGGAGCAGTTTATTTTTCAATTGGAGCAGCTCTAATGGACATTCCTTTGCCAGATTTTAGCCGAATAATTTGTTCACTTCTATGTATGTCAATTGGATAGAATATCTTTATTTAGTTAACCTATTTGGATGCAAAGAACAGAGGCTCACTTGAGTTAGAAATGGGAGTTTATGAGAAAGACAGAAATCCTTTCATGTAGGCATCCCTTATGTAAACCTGAAAGTTTTAAAGGGGGATGAAGTGTTCAGAAACTATTAGGCAAAAATTGTTGAATTTTCAGTCTCAGAACCTTTCTGATCCTAGTCTGTGCTCTCACTATGATGCTTTGGCTGATCTCCAACTCGAGTTCTCTCTGCATTCTTTGGCTATAGCCACCATTCCTTTACATCATTTGCCTCAAATTCAAAATCATTTAGACATCAGATATAACTGACCAAATTAGTCATCTGTACTGTATGCATTTTGCTCACGCTTTTCCACCAGACCCCCTTATAAAACATTAGCCTACCTGTGGTTTAGATAAATTGCCTTTGGGTCAAAGCCAACCTAGATCAATCAGCTGTGGCCATATGTGTTTTCTCATTGATAGCAAAGCTACTAACTGAGATCTCTCTCTCTCTCTCTCTCTCTCTCTTCTCTCTCTTTCTATCTCTATCTCTATCTCTCTCTATTTCTCTGTCTTCCTTAGTCCCTTCACCCTTTTTACCCAGTCCCCAAGTCCTCTCCCCTCGGAGAGATGTCAGTCAATCTGTTCTCTGTATCTGTCTGTTTCTATTTTGTTTGTTTATTTCATTCATTAGACTCTATATAAAAGTGAAATCTTATGATTCTTTACTTTCTCTGACTGGCTTATTTCACTTAGCATAATGTTCTCCAGGTCAAACTGTGCTGTCTCAAAGGATAAGATTTCCTTCATATTTATGGCCAAATGGTATTCTATTGTGAAAATATACCACAGCTTTTTTATCTACTCAGTTACTGATGGGCAGTTGGGCTGCTTCCAAATCTTGGTTATTATAAACAGCACTGCAGTGAACATTGAGGTGCATATATTATTTTGATTTAGTGTTTCAGTTTTCTTTGGATATATTCCCAGAAGTGAAATTGGTGGGTCATAAGGCCATTCCATTTTTCTTTTTCTTTTTTTTTTTTTTTTCATTTTTCTGAAGCTGGAAACGGGGAGAGACAGTCAGACAGACTCCCGCATGCGCCCGACCGGGATCCACCCGGCACACCCACCATGGGGCGACGCTCTGCCCACCAGGGGGCGATGCTCTGCCCATCCTGGGCGTCGCCATGTTGCGACCAGAGCCACTCTAGCGCCTGGGGCAGAGGCCAAGGAGCCATCCCCAGCGCCCGGGCCATCTCTGCTCCAATGGAGCCCTGGCTGCGGGAGGGGAAGAGAGAGACAGAGAGGAAAGCGCGGCAGAGGGGTGGAGAAGCAAATGGGTGCTTCTCCTGTGTGCCCTGGCCGGGAATCGAACCCGGGTCCTCCGCACGCTAGGCCAACACTCTACCGCTGAGCCAACCGGCCAGGGCAAGGCCATTCCATTTTTAATTTTTTTTCTTATTTTCCAAGTGAGAGGAGGGTAGACAGAGAGACAGACTCCAGCATGCACCCCGACCAGGATCCACTGGCAACCTCGTCTGGGGCCAATGTTCTGCTCATCTGGGGCCAGGTTCACAACTAAGCTATCTTTAGTACCTGAGGTAGAAACTCCATGGAGCCATCCTCAGATTCCGGGCTGATGTGCTCAAGCCAATTGAGCCATGGCTGTGGGAAGGAAAGAAAGAGAGAGAGAGAGAGAGAGAGAGAGAGAGAGAGAAGGGAGAGGAGTAGAAAAGCAGATGGTCACTTCTTCTGTGTGCCCTGACCAGAAATCGAACCCAGGACATCCACACTCCAGGCCCATGTTCTACCACTGAGCCAACAGATCTGGGCCTCATTTTTAATTTTTTTTTTTTTTTTGTATTTTTCTGAAGCTGGAAATGGGGAGAGACAGCCAGACAGACTCCCGCATGCGCCCAACCGGGATCCACCCGGCACGCCCACCAGGGGTGACACTCTGCCCACCAGAGGGCGATGCTCTGCCCCTCTAGGGCATCGCTCTGTGACCAGAGCCACTCTAGCGCCTGGGGCAGAGGCCAAAGAGCCATCCCCAGCGCCCGGGCCATCTTTGCTCCAATGGAGCCTTGGCTGCGGGAGGGGAAGAGAGGGACAGAGAGGAAGAAGGGGGTGGGGGTGGAGAAGCAAATGGGCGCTTCTCCTATGTGCCCTGGCCGGGAATCGAACCCGGGTCCCCGGCACGCCAGGCCGACACTCTACCGCTGAGCCAACCGGCCAGGGCCCATTTTTAATTTTTTAAAGTAACTTCATGCTACTTTCCAAAGTGCTGAACCAATCTGCATTCCCACCAACAGTGCACAAGGGTTTTCTTTTCTCCACATCCTTG
Organism: Saccopteryx leptura; assembly: GCF_036850995.1. NCBI lineage: Eukaryota > Metazoa > Chordata > Mammalia > Chiroptera > Emballonuridae > Saccopteryx > Saccopteryx leptura. The sequence goes on along the minus strand of NC_089505.1, from coordinate 264,872,865 downwards.
CCATCACTTGTTTGTTGATTTATTGATTATAGACATTCTGACAAGTGCAAGGTGATATGACACTGTGGTTTTAATTTGCATTTCTCTGATGATTGGAGACACTGAACATCTTTTCATATGTCTTTTGGCCATCTGTGTGTTCTCTTTTGAGAAGTGTCCATTCTGGTCCATTAGCCATTTCCTAATTGGATTATTTTTTGCTTGTTTGTTTTAAGTTTTATAAGTTTTCTATAAATTTTGAATATTAATCTCTTGTCAGATGTATCTCTGGCAACTGTGTGAATGGCTCTCCCATTCAGTTGGTAATGTTTTCATTTTGATGGTTTCTCTTGCTGTGTAAAAAGAGATGCATCTTTTAAAGAGAAGCTCTGGAAATGGCAAGTATGTTGTGGTTAGGGCTGCCAAGTGTAATCTGTATCCTGTATTAAAGTATTCACTTTTATGTCTGATCTTTCTGTCAGATGTTATGTTCAGATTACAATATGACATTAAAGGCTAATTTATGATTATTTCCTCTTAACATATAACAAGTTATTTTACAGGTATCATGTACATACTATCTAGGTTTAGAATAAAAATATGTCTATTTAAATTATTAATCATACAGGGTTTGATCAATTTAAACAAACATTATTATGAGTGCATACTTTGGGTAAGGGACTGGTGATAGATATTCTAATTAAATTTAATAAATTCCAATTATAATTTTATATTCTAACACAGATTTAATTTATGTTAATGAAATAGTAACTATTGGGGCTTTGAATACCTCTTTATCATTGTATATTGTTTCTCTATTCCAGGAAGGGCTTAAGATGGCTTAGAAAATTTCTTAAACTATAACAAGATAGCCTACATTCAAAGTGAGGCTACAGAAGAAAATATGGATTAGTACAAAGTGGAAACAGGTTGAAAGGAAAATGAGAGGAAGGTGCAAAACGTAAAGGCATAACATGCTTCTAAACATTCTAAAATAATCTTAACGTTACTCTCAATACCATGTAATTTAAACAAAACATTTACCAGTATGGTGCAAACCTATTCTCAGAATTCATAGCACAGTTCTCAAAACAAGATCACATAATGATGTTCTCCACATCTTCACAATAGAAGTAATGAGTTTCCCAACGCTCTTTTGTTCACAGTAGGTACTCTTACGTACATTGTCTTTGAAGTGGCAGCTTGAGTATTCCCTTAACAAATATTTGTCCAGCATGTATAATCTTTATGATACCTTTCAGATTTCAGAAATAATGCTAGTTAAATAAGACAGACCTGCTTCTTGCTCAAAATAAATTAGATTCTGGTGGAATAAAACCATAAACAAACAAACAAGCTTGTTTCAGGTTATATACAGTAAACTGTATAAAGAAAAGAACTACAGAAAAACATATTAAGTAACTAACTACCTGGGTTTAGGAGGTTTTTGTTTTTGTTTTTGGTTTTGGTTTTGTTTCTTTTTTGTATTTTTCTGAAGCTGGAAACGGGGAGAGACAGACAGACTCCCGCATGCGCCCGACTGGGATCCACCCGGCACGCCCACCAGGGGCGATGCTCTGCCCACCAGGGGGCGATGCTCTGCCCCTCCGGGGGGTTGCTCTGCCGCGACCAGAGCCACTCTAGCACCTGGGGCAGAGGCCAAGGAGCCATCCCCAGTGCCTGGGCCATCTTTGCTCCAATGGAGCCTTGGCTGTGGGAGGGGAAGAGAGACAGAGAGGAAGGAGGGGGAGGTGGAGAAGCAAATGGGCGCTTCTCCTATGTACCCTGGCCAGGAATCGAACCAGGGACCCCCCGCACGCCAGGCCGACACTCTACCACTGAGCCAACCGGCCAGGGCCCTGGGTTTAGGAGTTTAAAGTTGATTTTAGAGTAGTTAGTCTGAAAATACCTTATGGAGTAAGTGATGTTTGAGCTGAGAAAAAGCCTAACATGTACGTACTCTAAGAGCACTCCAAGCAGAGAGCACACAAAATGCAAAGGCCCTGGGACAGGCATGAAATTCTAGGAATAAAAAGACCTTTGCAATTGAAGTATAGAAATTGATAAGGTCAAAGAGTTAATCAGTGTAAGGAGTTTGGATTTTATTCTAAATGCACTGTTAAACCATTGGATGGTTTACACAGGGAAGGAAACTGATCTAATTTATATATTTTTCGGAAAGTTCATGCTGATTCTTAAGTGGAATAGGCATGACAGTTACAGAAGCAGAGAGATTAGTTTTAGAGACTATTTGAGAATCCACACAAAATATAGCGATGGCATAGACTAGTCAGTGTTTCCCAACCTTTTTTGTGCCATGCCCCACCTTAACCTTTCTAAAATTTTTATGTCCCTCCCTATGTAACATACATAATTTTTAACATTAAAAAATTGATTTGTTCACTTAATAAACATAAATGATAGGTTCTAGGAAGAAATCTCTATGAAATTGTTAACAAAACACAATAAGTAAAATTTCAAAACATATAATGAAAAACAGAAATTTAAATTCCAAATAATTTTAATACAGATTTTTCTATATTAATTTATTATTTTAATTTAGTGCAATCCTTGCGCTTGATGCTTGCTGCACAGAGATTTTATATTAGGTTCCAATTTGGATAGCTTTAGTCTCAAGTCTCCATGTTGTGTTATATCCAGCCGATTTCTTTTTTTTTTACCAGTAAATCATTTGCAGCACTAAATCCACATTCAGCTAAAAATGAAGTTGGAAACGGTAGCAATAGTTTTCTTGCACATTTGGTTGAATTTGGGTATTTGATTTCTGTTTCCTCACAAAGCCATGCCATCGCTCCTTTGATATATATTTTTTTAAATGAATTTTTATTAATGGTAATGGGATGACATTAATAAATCAGGGTACATATATTCAAAGAAAACATGTCTAGGTTATTTTGTCATTAGATTATGTTGCATACCCCTCGCCCAAAGTCAGATTGTCCTTCGCCATCCTCTATCTAGATCTCTGTGCCCCTCCCCCTCCCCCTAACTCTCCCCCTGTCCTCCCTCCCCCCACCCCTGGTAACCACCACACTCTTGTCCATGTCTCTTAGTCTCATTTTTATGTTCCACCAATGTATGGAATCATGTAGTTCTTGTTTTTTTCTGATTTACTTATTTCACTCCTTATAATGTTATCAAGATCCCACCATTTTGCTGTAAATGATCTGATGTCATCATTTCTTATGGCTGAGTAGTATTCCATAGTGTATATGTGCCACATCTTCTTTATCCAGTCTTCTATTGAAGGGCTTTTTGGTTGTTTCCATGTCTTGGCCACTGTGAACAGTGCTGCAATGAACATGGGGCTACATGTGTCTTCACGTATCAATGTTTCTGAGGTTTTGGGGTATATACCCAGTAGAGGGATTGCTGGGTCATAAGGTAGTTCTATTTGCAGTTTTTTGAGGAACCACCATACTTTCCTCCATAATGGTTGTACTACTTTACAGTCCCACCAACAGTGAATGAGGGTTCCTTTTTCTCCACAGCCTCTCCAACATTTGCTATTACCCGTCTTGTTGATAATAGCTAATCTAACAGGGGTGAGGTGGTATCTCATTGTAGTTTTGATTTGCATTTCCCTAATAACTAATGAAGCTGAGCATCTTTTCATATATCTGTTGGCCATTTGTATCTCTTCCTGGGAGAAGTGTCTATTCATGTCCTCTTCCCATTTTTTTATTGGATTGTTTGTTTGTTTGTTGTTGAGTTTTATGAGTTCTTTGTAAATTTTGGATATTAGGCCCTTATCTGAGCTGTTGTTTGAAAATATCATTTCCCATTTAGTTGGCTGTCTGTTTATTTTGATATCAGTTTCTCTTTCTGAGCAAAAACTTTTTATTCTGATGTAGTCCCATTCATTTATCTTTGCCTTCACTTCTCTTGCCATTGGAGTCAAGTTCATAAAATGTTCTTTAAAACCCAGGTCCATGAGTTTAGTACCTATGTCTTCTTCTATGTACTTTATTGTTTCAGGTCTTATATTTAGGTCTTTGATCCATTTTGAATTAATTTTAGTACACGGGGACAGGCTGTAGTCGAGTTTCATTCTTTTGCATGTGGCTTTCCAGTTTTCCCAACACCATTTGTTGAAGAGGCTTTCTTTTCTCCATTGTGTGTTGTTGGCCCCTTTATCAAAGATTATTTGACCATATATATGTGGTTTTATTTCTGGGCTTTCTATTCTGTTCCATTGGTCTGAGTGTCTATTTTTCTGCCAATACCATGCTGTTTTGATTATCGTGGCCCTATAATATAGTTTAAAGTCAGGTATTGTAATGCCCCCAGCTTCATTCTTTTTCCTTAGGATTGCTTTGGCTATTTGGGGTTTTTTATAGTTCCATATGAATCTGATGATTTTTTTGTTCCATTTCTTTAAAAAATCTCATAGGGATTTTGATGGGAATTGCATTAAATTTGTATATTGCTTTGGGTAATATGGCCATTTTGATTATATTTATTCTTTCTATCCAAGAACAAGGAATATTTTTCCATCTCATTGTATCTTTTTCGATTTCCCTTAACAATGCTTTGTAATTTTCATTATATAGGTCCTTTACGTTCTTTGTTATGTTTATTCCTAGGTATTTTATTTTTTTTGTTGCAATCGTGAAGGGGATTATTTTTTTGAGTTCGTTTTCTAATATTTCATTGTTGGCATAGAGAAAGGCTATGGACTTCTGTACGTTAATTTTGTATCCTGCGACCTTACTGTATTGGTTTATTGTTTCTAATAATCTTTTTGTGGAGTCCTTCGGGTTTTCGATGTATAGGATCATATCATCAGCAAAAAGTGATACCTTTACTTCTTCTTTTCCGATATGGATGCCTTTTATTTCTTTGTCTTGTCTGATTGCTCTGGCCAGAACTTCTAGCACCACGTTAAATAAGAGTGGAGAGAGTGGACAACCCTGTCTTGTTCCTGATTTAAGGTAGAAAGTCCTCAGTTTTATGCCGTTTAAAATGATGTTGGCTGATGGTTTATCATATATGGCCTTTATCATGTTGAGATATTTTCCTTCTATACCCATTTTGTTGAGAGTCTTAAACATAAAATTGTGTTGTATTTTATCAAAAGCCTTTTCTGCATCTATTGATAAGATCATGTGGTTTTTGTTCTTTGTTTTGTTGATATGGTGTATTACGTTAACCGTTTTACGTATGTTGAACCATCCTTGAGATTCTGGGATGAATCCCACTTGATCATGATGTATTATTTTTTTAATATGTTGTTGTATTCGGTTTGCCAGTATTTTGTTTAGAATTTTAGCATCTGTATTCATTAGAGATATTGGTCTGTAGTTTTCTTTCTTTGTGCCATCCTTGCCAGGTTTTGGTATGAGGGTTATGTTGGCCTCATAAAATGTGTTTGGAAGTATTGCTTCTTCTTCAATTTTTTGGAAGACTTTGAGTAGAATAGGAACCAAGTCTTCTTTGAATGTTTGATAGAATTCACTAGTATAACCGTCTGGGCCTGGACTTTTATTTTTGGGGAGGTTTTTAATAGTTTTTTCTATTTCCTCCCTGCTGATTGGTCTGTTTAGGCTTTCTGCTTCTTCTTGACTCAGTCTAGGAAGGTTGTATTGTTCTAGGAATTTATCCATTTCTTCTAGATTGTTGTATTTGGTGGCATATAATTTTTCATAGTATTCTACAATAATTCTTTGTATATCTATGATGTCTGTGGTGATCTCTCCTCTTTCATTTTGGATTTTGTTTATTTGAGTCCTGTGCCTTTTTTCCTTGGTGAGTCTTGCCAAGGGTTTGTCAATTTTGTTGATCTTTTCAAAGAACCAGCTCCTTGTTTTATTGATTTTTTCTATAGTTTTTCTGTTCTCTATTTCATTTATTTCTGCTCTGATTTTTATTATCTCCTTTCTTCGGCTGGTTTTGGGTTGTCTTTGTTCTTCTTTTTCTAGTTCCTTAAGGTGTGAAGTTAAGTGGTTTACTTCGGCTCTCTCTTGTTTGTTCATATAGGCCTGAAGTGATATGAACTTTCCTCTTATTACTGCTTTTGCTGCATCCCAGAGATTCTGATCTGTCGTATTTTCATTTTCATTTGTCTGTATATATCTTTTGATCTCTGCGCTTATTTCTTCTTTGACCCATTCATTTTTTAGAAGTATGTTGTTTAGTTTCCACATTTTTGTGGGTTTTTCCCCCTCTTTTTTGCAGTTGAATTCTAGTTTCAAGGCTTTATGATCAGAAAATATGCTTGATACAATTTCAATTTTTCTAAATTTGTTGATATTGTCTTTGTGGCCCAACATATGGTCAATTCTTGAGAATGTTCCATGTACACTAGAGAAAAATGTATACTCTGTCGCTTTGGGATGAAGTGTCCTGTAGATGTCTATCATATCCAGGTGTTCTAGTATTTCGTTTAAGGCCACTATCTCTTTATTGATTCTCTGTTTGGATGACCGATCTAGAGCCGTCAGCGGAGTATTGAGGTCTCCAAGTATGATTGTATTTTTGTTAGTTTTTGTTTTAAGGTCAATAAGTAGCTGTCTTATATATTTTGGTGCTCCTTGGTTTGGTGCATATATATTAAGGATTGTTATGTCTTCTTGATTCAGTGTCCCCTTATTCATTATGAAATGACCATTTTTGTCTCTGAGTACTTTTTCTGTCTTGTAGTCAGCATTATCAGATATGAGTATTGCTACACCTGCTTTTTTTTGGGTGTTGTTTGCTTGGAGTATTGTTTTCCAGCCTTTCACTTTGAATTTGTTTTTATCCTTGTTGCTTAGATGTGTTTCTTGTAGGCAGCATATATTTGGATTTTCTTTTTTAATCCATTCTGCTACTCTGTGTCTTTTTATTGGTAAGTTTAATCCATTTACATTTAGTGTAATTATTGACACTTGTGGGTTCCCTACTGCCATTTTATAAATTGCTTTCTGTTAGTTTTGTATCTAGTTTGATTCTTCTCTTTTGTTTTTCTATCATTTGTTTTTGTTTGTTTGTGTTCCATACTTCTTTCCTCTGTTGCTACCTTTTTTAAGTCAAGTGTTTTTGTGGTGTTTTTTTCTAGGGTGGTTACCATTAAGTAATGAAAAGGGTACCTACCATATTCATTGTAGTACCCTATCTTATAAGTATTTCTGCACTTCATCGTCCTTTGCTACTGTTAATCTCCATCCTCTCCCCCATTTTTTCCTTTGTTGTCACAGTTTAAGTTTGGTTTTATTGTGTTCTTGGTGGAGCTGTTACTTGTGGTGTTGTTTTCTTTTGTTCTTTGTATCTGATTGGAGAACCCCCTTTAGTATTTCCTGGAGTGGGGGCTTTCTGTTGATAAATTCTCTCATCTTTTCTGAATTTGTGAATGTTTTTATATCTCCTTCATACTTGAAGGATAGCTTTGATGGGTATAGTATTCATGGCTGAAAGTTCCTCTCTTTCAGGGCTTTAAATATTGTGGTACACTCTCTTCTAGCTTGTAGAGTTTCTGCTGAGAAATCTGATGATAATCTAATAGGCCTTCCTTTATATGTTGTACTCTTCTTTTCCCTGGTTGCCTTGAGAATTTTTTCTTTGTCATTGGTTTGTGTCATCTTTATTATGATGTGCCTTGGAGTGGGTTTGTTGGGGTTAAGAAAACTCGGTGTTCTGTTTGCTTCTTGAATTTGAGGCTTTAGTTCTTTCCACAGGCTTGGGAAGTTCTCGTCTAGTATTTGTTTGAGTATATTCTCCATTCCATTTTCTTTCTCTTCTCCCTCTGATATACCTATTATTCTTATGTTATTCTTTCTGATGGAGTCAGACAATTCCTGTAGGGCTTTCTCGTTTTTTATTATTTTTGAGTCTCTTTCTTCTTCTCTCTGTTGTGCCTCAAGTTGTTTGTCTTCTATTTCACTAATCCTATCTTCAATCTGGGCTGTTCTGCTAGCTAAGCTTGTTACCTCGTTTTTCAGCTCGTGAATTGAGTTTTTCATTTCTGTTTGATTTGTTTTTATAGTTTCAATTTCCTTGGTAATATATTCTTTGTGTTCATTGAGTTGTTTTCTGATCTCCCTATATTGCCTTTCTGTGTTTTCTTGTATATCTCTGAGTATTTTTAAGATTTCTATTTTAAATTCTCTGTCATTTAGCTCCAAGGCTTCCAATATGTTAAGTCTTTTCTCCATAGATTTTTCCACATCTATTTGTGTTACCTCTCTTTCTTTTGTATCCATAATATTCGATTTCCTCTTTCTTATTGGCATCTGAGGGTGGTCTTGTTGATAGCACTAATTAGAATTAATAAAGAGTAAAAAGTAAAAAAAAAAAAAAAAAAAAAAGGTAAAACACCCCACAAAAAAAAACAGTAATAATTTATTATTTCCCCCTTTTTTTCTTTCTTCTCTTTCCCTCCTCTCCCCTCCTCAGGGAAATATTGTGCCTATAATGGAGGGCCTGATTTGGGGTGAAGAGTTCAAGGGGCAAAAAAAGGGGAGTAGGGACCTACTAAATGCAAAAAAAAAAAAAAAAGGAAGAAAATCTTAGACAAGCATAAGATGATTTGCTTGTGAGTGATGGTCAACTAAGAGATATAATGAGAGGGATAAGAGGGAACCAGAAAAAAGGACAAAAAAAAAGAATAATAAGGAAGAAAAAAATAAAAATGATAAGTAAAAATCTGTTGTATTAAGTGGAGCGAAGACTAAATACAATGGAGACCTTGGGTTGGGAGGACCCAAAATGCCACAAAAATAAACAAACAAGAAAAAAAAAAAAAACAAAAGCGAAAAAGAAAAAGCCAAAAAAAGCCTTGAGTCCCAAATTAACTAATTTGTTCGTGATTGAGGATTAAATGGGATGAAAGTAAAACGAGAAAAGAAAAAACGAATAGAAAGGAAAAAATAAGAAAAAGAGAAAAACGAAGGAAGAAATAAAAAAGGAAGAGAAAAAAAAAAACAAGATAAAACAAAACAAAATAAAACAAAAGAGGAGAGAGTGAGAGTTAAGTGTTTTGGAGTATAACCTTAAAGGAGGGTGAGGATGAAGAAGAGAAATAAAATGTAACACTTATGGGTAGTGTAGTTCAAGAAAAGGGAAGCATAAGATGGGCAGAGAATAGAAGGACCGAGGTGGAGGAAATAAAGGCAATAAGATAGAAGAAACAAACAACAACAACAAAAAAAAAATTAGTGGAACAAGTTGTAAAGTCTGTGGATTTTTCTTGATTTTGAGATGTTAACTTCTTCCTTTTTCTTTTCTCTCCCTCTTCCTGGTCGGTGACTCTACCCCAGGCTCTGCCCCTGTGTCACACTTAGGTAGGGATTTGCAGTTGATGGGATTCTATGGCAATGTCATATAATTGGCTTTAGTCTTGCTGGTAGTCAAGGCTTGTTGGCGTTTGCAGGGTCCAACGATGAGAGAGTTTGCTTTCCTGGATTCTCTCTCCTAGTCCCTCCTTCCTGAATTAGCAGCCTGGTGATCCAGCTATAAGGCTGCAACTGCTTCTGCCTGGGGAGTAAGAGGCTCAAAGAGCTGGGAAATCCCCACTCTATCCCCACTCAGTGCAAGGCTTTGGGAAAGGCTCTGGCAGTCAGGGCCTCCAGTGTAATCAGGCGGGGGTGGGAGTCAATTGTTGTCAAGGTGACTGTTCAGCGCCTAGCATTCAGTTGGACCTCTCAACCCAGGCTTTCCACACTTTGTAGCCTGTTTCAGCTGGGAAGAAGAGGCACTAGTCTCTGCTTGCGACTAGTGTGGTATAGATCTTATTATCTGCCAAATCCTTCTTGTTAGCGTTTATCCCTGAATATGGAGGCTCTATCAATCAGAAGTTGCCCCCGCCCCTTTAGCGAGAGGCACTAAAAAATATCATGCCTCTTGTCTTGGGTCGCTGAACTTAGAGAGATCTTATCAATTAGAACCGAGGGTGCGCAGATTTCACGGGTTAAGCTAATTTCAGTGATTGGGTCGCAGCTGTGCTCCCAAAGGTATTTCAGGCTGCCTGCGCGCGCCCCTCCCCCAACGCTTGATTGTTAGCTTGAATGGCTGGGTGAGGTGCCCCGCCCACGGAGAGAATCTCCCAAGTAGGGAATACCGCCCTGGGCCTCTCCCGCTCCCCCCGCTGCTGGCGGCTGGGGCGCACTGGGCGCAGGATGATGGGGCACCCTGGGTGTGCGGGCCAGCAGGGCGCTCTGGGCGTGTGGAATGCCCAGGGTACACGCGCGAATGGGGTGCTCCGGGCACCGGTGGCTGGCGACTCTCACTCGCAGTGCGCGGGCCGCTGGGAACGTTAGCGGTGCTCGCTCTGCAACCGGACCGGGCGCGCCAGCGGCTGCTCGCCGCTCCGGAGTGTGGGCGGTGCTCGCTCTGCAACCGAACCGGGCACGCGCCTGCAGCTGCTCGCGGCTGCTGCTCGCGGCTCCCGAGTGTGGGCTGACTCATCACAGGCGCACTTCCTCGCGGCTTGAATGAACGTCCCTGCGGTAGCTTCCTCCACACCCTCGTCTCTCAGATTCAAATGATAACAGTCCTTTCGCTTTCAGTTTGTGTGGAACTCTGGAATGCTCCGAGGATAAATTTTCCTGTTTCTAGTTGATAAATTTGTTGTGATTTTCGGGAGATCTGTCGGACGCGCTGCTCACGGCGCCATTTCTGTGATGTCACCCACTCCTTTGATATTAAATAAAGCTTTAACTGACTCATCATTTTGCAATCCTGCGAGTTCTTCTTGATACTGCATATTTGATATATCAGACAAATCCACTAACATTGGCTGCATCATCCATGTTGGGAAATCAATTTGTTTTAAATCAGAAAATCTTTCTTTTAAATCAGCCGATAGAATATTCAAATGATTGACAATAACAAGTAAAGAGGTATCAGTTACTTCACATTTTTGGAGCCAATGAAACTGTTTAAAGTTTTTGTGGTTAATATGTTTCTGACATAACTCAATATTGGTAATGAAACCAAATATCTTTGCTTTTGCATCAACAAGAGTTTTATTTGTTCCTTGAAGTTGCTTATTTAATATATTTAGTTTTTCAAAGATATCGGCTAAATAACTCACAAATGCTTTACCATCTATTGTTAATAGATACTTCATTTCAGGTTTGTCGCTTAAAAAATCACTAAGAGTATCAAACAGTTCCATAAATCTTTTCTAACAGTTTCCTTTAGATAGCCATCTTACTTCAGTATGAAGTAAAAGTCTCACATGGTCTTCATTTTGTTCTTCACAAAATAGCTTGAAAAGATGCTCATGTTTGGCACTAGCTTTAATAGCATTAACACACTTTATTACTGTATGTAATACTTCATTCAGAACAGGCGAGATGTTTTTAGCTGCCAAGTTTTCCCTATGAATAACACAATGCACAAGAATCATTTCTGGATTCGCATCTTTCATCAATTTTAAGCAGCCATTTTTCTTGCCCATCATATTGGGAGCACCATCTGCAGCACAAGATGTTGTATTTTTCATTGGTATATCATTGACATCTAAGTAGTTTTTTAGCTTATTATATATATCTTTGGAGGTAGTGGTGCTTTTTAATCTTTTACAGAACAACATTTCTTCAGCAAAATGTCCTTTATCAATATATCTTACGTAAGTTATCAATACTGCCTCACTGTCTCTCAAAGTTGATTTATCCATTTGCAAGGAGAATTTTCTTGTTTTCAGCTTTTCAATAAGTTGTTTTTCAATATCCTCACTCATTTTGTCTATTCTTCTGCTAATAGTATTGTCACTGAGTGGCATAGCTTTTACATCTTTGTCATCTTTTTCAAGAACCGTTTTAAGAAATGCTGATATTGACGGTTTTATTAAATTCTCTCCTATAGTGTGATTTTCTCCAGTTTTAGCGATGAATAAAGAAATTTGATAACTAGCCTCAAGAACACGATTATTAGTTGAAGTATGAGCAGTAAATAGAGACTTTAATGTTGTTCTTTTTTCAAAATTTTTCTTTAAAGTTTTAAAGTAACTCAAATCTGAATTAATATGAGCACTATGTTTTGCCTTCAAATGCACCTCAAGATGACCTCGTTTCATTGATTTGTTGGTCAAGCATTGCTGGCATAAAAGACAAAAAGGAATCTGCTCATCGTGAACAGTGGGTATGAACCCAAATTTTAAATATTCCTCCAAATATTGATGAGTTTTTTTCTTGCTTGCACCAATCATTTTATTATGGGCTATAATAAAAATAAGATCAATTAAAAACTAATATTAAAATATGTGTTAAAATATATTCAATGTGACATAGAGTAAACGTATACTAAAAATTCATATTTATTTAAATGTATATAACACATTTACTACACTACCACTGCAAATCAAAAGGTATCTACATTTTTTCCACTTGACAAAATTTTCTGGAAAGTTATGCTTCTAAAATTAAAATTGTCGTGCATGCACTATTATAGCCCCAATAATATTTATAAAATATTAGTGCTTTCTAGCCCCGATGCAAGAAGTACTTAATAAAGAGTTTAATATTGATAAAAATAAAATCAAATACTTACCAATTATATCTATACTATATATATGTATATTTATTAAATCAACGAGCTTTTACAACAGTTTTGACTGACACTTATTTCAAATTAACACCAACTGAATGATGTGAAATACTACAGAAGTTGCGATGGGCCAATTAGGTGAGAATAACTGTGTTGTTTAGCGAGTTTTTAAAACGTCCGTGGTTCCCTGCAGCAGACGGCACGCTCCGCGGTGAACCCAGGACGAAGTTTACTTGACGACGCCAATCACCCAGTTGATATTTTCGTCTCGTCAAACGAAATTATACTTAATAATTATTTACCGCAATTATTTAAGAATTGCATTTTTTGTTAATTTGGCACCGATATCTAGCATTGCATTTAAATGGCCCGGGGCGAAAGAGTTCAAGTCGTGTCGAGTCCATTTTCAAATTGCCCCCCCTTTACTATCGAATTGCCGCCCTGTGGGGCTTGGGCCCCACGTTGGGAAACACCGGACTAGATAAAGTGCAGGAAGGAAAGAGTCAATGAATATGGGATATTATAAAAGTATAATGAACAGGTTTCTATAGTTCTCACTTTATACATAAGAAAATGAATGTTCAAAGGAGCCTCTATAGTGGTGAGCTTTGTCAAATATCTATCTAAAACTATATGGGATTTAGAGAAGGATTGCTGGTGGGGATTTATGCAGTTTTACCTTTTGATTAATTGTTTCAATTATGTTTCCATCATCATGCAGAAATACTTTGGAAATACGGACAAGCAATTGAACTTCAATGTAATGTTATAAAGTATTCTTTAGTCCCATAGTTTTAAAATGACTATAACCCAATGTGATTAGTAAAACATCGCCTACTTCAATACTACTTTGGAAAAATTTGCAGGTCGTTCAGCCTTAACCTATGCAGAAACATTTTTTATGGTTTTAGTATTCCCTCTTTACTTCTGAAACAAATTCTTTTCTTGGCTTTATCCTATTAACGGCAACCAGAATTCTCTGACTCTCAGGCTTGAAATCTCAGTGGCATGTTGTTGTTGTTTTCCTCTTCATGGCTACACCTGATACATACTAATTTTCAGAGATTCTGCTTTTTCATTTATTAAATTATGTCTCTATCCTCCCTCTGCTTCACATTTCCCATAGTTCTAACTCAGATTCTTATTACTTTTTACCTGTACTGTTCTCATAGATTCAAAAGAAAACTTAATTAACAGCACAAAATTACAGACAACAATATACACTGCTTTGAGTGATTTTTATTAAATTCAAGATCAATGGAAAAGAATAGAGACCATCAACGGATAGGCTCTGCCATATTTTTACTGAGCCAGCCTACCTTGGGCCAGCAAAATAAGGTCTCTAACAAACAGGACATTCGGTCATTATTCCTCTCTTCCCTGGAAGTACTTTGTTAGTATAACCAGAGTAGCCTTTCTGTACACTTATGATCTTTTAGATATAATATGTCAAAAAAGAAATGGGCAGACAGTTTGGGATAGGGACTGCTCTGAGCCCTTGTATTCTGGGATGTGTCATTGTCCCAAGTTAGGATCTATCAGAGTTAAGATATGAATAATCTTGGAAGGAAGACATTCTGGGGAATTTAGTGTTAATAAATTTGATATATTGAGATTGTCAGAAAACCATTCAGTAGGAATAGAAGATCCCATACTGATCTAGCAAAGCCATACTAGATATTAACAAATTACTCAGTAACATTCAGTACCCAGAAACTTACCATCTTACTATAGAAAATGGATTAGCATTAGCTTCTCACAGGACAGTAAAGTGGGACATGCACAGTAGACTCTTGCCAAACCTCAAGTATCAGCTTTTCCAACTCTGACACCTTATGTCAAATGGTTGCATGATTTTACTATATTTATGAATATAGTAAAACTTGTTGCTTACATCATGGTTCCTTATATTACCTGTGCCTCTACTGAAAAATTGGCTGTGGAGTACTTCTACTTTTATTGGAAGTCACCACCTGGAACACTTGGATTTGGTACAGTGCTGGTATCTGAACATGAACTTTAGCAGATGCATAAAAGTCAGGCAAGTTATATTTAGCTTTCTATTCTGCTTCTTAATTTTTAACAGTTTCTACATGTAAGAGAGTAGATATATTATATTCTACTGCAGGATTGAAAGTAAGCAAAATGAATTAAATACAGGATGGAGGGATTTTTTTAAGTTCTGTGACAAGGAGGCAGCCATTGTAGAAATGCCAGCAGTCAAAAGGAAGTTCAGTCTCTTTGTGACTTCTGACCAGAGCAAGAACCATAAAAGGCATTTCAATGCACCTTCCCTGCTTCACGGGAAGATTGTCTTCTCTTTCCAAGGAGCTGAGGCAGAAGTATAATTTTTAATCCATGCCCATTCAAAAGGATGATGAAGTTCAGGTTGTACGACGACATTACAAAGAGCAGCAAATTGGCAAAGTGGTCCAGGTTTAGAGGAAGAAATATGTCATCTCCATTGAACAAGTGCAGCAGGAGAAAACTAACAGTACAGCCATTCATGTGGGTGTTCACGCCAGCAAGGTGGCTGCCACTAGACTAAAACTGGACAAGGACCACAAAAAGATCCTTGAACGTAAAGCAAATCTCACCAAAGAGAAAAGGAAAAGGGCAAATACAAGAAAGAAACAATTAAGAAGATGCAGGAATAAAGTCATCTTATATACAACTTTCTTTAAAAACTTAAAGGGAAAAAAAGAAAGTTCTGTGACAAGGAAAAGCACAAAATATGTTAGTTAAACAGAGCATGACAGCACAGTCCTACGGAGACTCATAGTTGTTAAATGTGTCCTTAGGCTCCTGACCACTTCCTTTTCAAACTTCTTCAGGGCTAACCTTCACTACTTCTGATACTTTGTCCATGAATTAGTTCCATTTACTATCACAAATGCAAAGCCTTAGACACAATAACTTCTGGCAGATCATTTTCCAAAATGAGCATTTTGTATAACAAAAGTCCATGGAAAGTGGAAGAAGAACATCTGTGGAATTTGCCAGGGAGGCTTTGTAGTCCAGGCTTCTGAGATTCACCGCTAGTGTGAAGTGCAGACATGCTGTTTAGCATCTAATGAATGTCCATCAGATAACAAAATATCTGAAACCCAGGCTTTACTGTGACTGCATGTGTGCATGCTGCCACACACAGACACACATATAACAACACACACACACACACACACCTCTCAAAAATAGCACTATCTGGACCAACATTGAGAAAAAGAAATATTTCTCTAAATTTGGCAAAATGTGCCTACACTTCACTCACAAAAGAAATAAAGTTTTAAGTAATTATGTTCCTTTGTCATCCTCTGCCTTTATACTATGTCCAGAGATTCATGGGTGCTCATTAAATAGGAGTCTTTAAGAAGCCTATTTTAAACAACAGCATTATCTGCCTTGGCTGTGTATCCTCTGGTTATACAAATAAATAGTTGAAGCTTTGAAATAATGCTTTTTTTTTTTCACAATGCATCCTTAAGTCCCAAATTTTTAGATTATCCTTGGTAAGTGTAATAAAGATGTAAGAGTTTATTTTTTTCATATCCGTGTAGTAATTTAGGGGTCCAATTACAAGGTCTGATTGGATCTATCTTTATCAAAGATTTATAAAGAGAATTGAACCAACGAGGCCAATAAAAGATAATACAGAGCAAAGGAAAATATCATGGGCTGAATAATTATAAAGACCTTTGAATATAAAACTGAACTTTGAAAACAATCTGTTACAGGAATCCGAAGACTTGTTTAGCAACTGAATGAAACCCTGACCAGAAACCCTGTCACAATGTTGGCATTTATTCATGTGTACTAATTTTTATTTTTACTATGTGCTCATCCTTAAAGAGTATTTCCTATTAAAATTATCTGCTGTGGATATGCAACTTGCTTAGGGGAAGAGGCAGGAAGCTTTTCTGTAACTTGTACTGTGACTCTTTTGAAAGAGAAAGAGTCAAAGTTGAGATACTTGTTCAGCTATCCTTTGGGGTGTGGCTGCCCCAGAGCACTGTCAGCTCACAACGTCCCATGTGTTCAGCTTGAGAATGGTTAGTCCCCCGATTGTTGTTTTTTACCGAAGAGGAGGAGGGGCTATTCAAAGAGGTTGACCTTTACTGAAATTTATGTTTTTGTTTTTTCTCATCCAATTATGTTGTTATATGACCCTAGATTGTTGTCTATTTCTTGTGTTCACATTGGGGCGTAGAACACCCTTGGTGTCAGACATGTTAGGATATGGTCTTCTTCACCTTGCTCATCCCATTTGCTTTGTCTTTCAGACTTTCCTCAAAGTGTCTGGTTTGTTGCTTCTTTGTGAGCACTGTTGTATATGGGTCTATTATATTTTAATGACTCTTTTATCATCTCAAAGGTTTGGGTATGAAAATAGGACAGTGTTTCCAGAAGAGATCAGCATTTACATCTGTAGACTGAATAAAGAAGATTGGCCTGCACAGCATCGTTCAATCTGCTGAGGGCCTGAAGAGGACAGAAAAGCAGAACAAAGGCAAATTAGCGTCTCAGCTAGAACATCTATCTTCTGCTAGACATCTGTGTTTCTGGTTCTCAGGCCTTTGAACTCAAACTTATAACACTGGCTGCCTCAGCTCTTCTTCAGACTCAGATTGAATTATACCATAGTCTTTCCTAGTTCTCCAGTTTACAGACAACAGATTGTGCACTTCTTACTCACTTAGAAATTGCATGTTTCTATAATAAATCTCCCCTTCCATCCATCCTGTTGGCTCTGTTTCTCCAAAGAACCCTTACTAATACATGGCACAATGAAAGAGGAAAATAGTTGTACAAGAGGGCTTAAAAAACAAAAGCAAGGGGGATGGAAAACATAGCACCTTTGATAATCCTTGGAAGAAGTCCAGTTTAAATTTAGAATGTTACCAACTATTACAAGGTTTCAGGCAGGGCAGTGTAGTAGTAACATGATCTGGATTATAATAGGCCAAGGTCAGTGGTAGGACCTATTAAGAGGATATTGAAGCAAGTAATGCTGATAAATTGGATGGAGGAGATGACAGTGGAGATGGAGAAACACTAAGGATGTTGAGATACCTTCTTAGAGTTTAGAAGCAGTAGGGTTTCAAGATTGGATCTATGGAGTACAGAAAGCAAAATAAACATTTTTGTTTGAGCAATCAATTGTGTTTATTAGCCTAAGGGCAAGATGAAGAGTTTCTATTGTGGTTTGTAAAATGTCAGATACCTATGAAATTGTAGATATTTGAGCATGGAAAGTTGGATCTCAAAGGAGAATTCTGAGCTGTTCTCTGCCTCCTCAGGAGTTTTCTTGTCTTCCCATGCTTTAATTTTATATTCTTTCTTTGGCCTTCTTCACTGCTCATTTGACAGATTCTCCCTGTCTTATAACATTCATTCCTAGGTTTCATCTTTCACCAGTTTGCTAATCAAAAATTCCTCTTTTTCTTCAAATAAATTCTCATTTCTAAATATATAGATCTACATATTCGGCTGCCAACTTAGCTTTTTCTTGTTTATGTTTTATATGTACTTACAAATCCCTACAGCTAAAACAAGACACAACCACCCATTGAGAAGCCTGGATACTTCAAACCTCATTTTTGTTCTTACTGTCAAATATCAATAACATAGTCCTGTTGCATGATGCTTTTAATTTTCTTCAGTATTTATAAAAACTTGTTTTACTTGGATTTTGTTTTGTCCTACTGTCTGGGATGGAGCTGGACCTAGAGGTAGGTGTTAAATGACCCCTACTGTAATGGTCCATAAGACAGAATGCCAAGCATATTGTGAGGGTAGGTGATGAAAACCAGGGAATTCAAGAGATATGTTAGGTTAGTTATTATGGCAGCTGTGAGCTGCTAGCCCAGTGATTGTCAACCTTTTCATCTCATGGCACACATAAACCAATTATTAAAGTTGTGAAGAATATAAAAAAATATTTTTTTTTCTGATCTGACAGAAAAAAATAGGTAAAAGTTTGAATCATTCACATCAGATGACTACTATTGTGATGGTTATCATATTTTTTTAAATTTGACAGTATAAGGGGAAAAAATCACTGTTCCTGATTAAATAGATAGGTATTATATGTATTAAAAATTCTTGTGGTACACTGGTTTAAAAATCAATGAGCTAGACAGATAGATGGGAATAAGGAGAGTCAAGAAGCAGAGATATATCAAAATGGGTACTATGACTTCCAAGTACTTTCCTAAGAAGTTAGAAATAAAATTGCATAACTGGCCAAGTACCTCAGTTTGTAAGCACATAATCCTGATACACAAGGTTGAGGGTTTGGTTCCTGGTCAGGGCACACACAAGAATTAACCAATGGACAACATAAATGTCTCTCTCTCCCCTCTCTCCCTCCACCCACTTCTCCCTATCTCTCTTCCTCTCTTTTTCTAAAATCAATCAAGAATAGATTTTAAAAAGCATTTTTAAAAAAGAAATTGCATAATATGAAAATTTCTAATGTTTTTCTTTTCAAATGCATTAAAAAAATTTCTATTAAACTTCACTGAACAATCAATTATAAGAGGATAAAAGATGAAAAAGATCACCCTCAATGGCAAATCATAGATTCCTGAGAACTGTCCCCTAAAATTTAGAGTCCTGTCCCATTGGAAATGTTTGTCATAAGAAAACCTCTTACTGTGACTCCAGAAAATTAATCTTTCTAACGTGAAACCTATAGTTACAATCTATGTTACAGAAAGTGTGATGCAACTGTCTTCCACAGATAAAAACAAACTCACGCTTTTAATCATCTTTTATTTTCAGCATGTATGTATCTTAGCACTTAGATTGTCAAGCCATCTTTAAAATCATGTATTTGACATCAGAAAATATTTTCTAAAATACGGTGGCCCCAGCACATTTATCTTTATGGGTTGTCATGGTTGATGGGAGGAGTTAAATGCTTAGTGTAAATCAGATGTGTCTCTCTAAACATCTGTCATCTGTATTCCAGTGAATCGTCTCAAAAGGATAGCATGGGAGGCCTTAAAAGAAAATTGGTTTAACAAGGATCAATTATTCTAATAGGAATGTAAAGTTGGGAAAGCTTTGCAGTGGTGACTTTGGGAGGGATTTAGGCTTGGTGTGTCTGTGAACCCCAAGGAGCAAGGCAGGAGAGCTACTTTCTTTTTACTGAGAATCCTCTGAGCTACTTACCTGCTAAATCACTCTAAGAATCAGCTGGCACCATTTACCTAAGTCATCAAATGAATTGAAATCCAGTAGAAAGCCAAATCAGCAGGAACTTAGCACATTTTCGGTTTGTTTGAAATTGTGGTACTTCGAATGAAGGCTGAGAGGTTTGGAGTTTAAAATAAACATTTTGTATGACTGGAGCTTTTGCAGGTTGTGTATGTCATAGGGAAGGTAGTTACCACTTTAATAGATTAAGAAAATTGTGAGTATGGGAAGTATAGAGAGTAGACAGAGGTTAGTTATTTGGTAAATTTAATATATCTTGGATTCTATACTATATAGTTTACTTTCAGATGACCTCTTTAACACTGGTTATCAGTAGATATTAAGGTCGTCCAATTACTCTTTGGTACATCAAAAATTTGCTAAAGAAGAGAACTCTCACACCCAAGTCATGATAGGACTCTAAATCCATCTCTTTGTTTTCCCTACTTCCTTTCTAGATAGCTCTGAATCAACATGTCACAATTTCAGTTGGAACTTTAGCATTTGCTGGTGGTGTCCACATATGCTATTGAGACATCATCTTGCCTTTTTAGTTGTGCATATTATTTCGATTAAAATGACCAATACGTGATATAGCAGTGCCTAGGTCGGCAATCCTGTATTTGAATATCACTGGCACTGAATTTTCTAGTTTATAATCTCTGTGCTGCATGACTGTGATGTGATCACCAGAGCAAAGCATGATGGCTACTGTATATGATACCTGCTCAACATATCTATTTATTTATTTCTAACTCTTTATTATAAACAATTTTCAACATGTGCAAAAGTAGAATAATTCTATAATGATTCTCACATGCCTGTCATTCAATTTCAACAGTTAACTAACCTTGTTTTTATTTATATTTTGAATTTCTTGTTTTGGCCTTCTATCTTTTACCATAGTTGGTATTACCATCATTATCTTCTCTTATATTCAATTAATGAGCAAATTGCTTAAGAGCTTATAGTTTGATATATGTGAGTTGTCCCCTTCCCCCCAAAGTTTGTAAAGCAAACTATTCTTTTCCAGCACATTGCTGGGAAAACATCTTTCTCTTATTCACTCATTCCATCATTCACTTTTTGGTCACCGAGTTTTAAGAAGCCCTATGTACACTTAACATTCAAGGATAAAAACCACAGTCTCAAAGCAGTTCATGGTTTAAAGAAAAAACAAAATTTTAATAGGGTATTTACGTTGACAGCATAAGATATATTTGACTACAAAGTCAAGGTTATGAACCCCATCTTTTGGCTCTTTATTAAGAAGAACATTATTATTATGTAGATTTTCCATTTCTAATAAATTGTTGATGCATTTTACATGTACATCTTTATTGTGATGCCAATAATAATATTCACAAATATGATACAATGCAAATCTTTGACTCTAAAATTGTTTTCTAAGAAAAAGTCTTATCCAACAGCATTATGCTATAAACATAACATGCTATAAATATAAACATCCATCAAGTATTTTTATGTGACATACATATTGAATGAATGAATAAATGAATGAATACATGGTTATAGAGTAGAAGAGTAAAATATTTTTAAAAATTCTTTTTAAATAAATTTTAGGTAGTAGAACTACATTCAGATATGAACTATTCAATGGTGAGATTCTTAGAGCACTGAAGAATTGAAAAGCTGATACCAACCATTTATTAAAATCTTATTTTTTATATATGAAAATTTTAAATAATAATAATAACATCCGCAAGTCTATTTCTTGTAGTTCATAAAAGATAAAACTAAAACTTATGTATATGAATTCTGGACTAGTCTTTCTTTACATATCATTTGATACAACTCCAATTGATAAAACAAAATAATTATAATAACTGAAAAAAACATGTACTCTTAAGTAGGTTCTTTGCAGTTACACTTACCACAGTATTATAAAAACGTAATCTAAATAAATTTTTTATATAACAAAATTCTAAAATGTTCTTATCTTGATGTTCTATGTATCACTAGTTCTTTTTATGGCCAGGGATTGGCTCAATTATTATTAATTCCTAAAAATATATGCCTTTGTTGAAATAGTGTCATTGTGCCCTTAGCTGCAGCACCAGAGTCACAGTAATTGGCCTGATAAAAAGGAAATAAAAGCAGTTACAACCTCAAGGAGCATTTAGGTATGGTTAAATAACAAAGGGGCAAGATATAATCACAAATAATTTCCGCTTTTTGCAAGATTAACAATAATGGAGCTGCAGTCCATTTGGTCCAAGGAAGGGATTAACACAACAAAGACAGACATTATGTCTCCATCTAAGGGCTAGCCTTAAAGATTCTGGAGGAGTTCCTTCTATTTAAGGTATTGTTCACAAGTTTGTTCATAAATAATTTCTTTGTCCTTGTCTTTGCCCCCTGAGAAGAAGTTTTGAGCACAGAATGCTCAAAGACATAGACCTCAAACAAGGCCATATCTCTCTGAAAGTATCTATGTAAATGTCAGTTTGGGAGTGGCAACTCAATCCCCCATATAAAGGCTGTTATTACATTGTTTAATATTTGTTTCCAGAGACTCAAAACTTTGTTCACTGCTCTTATCTCAGTCCCAAGCACTTACTTTTGCATACAAACTCAAACCCAGTAATACAACCAATGCCATCCAAGGCAGCCTACTGTCTGCGAAGTATGTCATGCCTGACATTCTAAATTCTTAGTCACTCTATACACCTGACATCAGTACTTGTCTTTAAGTATTTTCCCACTAACTTTCACTTGGACGTTATTCTCAGTTCCCAGTAAAAAATACCATGTTCAACTAAGCTTGCTCTGAGGATAGGACCTAACCACAGGACTTACATACACACATGCACATCCACACACACAGTTACACTTATTTTTTTAATCTCAGGTTCTTATATTAAATGTCATACTCCTTGAGATCAGAGGCCATGTATATTTATTATTATAACACCCCATAGGTCACATATATGTAATAATATATTATACTTGACAAGTGAAACCTCTTCCTTGGGTGTAGGGCAAGGGGCCGCCGCCATCATGGCCATGCACATGCAGATTCTCATTGGATTCAGGAAGATAGTAAAGAAACAGTGGAGCCAAAAAAATGGTGGGCCATTATGTTATTAAAGTCTCGTACTGGCCGAGGAGCAAACACACAGGGAAAATACTTCCCTTTCTCTAAGGGCTCCCAAAGCCACTGACGCATTCCCCAGTTTCTCCTAGAATCAAAGGCCCCATCAGTCTCAGTGGAGCTTGCAAAGCCACTCAGCTCTGATTCCCCATCTGCACACCTTCCCTTTCTCTGCCAACATGGCTTCTCCTTCAGCACTCTGCATTCTCTCCTCTCTCACTCTGCAAACATGGCTTCTTTCTGCTTCTTCTCCTTCTGCTCTCTCTTTTCAAAAACTTCACCTAGTGTGAAAACCTCTCCTCCAGCAAACATTAGCAAAACAATGGCCCTTTCCAAGCAGGGAGGTAATTTGCAATTTTACAGACCACATATACCTGGCGCTGCCCAGCCCCCAATGCAAACTATAAGTGAGCAAACATAAAAATCATATTTTACAAACTTTTTTGACCAACACTGGGCCAGGCAGTTTTGTTTTTTTTTTTGTATTAATTTTAATGGGGTGACATTGATCAATCAGAGTACATAGGTTTAAAGAAAACATCTCCAGGTTATGTTGACATTTGAATATGTTGCATACCCATCACCCAAAGTCAAATTGTCTTCTGTCACCTTCTATCTGGTTTTCTTTGTGCCCCTCCCCACCCCCCACTCCCTCCCTCTCTTTCCTCCCCCCCCCCCACAGGTAACCACCACACTCTTGTCCATGTCCCTGACTCTCATTTTTATGTCCCACCTATGTATGGATTTGTATAATTATAGTTCTTAGTTTTTTCTGATTTACTTATTTCACTCAGTATAATATTATTAATGTTCATCCATGTTGTTGGTAAATGATCCGATGTTATCATTTCTTGTGGCTAAGTAGTATTCCATAATATATATGGACCATATTTTTATCCAATCATCTATCGAAGGGCTTTTTGGTTGTTTCCATGTCTTGGCCACTGTTTTGAACAATGCTGCAATGGACATGGGGATATTCCAATATATCTTCTCATTTAATCCACCCAGGTGGTGCAACCTGAATGCCTATGGATTCACCCAAAGGGAAGGCTTAGGAAACTAAACCTGCTCACATCAGAAGGAGCTCAGCTGAGGAGACCTTCAGAAGTCTCCTTTATAACGTATCTCATGATACTCGAAGATAATTTTTGTATTTTATAGGTGTTGAAAGGAACCTTTGTCCTAGAACTATTAACTGTGTTCGTGGTGCTATGGAGCACAAAGCAGTCATATGATTTAATGATAACAAATAGGCCTCTGGTATCATTTCTTGGTATAACAGTGATGATTTCATTTTACTTTTGTTATTTCTGTGAAATCCCTTTCCTACCTGGCATTTGGAAAATCTGCTTTGACATAAATGGATATCATACTTTTGTAGCAAACTCTGACTTCATTATTTGCTGTGTGAAATAAGAAAGCAGGTTGGGCACAAAGTTATAAAAGGGAAGCACCAGGGCTGCCATCTAACCAAAAGCAATCCTTAGTCCAAGAGGGAGGTGAAGGGGATGATAATTAGGGAGGTGAGCTGATTTGCTTAAATTTAAGGTCACTATAAAACTCTGTGAGGCCTTACAGGATAGTGGCATAGGCACATTCCAATTCCTAGTCTCTGCCACTGAATTTGTGATGATGGGAATGTTCCCTAACCTTTTGAATTTCAGTTTCTTCATTTATGTCAGAATAATAATGGTATCTATGTCATAAGGGTTCTCACACACACAAAAAAAATTTAAAGTAATCTAAATTAGGGCTCAGCAAACATATTCTGTAAAGGGCCAGATAGTAAATAATTTTAAGCTTTGTGTGCCATATGGTTTCTGTTACAGCTACTATATCTCTGCCACTATAGAAGAAAAGTGGCTATAAACAATATGGAAGTAAATGAGTATGGCTATGTTCCAATAAAACTTTATTTACAAAAAGGGGAATCCATCCCATGGACCATAGTTTTCTGTCCCATGATCAATATAATTGATATACTTGACAGAGAATAAGGATTTAAAGTTTTTACCTATAACTATTATTGTTATTATTACCAAGCCTATGAATAAAATAAATCATTCTTATATCTAGTTTAAAAATAAATAAGAACTTGCAAGGTAATTTCCCTCGTGTCTGGGCCATGTAGCACTCTGAGGAGGGCAGAAAAGCCTCCTCCTGGCAATGAGATGCCTAATAACAGATTTGAAGGCTCCACAAATCCCTAAGAACAGGTCTCAACACTTCAGCTCCTGCTCAAGATCAGAGGTGCTGAATGTGTAAAATGAAACTGTTGTTTGCTCCCCTCATTCAAATGATACCATAAGGTTGTGCAGCCAGTACAGAAAAATGCCAACCCAGATCTATCAGTGGGAAGCCAGAGCAGCAGTAAAAAGTGTGTGGGCAGCTTCGTTGTAGAGCTCTCACTCTCCGGAGACCCAAATATAGGGCAGACAAAAAGTGTGGGTAATGGCAAAAATGTGTTAGGGCGATGTCTGAATTATCCTTTAGGACAAACAGAATTTTCTGTAGTGTCTTTTTTATGATACAGCATTTCTGATGTACAATTATTACAGTAAAAAGTAAATAATATATATATAAGGAAGTAATGAAAGTCTGACTCGAGCAAGACTTAATTTAGGTTATGGCTCAGATTAAGTTAAAAGCTAAAGTTACACCAAGCAGCAAACCCATTCTCAGTGGGTGCTGTGAATGGGTGAACCCCTTCTTGGTCCTGTGGTTTGACTTTTCCTGTGTTCTTAGGAAAATTATAACTATTAATGAGACCCCAAAAACAATAATGTTCATAAACTGACTGCACTATTGACACCATCACTGAGTAAATCAGTGACACTTGATCTGTCACATTACAAGCAAGGAGCAGATAAAGAATACATGGAAACTATCTCTCAGTACAATTTAGCACCTTAAAACTTCATAAGATAATTAACGTACATCAAGTCATGCAATATTTTTTGAGAGGAGAACATTAATTTCTACTGTAGCTTAAAAATTTTTGGAGCAATGTGCAAAGGCTCTACTTGCTGCACAGTTTTAGAAAAGAAAGCACTGTTTATATTCATCAACCTATGGTCATTGGCACCAACAGAACACCAACAGGAAGAAGGAAAGTTTATTCAGTGCAAAACAGCTCAATTGTAATACTGCACGGTTGTGACAACAGCAGGCTGTGAGGCAGCCAGGGGGCCAGGCCACTCTCTAGCTAGACAGCTGTGCTCTCCTCCTTGCTGGTCTGCTTTGCCCTGCACTGGTCTACTCCACAGTGCTTTGGTCTGCTGTGCCATTCTGCTCTGGCTGGCACTAGTCTGCTCTGCTCCAGCAAGACAACTTGGTGTTTCAGCTCAGCCTGAGAAGCACTGTCTTCACTCACCCGTGGAAAAGGAAAGCATGTTCCTAGAGCTAGAGGGGAGCTGAACCGTATATAGACAGAAGTCCTCACCCTTGGTGCCTGATAGGTCCAAATCCTCACAATTTGGTCTAAAAGGCACAGTCCGATGAGTCAGAATAGAGCTGCTCTGGTTGGTTGGAGCTGTGCAGCTCTGATTAGATAGGGAAAGCCTCAGTCTTATTGGTTGAAATAGTATTCCAGGCACTCCTTTATATTGGCTGGCTCAGGTGGCAGAGATACAGTGCAAGCAAGCAGTTCAGCACAGGCTTCTCCTTGAAGTACAGTTTGTGTGAGAGAACCCTGTGTAGAAATGGCTGCTAGGCTGTTTTGTTTTGTTTTTTAATTTGAGCCCACTTAGCCACCAGGAACCCTTCTTAGTAGTTGTCTTCTTTCTCAGGGCTCAGGGCTCCTTCTTTCATAAAGCTCATTCATAAATGTGCTACCAAGATAGGAAGATTTTATGTTGTAATGTCTATATCCTAATTAATTTTGATGGAATTAAATTTATAAAAATACATTTATAATCTCTTCATTGTAGTCTATTCCTGTACCCTGTTTTAGTATTTTTACATTATAAAATGGGTTTCTAGAGATAAAGTTCAGTTTGCAGACTGGAGCCTATAGTAGAAGGGTTGGCCAACTTTGTAAAAGGCCATATAGTAAATATTTTCAGTATTATAGCTATCTGGTCTCTTTCAAAATTACTCAGTTATACCATTGAAGAAGAAAGCAGCCATAAACAATATATAAACAAATGGATACACACTGTGTTCCAATAAAACTTTATTTACAACAACAAGCTTTGGGCTGGATTTTGCCCGCAGGCTATACTTTGCTCAGCCCGGCTGTGTAGCAGTTAAGAGTGTGTTATTTTAAGAGAACTCAAATAGCATCTGTTCTCTAGGAGCCAGCTACTCATGTAAAAAATAACTGCATTAATTTTAGGCATTTCTAAAAGGAGGACAGTATCAAAAGGGATACTATACATGTTTATTTCCAATTACAGCTTATTGAAAATAGAGGTGAGTTTTAGAATTAGAAATGTTGGGAGTTAAAGTGAATTCGAATCAGAAATTATAAAGCCTTGGGACCTGAATTGCATTGCAATGTGAGATTCTTGTGTTCTTTTCACATTGTTTTACTTTTAGCCTTTTTTTGGTGATGTGTTTCCACAATGTGCCCACTCCTTCTGCTCCCAGGCATATTTGTGAAGGTAATAACACTGAGTATAACACTGAGTTCAGCCAGCCCCACGCCTTGTCATGACCTGTTCCGAGGAGTGAAGGTCATCCTGTACGACTCCTTCAGGAGAGGACTCTTAGAAGCTTGTGGCTGGTTTTCTACAAAGTTTTCTCCAATGTGTCTTTACCCTTTGCTGATTTTGCTTTGTATATCTCACTGTAATAAATCTTAGCTATAAGTATGATTATATGCTGAATCATATGAGTCCTTCTAGGAGGTCACTAATTTTATACGGTATTTATTAGGTTCTCAGATAAATATTTGTTGATTAAATGAATTATGATCACCCTCTGAGTTATTGGTAAATTTTTCCACACTAACATTTTACTTCCTAGAAGGTCACTTCAGTATAACTAATGGCATCCCTGTTGCATTCTTTGTTAGACATAGACATTTTGATAAACACAGTACCTCCCAAAACCAAAACAAGCTGGATACATTTAAAATAAGCCCTGCAAACTCATTTTAACTTTTCTTTTCTGGTTTGGTAGATATCCTTTTCAATCTTCAGGTTTATGTGTCCAGAGAGCTTTCACTTCACAGCTACCAGCCTTCTTTAAAGACAATGCTTGTGACATGTGTCAGTTCAAATAAATGAGTGTTTCCTTTATACTTGCTCATTCACTCATGTATTCAGTCTAGGCCATGAGTCTGGAAAGGTGCCAAGTGTTGTGCTAGATACTGAAGATACAAAGACAAATATTTCTACTCTTAATTAGTTAAACAGAAAACATTTAAAAAGTCTTTACACAGTGCCATAGTGAATTTATTTACAAGTACCATAGCTTAGGATTATAAGACTGAGCAGTTGACCCTTGTAGAGTCTTTCTAGCTGAGTTGAAAGAATGATATATGTTCAATAATTTAATACCAAAAGGAAAATTATTTTAAAGGTAACAGTATAGACATAGGCCCAGAGGCTTGATCAACTGTGACACATTCAGGGAAAAACTGGTGGCTTTCTAAAGAGTATCAACTGAAAAGAAGGAGGAAAATAGGGTCAAACAGAGCCAATAAAGAGTCTGTATTGATTACATAAAGGAAGTCACTGAATTATTTCAAGGAGAGCAAGTATGTGATTGTATTTGTAGTTCCAAGAAATCACTCCAGAAGAATTGTGAGGGTGGATTTAAAGGGTAGAGACTGGAAGTAGAAAGAGTAGCAAAAATTGCAATAATCAAAAAGACCTGAACTAAGCTTCTGGAGACCTGAACTAAGGCAATAGCCATGGGGAAAAAAATGAGAAAAAAATAGGAAAGTTGTTTTGAAGTGAACCCCAGATTGACTGACTGAATGGATGTAATGTAAGGGAGAAAAACAACCACTGAGGGTTGACAAACGTTGATCACCGGGTATATTTCCAAAGAGATTTTGGTTGGAAGAAAGATGACAGGCTCATTTTTTCTGTTACGTTTAAGGTGTGGTCAAGCGACCAGGTGAGGCTGTCCCTTCAGTAATGGGCAGTGACTTGTCAGTGGAAGTTTGCCATACATAACGTTAGATGTTTTTTATTTGCCTTCTTCTTTAATTCTCCTAAAAACTTTATAAGATAGAAAATATTATATCCATTTTTCAATTACAATAATGGAGTCTCAGGGAAATTTAAGTAACTAAACTAATGTTGCAGAAGGAATAAGGGGCAGTCCAGGATTTTTAATCCATATCTCCTGGAAATCATTGTGTCTTGTTCACTATCCCATGCTGACTCACTTTTTTGGTTGGTGGGAATGAAAAATTTCTGTGTTAATATGGGGGCTGACCCACCAGGTTGGACATATATTTAATATCATTGTATTTTTTTGTACCCGAAAGCGTTAAGTAGCTGTATGACACTTTTTTTCTTATTTTTCATGGTGTTGTTTATTGACTGCACATAACATCCTGTGTAATCTAAATGTGCTTAAGAAAAGAGTAGTTTAAATGGAAGAGAAAATGCAGAAATAAAAAAAAAAAACAGAAAATGATACAGATATAAGATCTTTTTCACTTTTTTATAATATAACAATAGAAATAAAATTATTCTTCTTCTAGATAGTGGCTGGGGAGTCAGAGGGCATTCCCTTTGCAATTTTTTCTAGTCTTTACAGATTGTAATCTCAACCATTAACTGAATCCTTGTTACTCTTACTGTAAAAGCTATTCAGAATTTCTGTAATGATTTATGTCTATTTCTTAATCTTTGCAGGCTTGAGAGGACAGATTGTAAAAACAGGCAGGATAGGGAAATGCAGCTAATATCATTCAGCATAAAATATATAGCCTGCTACTTCCACTGTGGGCATCAGTGGCCTTGCCAAGTATAAGCAATAGATACACATTTTTCTCTCTCCTTTTGAATGTAGACTCTGCTATTTGAAATTAGGCTGTGCTATTTCTGAGAACAGATGTTTGTCTAGGATGGTTTTGCGTACATGTATGTGTGAGGATGCATTCCAACAATTACTTGCTGGATGATTAGAGAGGTGACAGAGTCAGTTCATATTGATCAGAGGTTCTCAAAGGAGGCTGGATTTAGCATACCAAAATCTAGGCTAGATGGTTCAGCTGGGGCCTCCACAGCACTTCCTCTCTGCTCCACCCTGAAAGGTACTTTTGCCAAATAGTAAATAAGTCATATTGGAAAAACGCATAAATTGGTACTAGTCTGTTTATTGAGGACTTCTGTACCATGGAGTGAGACTCTCCTCATTGGGAAATGTGTATGGTCTGATGTTGTGGAGAATTTGCAATGCTTTTCAGTGCGTGTGGAGGGTAAAAGGATCAAGGTTTCTGTGTAGCAGGGTCTCGTCATGGCAACCTGGTTGGGAGAGAAGAACAGGGACTTGTCTTAAAGTTGTGCCTAGATTTCATATATGATAAGGAAACTATTTTTGTTAGGATTGTGTGTATTGGGAATGCCTTATAGGAGGAGTTCATGGAGTCCAACGCCACCTCTACTTGCCTATGGGTACACAGAAACATACACACACACACACACACACACACACACACACACACACACACACACACACAGCAATTGTTTGGAATTCAGAGTAATGTGTAGGACAGACAGTGATGGAAATCAAATAATTTAACAATCAGTTATCTTCCCTAATAACCATTTAAGTATAAAAAAAATACACCAAAAGGTAGTTAAATAAGAATAATAAAAGAGGTACACAAAACTAGATTATTTTATGAGTTTTAAAATATTAACAAAAAAATATTAAATAATACATGACAAAAAACAAACAGTTATTTAAGATATATTCATATTGCTTCTTTTTTATTTTTTAAATATTTTTTATTTTCATTTTTTCTGAAGTGAGAAGAGGGAAGGCAGAGAGACAGACTCCAGCATGTGCCCAACTTGGATCCACCCGGCATGCCCACTAGGGAGAGATGCTCTGCCCACCATGGGGCAATGCTCGGCCCCTCTAGGGCGCTGCTCTGCTGCAATTGGAGCCATTCTAGCGCCTGAGACATAGGCCATGGAGCCATCCCTAATTACAAGTGCCACTTTAACAACCAGTTCACCAAAATCTACAAAATATTAGGTATCAGCCCTGGCAGTTGGCTCTGTGGTAGAGCATTGGCCTGGCATGTGGATGTGGTAGAGCATTGGCCTGGCATGTGTTTGATTCTTGGTTAGGGCACACAGGAGAAGTGCTCATCTGCTTATTCATCCCTCTCACTTCTCTCTCTCTCTCTCTCTCTCTCTCTCTCTCTCTCTCTCTCTCTCTCTGTGTCTTCTCCTCCCCTCCTGCAGCCATAATTCAATTGGAGCAAGTTGTCCCCAGGAGTTGAAGATGGCTCCATGGCCTCTGCCTCAGGCACTAAGAGCTCAGTTGCTGAACAACAGAGCAATGTCCCAGATGGGAAGAGCATCACCCCCTAGTGGGCATGGCAGAGCCAGTTGGGGCACATGTGGGAATTTGCCTCTGCCTACCCTCCTTTCACTGAAAAAAAAAATAAATAAAAATAAAAATGAGGTATCAGTTCTGCCGAACCAGTGTGAACCAGCTGAATCCCACCACTAAGGACAGGAAAACTTTAGAAACCTAGGTTGTACTTATTTATGCATGGATCCCTAAAAAGAAAAATATGTGATCCTTTTTCCTTTGAACCATATGGAAAATTGTACACATTGTATTTCACTTGAATTTCTTTGACTTACTCCTTTCTCTTTTTTAAGTCTTTCCAATTAGTTAGTAAAATTAAGATTGTCTTGACAGATCAGTGTGATGGTGCTATAGGGAGAGGTAAGGGATGGTGATAGAAAGGGAAATCAATAGTGACACCCTATACTTTGTTTTCCAAGTAGGGAGGCTTTTACAGAGAGAAGGGAAGTACCATTAATAAATATGTCAGGACAAATGGCAAAAACCAGGTTGTCTCAAGCAAATCACCATGTATGGCAGCCTAAAAATGAAGCCTGACTGTTTGGGAATGCCCACTCTGAAGAGTACCCTGTCTTGCTTCAGCATTGCTTACAGGGTCAAAGTGAAGAAAGTAACTAAGGCAATGTCAGAAATTTGAGATCACTGTGGTAAATCCTGACTCCCCTCAAACCACTTTCCCTAGTAATAATAAATGACTATGTAACTGGTTTAGGTATTTAGCATATGGTATTGCTTATCAGTATTTAGAGTATAGTCTTTCAACTTATAGAAAACAAGTTTGCTGTAAAACAGTATGCTGTGTTATGCTGGCAAAGCCTTATACATCAGTGTTTACCGCAGCTCTTTATTGCATTATTTTCTCTTGTGCTGGATTTAATCTTGTGTTGTTTTTTAAGTTTAGTACAGCCTAAGTGTACACGGTTTGTAAATTCTACAGTAGTATACAGTAATGTCCTAGTACCTAGACCTTCACATTCTCTTGCTACTCACTCACTGGCTCCCCCTAACCGACCTCCAGCTCTGCAAGCACAATCCTTGCTAAATGCCCTTTGCAGGTGCACCATTTTTTATTTTATGCTGTATTTTTATTGTACCTTTTCTATGTTTACATACAAAAAATACTTACATTGTGTTACAATTTCCCATAGTATTCAGTACAGTAATGTGTTGTACAACTTGTAGTCTAAGAGCAATAGGCAATACCATCAAAGTTTGTGTAAGTGCACTCTGACACCTTTATTGTGTACACACAACAAAATTGCCTAATGATGCATTTTTCAGAAAATATTCTCACTGTTAAGGGGAGAATATGTGTGTGTGTGAGTGTGTGTGTGTGTGTGTGTGTGTGTATCACATCTTTATTCATCTATCAAGGGACACTTGGGTTGTTTCCATGACTTGGCCATTGTAAATAATACTGCAACAAACACAAAGGTGCAGATATCTTTTCTGGGTTAATGGTTTCATTTCTTTCAGATACATACTCAGAAGTGGAGTTGCTGGAACATATGATAGTTCTATTTTTAAGTTTTTGAGGAACATCCATACCATTTTCCATAGTGGAGATACCAATCTACATGCCCACCAACAATGCGTCAGGGTTATCTTTTATCCACAGCCTTGTCTTTTGATGATAGCCATATTAACAGGTGTAAAATTCAATCTCATTGTGGTCTTGATTTGCATTTGTGATTGATTTGATTTGCATTATGCTAAGTGAAAGCAATCAGACAGTGAAAGATAAACACTGTATGATATCACTTACATATGGAATCTAAAAAGCCCAATAGAAACATAGGTCAGATTTGTGTTTGCCTCAGTGGGGCAGGAGGAAGATGAGAGAATTGGGTGAAGGTTGTCAAAGGGTACAGACTTCTAGTTATAAAATAAATAAGTTCTGGGAATGTGATGCTCAGCATGGGGATTATATTTAACAATGCCCTGATTAATGTATATTTGTAAGTTGCTAAGAGACTAGATCTTAAAAGTTGTCATCACAAGGAAAAATAATTTTTAACTAAGCAAAGTGATAGATGTTAACAATACTAGTAATCATTTCATAATATGTTCATATAGCAAATTATTAGGTTGCTTCCCTTAAACTTCTACAGTGTCATATATCACTTACATCACAAAATTGGAGAAAAGTGTACTAAAGCAGTCATTTTTCCATAGATTACAAAGGAAAAAGCTGTGATGAAAACCCTGAAAGAAGTGACCAGGATATCCAGTAAGTCACAAAAAAATATTCACAGAGAAGCCCTTCTTTACTCTGTATAGACCCTAGAAAAATGAAAAAAAGGAAAATTATTACTTACACAAGGTTTTTTTTATTGCTTGCAACCCAGAGAGAATGAACTGTGGTTTTTGAGAAGTTGGTACTTTAGTGGAGAAGTTGGTAAACCATGGACAAAGACCGTTGTCTCCTCTCTTGGTATGTGCCAGGGGTACTGGAGCATCTGGCAGGGGTGGGCCCTGCCATCTGGTGACCCCATTTGGATATGATCACTATCCACTTGCTACTCTGAAGGAAAATAAGTATAACTCTCTCTCTAGGAAAGACAATTCCACTTAATATTCTTGGAGGTAGCGTCTGTCTCAGCACAATAGCATTATTCTGTTCCCTCATATTTAGATTCCAGAAATGGCTATAAAACGATTATTTATAGGAACCTGCCACCATGATTTATATAGACAGGGGTCATTAGAGTGATTCAGTGTTCCAATCATCTTGATAATAGATTGTAATTATTACACTCTTCTAGTACCTAAAAACAATTGCAAACCAGAATGAAACCCATTTGAAGAACAAAACATTATAATATTTCTATTTTTATCACAATTCTGATTTTTTTGGAGGGGAAAAAATAAATTAGAACTGCTAATTATGCAAATTACAGATGACCTTGGGGCTAGAAGATGGGCTGCAGAGGCAAGGCTGTCGTGAACGATGTGAGGTTTATAGCTCTGAAATCTACAGGAGAATCTATTGGGAGAACAATCCCAGCTGCCAGTATCAGAGATTGAGAAGTGATTAGATTTCGTTCTTCTATGAAAATTGAGACCCAAATTCAGCCTTCCTCCTTGCTCTTCAGGGAGCATTCATTCATCACCCCTTGCTTGCTTATTGTCTTTCCACTGTCTCTGCTTAGGGACTCAAAGACAAGAAGATGTTGAATGGGCCACTGAGTCCCCTGGCACCTGCTAATAAAGGGGAAGACACTTGTGTTAGCACCATGGAGACTCTCAGCAAGGAGAGGGGGCAGGCTTTCCATCCTAACCAGAATCCTCTCTAAAAACAAAAAGAGTGTTTTACTCCCCAAACTGCCACTTATTCATTTTCCTTTCTGTGGGTTCTCCTGCTTCCTTCTAAAATATTAATTTCATGTTTTTCTGCACTCTACCTTCAACCCCTTGATGTTATTGCTTTCTCATTTCTTTGTCAACGGGTCTGTCATTCTTGCTGCTGCTCCTATGGTTAGTTTTAAACATTCCTCTTTTTCTTTTTCTTTTTTATGCCTTTAATTTTTTTTATTTATTTACTTTTTTTTAGATTTTATTTATTCATTTTTATTAGAGAGAGAGGGGGGAGAGAGAGAGGGAGAGATAGAGAGAGAACAGGGGGAGGAGCAGGAAGCATCAACTCCCATATGTGCCTTGAACTGGCAAGCCCAGGGTTTTGAACCGGCGACCTCAGCATTCCAGGTCGACGCTTTATCCACTGCGCCACCACAGGTCAGGCCACCTCTTTTTCTTTTATTTTTTGTTCTGCATCAAGTAGTTCCAGGCCTTTTCCTAGTTCACTGATAAATTTACTACCAGGTATTCGGGTTTGGAGAGTAAAATTTATCAAATATAGAACTTGAAATGTTTGGCATGCCCAGGAATTACATATCCCCAAGGCTGTCTTCAAGACTGTACTGACCTTCTCTGTCTCGATCTTGACCTCTCTCTCTCTCTCAACAACATCAGGTGTTCATATAAAATATAGATTTAAACTTTTTAGAACTGATTTTACTTTCCTTTTAAGTCACCATCCTAGTGGATATTAAAGAAATTTAAACTTTTCAATTAATAATATGCTAGTCTCCCTTGGTTTATTCTTTTTCTATAAAATTTACAGTCAGGTCTAAGTTCACCTCCCTATTAGGGCTGGTTTACATAATTGCTGTTTACACAGCTCAGTCTCTTTTAGAGAAATCTTTAGACTCTCAGATGCCCTTTCACTCCCCTGGCTACTCTCCAAGCCTGGGACACCAGTCTTCATAGTATGTTAGAATCATTGGGTTGGGGAGCCTTTAAAAATTCTGATATCCAGGTTACCCACCACATCAATTACATTCTAATCTCTGAGATTGGGACCACTGAATTCATATTTATAAAGTTCACAAATTATCTTCAAAGTGAAGCTGATATAGATACCCACTGTACCCAGAGTGACTTTACAGCTAGCAGTTGTCTGGGCCACTTAACATGTCCCTAAACTTTGCTGGGGACTGTCAAGGCCACAGAGCCAGAGCCTGTCCTAGGCTTGGGATCAGTCTTGTCCTGATTCACTGCGATTTGGGTAGGTATAAGAAGCACAAGGATAATACTAATAAAAGTTCATGTTATTGTGCCTTATTCACTATAGCCACTGATAGTATTAAGTGTTTATGTAGCTTCTTCATTACAGTCACAACTGCTAGTATTATCCCATTTAAAGATGGAGAAACTGAGGCTTGGAGAAGTTAAGTAGCATGCCCCTGGTCATAGACTTAATTCATGAGACAGCTTACTGTTATTCTGATGCTAGAACCTCTGCTCCCACAGACATGGTCTATATTGACTCCTTTCTTTGTTACTTAGAGTTAACTCATTCTGCTTGAGTGGCTTTGGAGAGTAACTAATTAGTTATCATAATTTCCTGGTCCCTTGTGCCTTCTCCACTACATGACTCCTATCCCTGTGGGCCTGCCCAATTCAAGGTTTGAGCACACACAGTCCTGTTACTCTGCTCCTTTTACACCCAGACGCTGCCACAGTATTACTCCTTACACCTGACTATTAATAGTTCACTTAGCTTTCATGACTCAGTCTCCAGCCTTTGAAAGGGTCACTGGACACTGGACTTACTGCTGATGTTGGCTCATGCTATGATGGTGTCTTTGATATTGCCCTTGTGTAAATATGCAGTGTTTACTAAAGATTGGCCAGGTCCACTTGTCACATTGGTTTTAATAACCAGTTTCTTCTGTCACAGAAACACATGATTCTCCCCTTCTTTATTCTTTGTCATTAGCTCAAATGAACTATTTCAGATTTCTGCATTAGGAACTCCTAAGATTGAGTTGTTCTCTTTATGAAAGGGAACATTTTAAGGCAGTGTTTACCCAACTTCAAATAAAATGGACTTGCAAGGAAATAAGACACCATTAAATCACTTGTTCTAAGCTTCTCTGATCGCATGACATTTTAATGCAAACTATAACAATGTTTTCTCTAAGTTCTTTATAGTTAATGTTGTTTAAATTATTCTCCATTATATAGTTTATGAAAATACATTCTCAGATATAAAATGGGAGTAAATTTTAGCAGCAGACTGCATTTAATATTTTAGACTTAATAAACAAAGTCACATTTGTATGTGGGGCATTTTCCCAGATCATAATCAAGTATGACAGGTTGGTTATGAGGAGCTCAGTTCCTTGATGTATGTATCAGCTTAAGAGCTTGTCACCTACCTTGACACATTAATTCTAGTACTTTGTGCAAGTGAAACTTCTTGTTGTCTGCAAAACACAGTGAGTCATTTAACACATGACAAGCTTTTAGATCACATTGCTTCTGTGACTGCACTTTCTGAATGCAAATATACCTCTGTGGTGGTTGCAGGCATCGAAATGTTAACATAAGAGATGCTCTCTGCTTTATCATTTCAGACTGTGTCTATAACCACATGTTTGGTGTTCAGATGATCAACTCTCCCATTAAGTTTCTGGTGGATCTGCTGGAGTCCAAGATGAATTTTATTTTATTTATTTATTTGTTTTGTTGGTTGGTTGTTTATTTATTTTAGTGAGAGAAGAGGAAACAGAGACAGACTCCTGCATGGCCCCAACCGGGATCCACCTGGCAAGCCCACTAAAGTGCGATGCTTTGCCCATCTGGGGCCCTTGCTCCATTCCAACTAGAGCCATTTTTTAGCATCTGAGGCAGAGGCCATGGAGCCATCCTCAGCACCTAGGGCCAACTCATTCCAATCCAGCCATGGCTGCAAAAGGGGAGGAGAAGAGAGAGAGAGAGAAGCAAGAGGGGAAAGGATAGAGAAGCAGATGGGCACTTCTCCTGTGTGCCCTGGCCGGGAATTAAACTGGGGACATCCACATGCTAGGCTGAGGCTCTACCATGGAGCCAATCTGCAGGGCCATGATGAATTTTATAAAATTACTTCATACTCAAATTCAAGGTCAGATTGCTTTTTAGCAAATAAATAATAAGTGAACTGGCATTTTGCAAAAACTTGTTCTAGTTAAGGGTTCTCTCTGCCCTGTTTAGATAATTAAATTTTGTGGTTAAGATTAGATTCAAGGGAAATAATTTATACTGCATTGCCTGAATCAGGTCTAAATTGTATGTAACACTAAAAAATAAAAAATAGTAATTACCTGATGCCCCTCTACTGTGTACCTACCAAGGGAGTGACTGTGGAACTTTTAATTCAAGGTACTTTTATCAGGTTGAATTGGGAACAGAAGAATAAGGATTCAAAGACCATTTTGCTTTGAAGTAATCTGGCTTTTTCTAAAATACTGTATGGGTTTATTATTTATAGACCTTGCTGGTGCCTTGTCATCTCGGAAAGACCAGGTCGTATATCTCTTCCCAAGGCTCAGCCCTTACTACTTTGTACAGTAAGACAAATTTATCTCTGATATGCTTTTTTTTCTCCTCACCTTCTTACTGGAACCCTTCCTATCACTCAGAGACACTATTCCATCTTTTTTTGTTGTTTTGGTGTTTTATCTCTGGTAATTCCAAACAAGTCTTTAGCAGATACCAGTTTAAGTGATTTGACCCTAGAAAGCAATTGGTTTAAACTCAACAAATGTTCAGGAATAACCCTAATTTTCTCCCGATGTTTATGGAAAGTGGATAAATATTTGACAATATCTGTGCCTTACATACACATTTACAAACTATTTGAAGAGTCAGGACTTCTGCAAATGAAAAGCCATATTACAAAATACAAGAATATAATTGAATACAATAAAATTAACATCAGATGATATTAAATCTCTGAAGCAAACACACAGTAATCTAGAGACCTACAGTGTCTTTCAATTTCTCACAAAGCATCTGCTGCACCATTGCATACATTCTTTGGATGAAGAATTCTCTACTGACTGGGATCACATTCCTTTGTGTCACTTGTGGCTGCATTAGGAAATATAGGCATTGTCTCAGCTGACCCATCCCTGCAGGTGTCCCAGATGCTTGGATATGACATAGGAGGTATCTTCTGAAAAGTGACTAAAAAAAATCTTTAAACATATTTAAAGGACACAATATCAAAATACATAATATACAGTCCTTCTCAAGAAGGGATAACTGGTGAGCATATACCACGAAGTTGAAAAAGATATACATATAGATTTAGAAGTCTTATTTTCTCATTCATTCACATGCAGGTTAAAATTTTATCAGAGAATGCCAGTGTTTTAATCATATGCCCTTGGAGACATCTGTTACATTGCATAATCAGCAATTTATCCCTAACTCACAAGTTGTGAATCATCACTTTTTTATCTGATTTCTGTTCCCCAGAAGCCCATAAATACATCCAATCTTTGATGTATAATGACAGCTGTGACAGCAGCTGGTAGCTTGATGGGAATGGGTGAGAAGGGAAAAGCTGGAGATGGAGTTGGGGGTAGGAGGCAATGGCCCATTGAAGACTGAGCAGATCTGAACAATGTCAATAGCAATATAGCAGAAGGTATATACTTAAGAGAAATTTTAGAAGTACAATTCACATGGCTCAGTGTGTCAGACTGGATTTGATAGTTGAAAGATATGGGAAATCACAGATGATTACAACATTTCCAACTGAAGTCACTAGAAGTTGGGAAATGCTAAAAAGATGAGAAGCACAGGAGGAAGAACTTGACAAAGGCTTCAGTTTAGGATCAGAATTTGCATACTCTGAATTTTAGATAGATCTCTGTGTTGGACACTGTCTCCTCTTCGGGATTCAATTTCCAACCTGCTGGAATAAAAAAAGTCTTCTACTATATTGAAAAGTAACACCCTACCTATTCAGTCAAACTAAAAACCAGAACTGATTTGTAATCTCTTGTGTTTTTTCTCATATTCAAATCCAACCAATGACAAAGTTCTTTCAAGTCTATCTCTAAAAACATCTTGAATTCACCTATGTCTTTTCATTTCTACTTCTACAGTCTTAGACAATGATCTAGTCTTCTCTCTTTCAGACTACTGTGAAAGCTTCCCAACAATAGCATCCCTATTTTTTTAAATCCTTTCTCGAAGTGCAAGTTAAAGTGCTATTTGAAATACAAAGTAAATTACATCAAATTTCTACTGAAATCTTTTAGTAGCTTTCCATTTTAAGTAGGAATATATTCAGACCATTTACCATAGACTATACAGTCTTTCAAAAAAGAAATTGTTTTCTGTCTTTATTTGCCCTGATCTAGTGCTTCTTTCTCCCTCACTGATGATAATCCAAGCACATTACCTTCCTTCAAACTCTTTCCTGTGCTCTTGCCACATTGCGAGCTCATTCCTGCCTTGGCATCATTTCTTCTGTCCTCACCTCTGCCTTGAATGTTCTACATTCATATTGCAACATGAATGGCTCTTTGGTATCTATCAGCTCGCTATTCACATTTGAACTTCTCAGTGTGGTCTTTCCTGACCTCCCAATCTAAGCAGTGCCTTTCCACCCCCACATTATCCTTTTCACTTTTTTCAATTTATTTTATTAGTTTATAAAAATTATATCTTATTTTTATGCATATGAATAGTCATTTAGGACTTCTTTTCCACAGTCTAGAATACTAAGTTCTATAAGAACAGAGATCTTGTTTCTTTATTTACTTTTATAACCCAGTATATGGAACAGTGTCTGGCATAGAATCCACTCTATTAATAGTTGTTGAATGAGTTGAATGAGTGAGTGATGTAATGTATGAGTTAGGACAGGTATAACCAAAAGGAAAAGATCCACAGGATTTTCTAAAATAACTTCAGATGCTTTTCTTGATTTATAACCATGATAAGATCTTTTGGAGCCTGGATGGCATGAAAACAATGAGAGATAATAACTAACTGCCTAGTAGAAAGAGGGTAGGGATAGACTCAAACAAATGCTTTCACTGACCACAGACTAGACTAGATCTATTCTATTCTCTCCTCACATATTATTTAACTTACTCAGTGGCATTCTGGCTAAAGAACCTCAAAGCCTTAATTTCTAATTTAAGCAGAATAAATTGTGGTTAACTATATTTCTTCACCTGCCCACCTGCTATATGCCTCACTAGCTCTTGTCTTCTCCTCGTGGATTCCCATAGCCACTCTTTCTGGTATGCTCAAATGCTTTAGACTCTTGGCACTGCCCTACCAAGATTCAAATTAGATAATTTAAAAACATTGCCAACTGATATCATTATAAATTTAAGATGCCCACATTCAATTGGGTTCTTGTGCTTTTAATTTTTTTTACTTTTTCTTAGTCTATTCTCTCATTTGTTTCTGATGATGGATATTCAAGGGCAGCACTACATTTCTATGTAGAAAGTACATAAAGTGAATGATATGTTTGGGAAAGGACACCAGGGGATTTGCCTTGAGTTTGCGTATGTATAATAGCATTGTTTTTTATTAAGTTTGTGTATTACAGATTCAAGAATACATCAGACATGTCTGAAGATACTTTCACACTTACACTAAGATTGAAAGACAGTTCTTAATCTATATCTATTATATTTGCTGTTATTATGTGAACTTTGTATGAGTACCTGATAGATATTATAAAGAGCTAATCTTCATTTCACTGAAACCACCACTTGGGTTAACTATATGCAATTGGTTTTAGGTTTTCATATTCAATAGTAAGCCCCTATCTCTCAAATATAGTTAAGATTTATTTAAAAATATATTTATTGAATATATTGGTCCAGGAAATGAATCAACAAACAAAGACATAGACATAGAGTCTAAATGCTCAAATCCCATTTCTTCTACTTGTGCACTTATCTGTTTCTCCACTTTGTAGTGTACCTCATTTTCACTGGTCTGAGAAAAAGAAATATTTCTACTCTACAAGACAAATATCTCTGGATATAGTTTGATCCTTGTCCTTATCTCCATTAGAATATTTTCCCATACATTATTCCATGTGCTGTAGTTTTATTCTTTCCCTTTTATTAACTTCTCGGTTTTATGGATATGGTCAAGTTATAAATATTGTACAGATCTCCAGTTGCCACTTCCTTTTTACCAAGTCACTTCTAAACCCCCTATAATATTTTGAAGAATATCATTACTAACTTCTACCCTAATTCTACTTGACCTTTCTATATGAAATCTTTCCTTTCTTTTTGAAATTCTCTCTTTTGTTACTTAATATTAGCATTCATTCATTTGTTCATATATTAACTTCTTGCTATAGACAAGGAACTGTTGGTAGTTCCTGGTGAGATAATGATAAACTATATGAACACTTTAGACTTTGAAGAACTAAAAGTGAAAGGGAGAGATTAAAAAAATAATTAACCTGACCAGGCAATGCCAGAGTAGATAGACCGTTGGACTGAGATGCAGAGGACCCAGGTTCGGAACCCCGAGGTTGCCTGCTTGAGCATGGGCTCATTTTGTTTGAGCAAGGCTCACCAGCTTGAAACCAAGGTCTCTGGCTTGAGCAAGGAGCCACTCAGTCTGCTGTAGCCCCTTGGCCAAGGCACATATGAGAAAGCAATCAATGAACAACTGAGGTGCTGCAATGAAGAATTGATGCTTCTCATTTCTCTCCCTTCCTGTCTGTCTGTCCCTATCTGTTCTTCTCTGTCTCTCTCTCTCTGTCACAAAAAAGAAATTATAATCAATGTGATAAATGCTTTAATTGAAGTACATACAGAGTGCTATAGAACCAGAGAGGGAAGAGAGGCTAACCCTGTGTGTTTCTAATATTCTAGAAAGTACTCCCCAAGAAGGCCTCTTTCTTTAAAAGGGTGTACAAGCTTTCTGGGAGATGCAGGGGTAAGAGGGGAGTCCCCAAGTTAGAGAAGCAGTACATTTTTATAAACTCTCTGTTTAACACAAGGAAAAGGCTTATGGGTGAGGGAGAAAATGGTAAAGGGGGGACAAGTAGTGAAGAAGGAGACTTGACTTGGGGTGATGAACACACCATACAATATACAGATGATGCATTTTAAAAATCCGACATATTAAAAAAAACTCTCTGTTTAGGCCACCGTTCTCCCAAGCATACCTTTCTGTCTTCTATATGTGACTTAAGTTCCTTTTGAAATGCTCTTATATTTCTTGTGCCCCAAGAAGAACTTTCATAGTCTAGCTTGTTAAACACTTCCAGGGAAGCTTTTATGATTCTATATCCTCCTGTACATCTATTGTAGTACTCATCACTTTGCAGAATTTTCTGTGACCAGAGTATCTTTGTGTGCCCCAGATGATTATGAGGTGTGTTTTTTTTCAAACGGTGATCCCTTAGGATATTTCCTGGAATACAGTGGTACCACAATAAATGTTTCTTGAATTGAATTTCAGGTAAATAAGATGATATTGTATTGGCAAATATTTTAGGGAAAATTAAAAAGCAAAAATATTTGGATATAATTGAAATAAATATTGCTAATATTTTAAATAATTGGGAGATCAAATAGCAGATGCCTCAGCCAACCATATTTTAAACTAGCCTTCCAACAAAATGTAAATTTTACCTTCAGCCTGGATAGTGACATTACTCAGTTTATAAATGGCAGACTAAGTCATAAGGGGATTGAAAATTGCACTTTGGTTATCATAAACACCTTAGAGGAAATCTGCAATTAGTAGCATGGATGCCTCAGAGTCACGTAATATAAAGACTTGGGATGATTTATGGGCTGACAATAGGACTTTAATAATCTCTGGAGCTTTCAGAAATGCACATTCAGTCAGGTCCCCTGCTTCTAGTGAGATGATAAACACCAAGCAGGTATAGTTAGACAAATGACTGAGAGGCCCAGAAAATCATTACTTTGCAGTTAAAAATCAATCAGCCCTTGCCTATCCTTCATGGGTGCATTAGGTACAGAAGACAGGCTATATACCTCTTCATAGCCCTGCATGCCTCTGTATAACCCGCAGTCACAGAGCATATAGTTACCACTATTGACCTATTGGCTATCAGTATCTCC
This sequence comes from Saccopteryx leptura, assembly GCF_036850995.1. Classification (NCBI taxonomy): domain Eukaryota; kingdom Metazoa; phylum Chordata; class Mammalia; order Chiroptera; family Emballonuridae; genus Saccopteryx; species Saccopteryx leptura. The sequence continues at coordinate 264,829,140 of NC_089505.1, read as the reverse complement.
TCTAGCATATTTAAAGAAAAAGAATTAATTGATATTCAATATATGTTGAATTCAGTATTTAACAACCAGAACAAAAATATTCTGTTATAATACTTAATGTAGAAAAATCATTAGTAGTAAAGCTTTAAACATTCAAAGTAGGTAACAAACTTGAGAAATGGAATGCTTGCACCACCATTTAAATCCCATCTCTAGTGCCTAAGCACCCCGTGCTTAGATGTGTTAGCTGTGACTGAGTATTAGAGTATGAAGCTACCTTGTTTCTATTCTTGATTGCTCTTGAACAGAAACAGGCTCACTGAGATAAATAACTGTCATCTTCATAAATATGTCTGGCACACATGATAGTGAAATGAACACTGACAGGTATCAGTAATTAAATTGTTTTTAATTGCTTTCTGAGAAACTTGTGGCATTTTGTGGGAAATACAGCAAACATAAGGGAAGTGTTACCTATAAATACATCTGAGTAGGTAGTTACTGGTGTTACAGAGAACAGAGCTGCCTGAGAACACCTACTTTCTAGAATAGAGTTCTATCTGATTTCGCATACAGAGCCACTGATGAAAAGAGTTGACTCCTTCAAAGTTAATGACTTCACAAATGAAGACCAAGTACAATATGTTAGCAAAAAATAAAAAAAAAAATTGTGCTTTTTGTTGTGAGCCGTATTTAGGGTGTCCAAGTGAAATACATATAAAGACATCCCTAAAGACTGTCAGGTTGTTGTTAATTTTATACAGACAAATGGACCAACGATGGGGAGTGGCTCAGGAAGGAAGACATTGTCTGCTGGTACACAAACTCTCAATCCATCACCACTGTATTCTCACATATTCCTGTCAAGAAATTTTTGCTAGCTAACTAGTTAAAGTACCCATCTACTTTCCTTCATACATTAAAGACTAGTGGTTACATTCTAGTAACCTCTTTCACCTTCAAGACTTATTTAGATTTTTATTTTAACAAAGTTTTACATTGAAGATTAAACCGGGAAATAGAAAATGCTTAATGTGAACTTCCTTGTACTTATCCTGGGGGATCACTGGATATAAGTTAATGGAAAAATTTAATATAAATAGTTCTTCCATGTTCTATTTTCTACCCAAAAAAGAAAACAAGAGAAATGTCAATGTCTTCTTGGGAAAGAGGTTGGTATTGCAGTATTGGCTCAATTGTGCATGACTAGAGAACCTGGGCTGTTAAAAGAAATTGTTATCCTAACCATGTATATGGGAGGAGATGAAGTTTTCCCCATTGAATCAGAACTACCAAAGAAATAATGTATTAACCAGGGAAGCCTACATGATTTTCTCTTCTTTATTCATACAGAAAATTATTCCCCTAAAGCTATTCTACTTTTACACCCAAATTGAAATAGATAGAATAAAGCTCTAGAGAAAACTTGAACTTTTCCTTAAATGCTATTAGATTCAAGTTTGTTTCTTTTCAGAGTGCAGGACTGCATAACATTTAAAGCTTGAAATAGAGACCTTTTAAAGAACGTTGTAAACTTTTCAGCTCCAGCTAGTTTTTTCCAACATTTTTAAGATATGATTTTTAAAAATTAAAAATAAATCTGAGGTAGAAAAAACAAAAAAATGGTGTTTTATTTAAAAGAAAATAGTTTATTTACCTTAACTTAATTCGTGAAGCTACTCAAAGGAACAAGGATGTCATTGAACCAAGATTTTTTACTTTAGCACCTGGGACAGGGCTGTCTCTGAGGAATGTACTTTTAGACCTCTGCAAGGTAATGGGGTCAGCTTAAGTAAGGAGGTAGCTGAATGCTTTATATAGGTACACTCAGCCTTTGCTAGTCCTCTTAGGGTTTCCCTGGTCTCCCAAAACCAGTGTGTGTTTTGCAGTATCGTTTTTTTCTTCTCATGACCCATACCTGGCACTCATAATGTTAGTTTTATAGCCATAATAAATCTGTAAAAGTCACAGTAGTAGATTATTTAAAACTTTACATGGAAAAGATTATAGACCTTGGATATCAAATACAAACTTAATTTATAATAAAGATTAGCAACTGTCAGTACTTTAATGTTTCAGGATTCTAATTGAGAAGCAAACTTATATGGGATCTTGCAATCGAATCGACTAGAACATCTCTGGGAGATGTGTGTTTCTACCTTGTGGTGAAATGAAATCTGGGGATCGAGCAAATCAGGATGGGAAACTCTCTGGAACTTTCAGTGCTATTTGGATAATATGGTGACTTGCACTTACTGGTTGATGCTTTAGGTCAAGTTGCTATATGAATGAGGAGTCGGTATACAATAAATATGTATGCCCTTTGTTGGGATTTAAGAAGAAAGGAAAATAGTTAAAACAACTTGGGTAAAGACAGCTGATACACATATACATGTGATGGGAATATGAGTATGCTCTGTATTTGTTAACAATGAACACAATTGTTCTGGCAAAGAGTGTAACATTTTAACATGTTTCTAAGGTCTACATGTGGCATAGTTCCTCCACCATCCAGTGCTTACTGAACACAATCTCTATGTATAGGGCATGTTCCACTGTTTGAGACATTTCTGCGTGGAGTAAAAGCCAGAGACTTGCTTTTCCAGTTTCCCTTGCAGTTAACACAGGAATGCGACCAAGGCAACACTGATTAGACAGGATTTGAACTTTCAGTTTAGAAGAGAATGATACAAAGTAGGAGGCTATGCACAGAATCCTTCCTGATGAAGCTGATGGAAGGTAGAGAGACATGGAGCTTCCAAAGGCAGCAATAGTCAGTGTCCACTGGGCTGTTGCACTCTCAGCATTGGCCATATGAGCTGCAGAGTTTAGGCCTAGTGGCAGTGACATTGTGGTCTTCAGCTGGTAGTCCTAATGGTGAAATTCGGGACTGTTCCCGGCTCTGCAGCTTCCAACCCTGAGTCGCTGGCTCCCCTGGATGTCCCATAAACCACCTAGTATCTTTGTGTGGGAGAGGGGATTAAATGAACCAGAGGTATTTTGCTGATTACAACCAAGAATTTTGCCTAATCTAGTCTCTCTAATAGTGTAACATTGTTTCAAATCTCCCTTATCAGATCTCTAGGAGTATAGCCTCTTGTAAAAAGTATAAGGCACTTTTATACTACTTCTTTTCTTGCTTAATTTTTCAAGAGATAGAAAATTGAGGTTCAGGGAGCCTAAGCACAGTGGTAGAATAGCAAAACCAGGCTGTACTTGGAGTCAGGAGAACAGGGTCCAAACCTGGTAACTGAGTAGGTTGCCTATCCCTTACCACCTCAATTTCTCCAAATGGTCAAATTTAGCAAATGAAAATATAACATGCCCCATAATTTGGACATACTTATACTAAGAAATTTTTTGTTAAAATTCAAATTTATTTAGACATCCTGTACATTATCTGGCAAAGGCTGATAAAATATGCAAATAGGCAAACAATGAATGAAAAATATTTTTATGCCATAGAACATGTATTGTCTGAGGTCAAATATCTATTTATTAGAAGAGCAATTTTTACTTACCTTTGTTTTGAGATTCAAAAAGCCTAAATAGCCTGACCAGGCAGTGGCGCAGTGGATAGAGCATCAGACTGGTATGCAGAGGACCCAGGTTCAATACCCCGAGGTCACCAGCTTGAGCGTGGGCTCATCTGGTTTGAGCAAAGCCCACCAGCTTGGACCCAAGGTTGCTGGCTTGAGCAAGGAGTTACTTGGTCTACTGAAGGCCCCCGGTCAAGGCACATATGAGAAAGCAATCAATGAACAACTAAAATGTTGCAAAGAATAACTGATGGTTGATGCTTCTCATCTTTCTCCATTCCTGTCTGTTCCTGTCTATCCCTCTCTCTGACTCTATATCTCTGTAAATTAAAAAAAAAAAAAAAAAGCCTAAATAACCTACATGAGGTGACATTTAACTCAGCAATAATAAGCTATTTGGTGAATAAATTAATGATTATTTTGAACTTTTAGATTATTTTAAATCACTTAGTGCTTAAAAGATAGCCTGAACTGAAAGTCCACTCTTTTTTAATTGATGCCACCCTGAGTATCTTTCCTATAAGTATTCGTATCTGTCACTGACATCAATTTTAGACAGTAAATTCTGGTACACATCTTCAAGTTTAAAAGAAAAAGAAAAAAAGATTATGCTACAAACTATAGGCCAAATAGTCAAAGTTTAGGGCAAACAAATCTGATTTGAATTTTTTTTTGGTCATTGTCACAGATACTATTAAAAGCTATAGAAAGACTAGGTCATGGGCCGAATGGGTTTTCCATATCATCCAAACCTGCTGAAAAACATTTTTTTAAGACATAACAAATAACCACCGTTTAGCAGTGGCTTGCAAAAATCTGCATGCACAAGTTATTTGCATTTCTGAAGCTATACAGAAACAAAGGTAAATAATAATATGAAGCGTCATCTCAATTTTAAAAAAAATGCAGATAGTCCTTTCCAATATCCTACACTCTCCCTCCCATATCACCTCTGCTTACAGAGGCACATAATCACAGAACTGCGGGTCTGTGACATGGGGGATATCATTAAATTTCACCTGTGTTTTAGGAAAAGTCAACATGAATGCATTTACAACGTTGTAGACCTTTTTTTGAAACGTGAAAAGGAAAAGGGAGGGAAGAAAAAAGATGATCGTGCTTTTTTTGTGGTGACATTGTTGCTTGATTCATGTAAACAAGTTTGATGATGACAAATACACTTACACTTGAAATACCAGCCAGTGCTGTTTAAAATTTAGAGTAGCATTTAGAAACTTTTGTTTAAGGAATTGATATTCCTACCAAAACAAAAAGATAGAAGGTATTTTAAGTGTGATGGTTGTGAGAGTGTGTGTGTTTTGGGGGGTGGGCGGTGGGAAAAGATCAATATTCTACCTTCCTGTCGTGTATGATCTATTGGGGGTGGAAGGGAAGTGGAACAATCTGTTACAATCTCTGAGCAGTATGGGATTTTTTCATATCTTTTCTTTATAGAAAGGCTTACAGCCTTGACTGAGACCTAGAAAGCATGTAATTGTGGTTGTCATAATAAAACCCTGAAGGAAAGAGTAAGACTACAAGCCTGCCTGGCTTTTGACATAGTAGCCAACTCTATCCATCATGTATTCGTAGACTTGCTCCACCTCCTAAAGAGAACATTGGATTCTGATGAGCAAAGTCTGTTTTTGCCTTCATTGCTGGCATGTATTTAAGCTGTATCATTCTTCAACTCTTCATTTTGGTTACATCTTCACTTTAGCAAGGTTATTAATAATCAATGCACAGCTCAGAATATGTATGAGAGGGGCATTTTATTTTTAAATATATACAAAAACTTCCCAGTTTAAAGTACACTATTTGCAGCCATTGTTACATATATATATATATGGTCTACTGGAAAGTTCTGTTCGTTTCTATCACAAGTTTCGACACATAAGCATGTTTATTTGGCACATGTGTGCCTCTCTATTTTTATCACTTAATGTATACATACTGACGTAGCAAATTAAAACAAAGTTTATTCACGTTAGTCTTATGTGTGAAGCGATAGTGTACGCATGGCTACTGATAAAGCTCATTTATGCCACTGTAATTTTTACAAATTTCAACAAGGAAGGAATGCTACAGAAGCATGTCTGTCACATCCACCATATTCCCTGGACTTAGCACCCTCCGACTATCACTTGTTTTTGTCCTTACAAAATTTTTTGAAGGGCAAAAAATTAAAAAATGAAGAAGAAATCAAACAAGCACTGGTTCAATTTTTTGTATCAAAAGATAAAACATTTTTCAAAAAATGGGATATACAAATTGCCCTCACACTGGCAAGAAATCATTAATAATAATAGCAATTATATTATTTAATAAAGTTTATTGACGGTAAGAAAAAATTGTATTTTGTTTTATTCCAAAAACGGACGGAACTTTCCGGTAGACCTTATATTTATATTTATATAGATAAATATAAATATAGACATGTATATGTAGATAGATGTAGATATAGATAAGTAGGTAGATAAGAGATTCTGATACAGACAATGACAAAGGGTATGCAGCGGCTGTTGGTTATCACAGCAGCAAAAATAGAACAAAAGACAAAATGGTCAACATGGATCTCTTACAGGAACATGAAATCCGTGGCAGACCTGGCTCCAAAACAGGAGGCCAAACACAGTCACATGTGGTGTTCAACTAGTTGTTATTTTTATTTGGGCCATTCCAAAAGTTTCTACGAGTATCTGAATCTGGTCTGAGCTAACGTGAACTTCTACTCTGGTTTTCTCCCTTACTGTAGAGCAGTAGTTCTAAAACGTGATCTGAGGACCCTAGGGCACGGGGCCTTGACATACTATCTCTTTTCCAACCACAACTGTGAGTCCAGATGTGTTTTATATATTTCTATCAAAATAACAGACTGGATGCAGAGCAGATATGAGAATCTAGCTGTCTGAAGCCGAGTTTTAAAGAGATTTGCAAAATTTAAGTAATGTGATTTTTCTCACTGTTTACATTTTGGAAAATGTAGTTACTGTTACTTTTCATACACTGTTATTTGTTTTGTGAAATGTGTTCATTATTCATTTTAAATATATCAATAATATATATATTGAAGTTTCTAAGTTTTAATTTCTACTATGATAAGTATGGATAGATATAACCCACATAAACAAAAGCTTTTGGGGATCCTCAGTAATTTTTAAGAGTGTAAAGGGGTCCTGAAATCAAAAGTTTGAGAACTCCTATATGAAAAAACCCTCTATAGTAGAAAATGAAGATTATAAGTGAAAAGGGTAATATTATATACAGATAGATATATCTATCTTTCTATGTAGTTATGTATAATATATATTCTATCTAATTACATATATCTATGTAATAATATAGATAGAAAGAAAGAGTATTTTACTTAAATAGGAATAGCCATTCAATTATTATTATCATAATAGCATCACTTTAAATGAAATCTGGACAAACAATTTAGGAGGGAAGACCTGTAAAGAAGGTATGCGTATGACTGCTGAAAATTTTCAGTCCTTTTCACGGTAGATTTTTCTCACAGTAGATTTTTTTTCTTGTCAATAGAACTAAGTAAGAATTTCTGAACTAAAATGACAACTGTATAAACTAAAATAAGGACTTCTGGAGAATAACCATAAGATTGAGAGTTATAAGATGTTGATTTGTTCTTCTCTTAGTAAGTAGTTGTGGAAACATTAAAAATTACTCAGCTTCCCTGAGCTAATTCCCTTATTTGTAAAATAAAGTTATTGGCCTAAAATGGTTTCTAAATTTTCTTCCCGCTTTATGATTCTGTAAGTCTAGGAGAATGTGTGTGCTTTCTCAGTAGCAAGCTTAGTTCTTGCTTTTGGGAATTAGTTCACATTGTCTGGAAATTTAGGCTATATCTTGAAATTGCTATAAAAGTATCAAATTCTCATGTCAGATGTGCAAATCTATTAAGAAAGCATCATTATATGATGCATGTCTTCAATAAACTAACCAACGAGCACAGCAACACTTTATTTATCCCATATTGGTCGGGAATGAAGCATTTCATATGCAAGCATTTTCCAAATAATTGGCACACACCCCTATCAGTACCAAAAATCTTTTCTTTTTCTTTTTCTTTTTTTTTATATTTTTTCCGAAGCTGGAAACGGGGAGAGACAGACAGACTCCTGCATGTGCCCGACCGGGATCCACCTGGCACGCCCACCAGGGGGCGACGCTCTGCCCACCGGGGGGTGATGCTCTGCCCCTCCAGGGCGTCGCTCTGTTGCGACCAGAGCCACTCTAGCGCATGGGGCAGAGGCCAAGGAGCCATCCCCAGCGCCCGGGCCATCTTTGCTCCAATGGAGCCTCAGCTGTGGGAGGGGAAGAAAGAGACAGAGAGGAAGGAAAGAGGGAGGGGTGGAGAAGCAGATGGGCGCTTCTCCTGTGTGCCCTGGCCGGGAATCGAATCCGGGACTTCCGCACACCAGGCCGACGCTCTACCACTGAGCCAACCGGCCAGGGCCAAAAATCTTTTTATACCACTTTTGGTGGAAATATTTCTCAAAAATGTGTTCTATATTTCTATCTCCTTTATAGGAGAAGTGAAAAGGATATGTAAACTCTTCTTCTAGATTCAGGTCAGTTGAAAGCTCTTTACTGCCCAAGGTCTTTTGTATTTCCAGAAGAACCTTCACAAACACTTGTTACTTGATTTATAGTCAATGAGTTGGCTTGTACATTCAGTAAACAATTGTTTAATCATTAAAAGATGATAATTATGTGGCTAATAAATCAATTTTTATTCAATATTTCAACTCTGAATGAATTATTAATAATAATTTAATAGATTATTAAATTAACTAATTAAATCCTACTAAATGAAAGTCAAATTCTCTTTAACTCTTAAGATTATATTACAAAGCTATCAATTGAATTAATTACAAATATATATATATATATGTATATGTTTTTTGTATTTTTTTTTCTGAAGTGAGAAGTAGGGAGGCAGAGAGACTACTCCCGCACGCGCCTGACCAGGATCCACCCGGCATGCCCACTAGGGCAACTTTGCTCCAATGGAGCCTTGGCTCTAGGAGGGAAAGAGATAGAGAGGAAGGAGAAGGGGAGGGGTGGAGAAGCAGATGGGCGATTCTCCTGTGTGCCCTGGCCGGAAATCAAACCAGGGACTTCTACATGGCGAGCTGACACTCTACCACTCAGCCAGCAGCCAGGGCTACTTAAATATATTTTATAAAGTTAATAGATTAGTCTTATAAAACCAGTAAACTACATTTTTAAAAGTACTTCAAATGCCTGAACAGAAAACATGTATAATATGCATAATAAATTAAAAAGCATATGAAAAATCAAAAATAAAAACATTATAAATCAAATTGATTTTATTTGTGTATATGTGTGTAACCTAATGTTAGAGTAATCTTATCAGTCACCAAAGAGAAGAATTCTCTTTATCAAATGATTGGCTGATATTACATTAAAGTTGATTTTAAAATTGATTATTTACTTGACCTTCCTAATTAAGTCAAAATAAATTAGCTTTAAAGTGAAACTTTTTTTTATTAATTTTACTGGGGTGATATCAATAAATCGGGGTACATATGTTCAAAGAAAACATGTCCAGGTTATCTTGTCAATCAATTATGTTGCATTCCCATCACCCAAAGTCAGATTGTCCTCCGTCACCTTCTATCTAGTTTTCTTTGTGCCCCTCCCCCTCCCCCTTCCCCTCTCCTCCCCCCCCATAACCACCACACTCTTGTCAATGTCTCTTAGTCTCATTTTTATGTCCCACCTATGTATGGAATAATGCAGTCCTTGGTTTTTTCTGATTTACTTATTTCACTCTGTATAATGTTATCAAAATCCCACCATTTTGCTGTAAATGATCCGATGTCATCATTTCTTATGGCTGAGTAGTATTCCATAGTGTATATGTGCCACATCTTCTTTATCCAGTCATCTATTGAAGGGCTTTTTGGTTGTTTCCATGTCTTGGCCTAAAGTGAAACTTTGAGGTGATGATTTATTGTTTTTCCAGCCTCAGTCAGTCACATCAGATTCTTGAAATGAAATATTTTTAGAATTTACTTTATCAGGATTACAGCTCAGGGTCTTATTATTTTTATATAATGCTGACCTAATGGTCTTAAGGCTTATCTGAAAGTTTTTAAGTTAGATTATATAACTCTAATTATAGATCTAGATACTAACCAAAAAATGAACAGTAAATATTTATAATTTGAGTTGCATATCATTCAATTTATGAATATATACATTTGGAAAGTCAAACCTACTCTTTCCTCTGTAGAGTACAGATATTAATCAGTTTGACCGATTGCTTTTTTTTATACCAAGATAACTGTTTTGATTAAATGTATATTCAAATATCAAAAGTTGGCCAAAGGGTATCCATTTATTTGACATTTTTCTCCCTTTGGCACTTCTTTAAATGTCTTTAAAGATAATACTTTTCTTACATTATGACAATAATAAGGTATTCCATGATCATCTTGATTTTTCTACTTACCAGGATATGGAAACTACTACTCTCCAACTCCAACACTCCCTGTTTTCTTTTAGTAGAAAATATAATTAAATACCCAATTTTTCTATGAGCATATGTATGAATGCTGGTGGTAGACAAAATAATGTGCTGATTAGGCAAAGTCAGTGATAGAGTTGAAAAAATATGTTTTCTTTGTTTTATTATTTTGTTTGTTTTCTTTAGGTCATGCTTTCACACTGATGCTTAATTCTAAATATATTATATTCTGGATATAATATGCAATGTATAACAAGACCAAGTTCATATTCTTTTATTGAAGAAAATGTTAAATCTAAATTTTCTAGAGCATAAATTGATCTGAAACCAACATTAGACCTACAATATCTTCAGTTTTATAATTTTTACATCTTACAACCTTGATTTGGAAGTCATTATTGTCAAAGTGATAGGAAAATATCTTAATATATATTAGTGTAGGAGATCTTTCTGTTCTGAAATGAAGGGGTTCAAGGCTGCTTTGCTTTTTGAGTTGTTGTCTTTCTTATTTTCCTGTGCTCACTTTTACTGCAGGTTCAATCTTCTTTTCTGAGTGAATTCTAACCAAGCAGCATCTAGGGAGTCTGGCATTCATCAAGTACTCATAGACCTGGGGTGAAATGAGTTTAAGGTGGGCCATGCCAGCCTGACCTGCTCTGTGCTTGTGGATAAGACCACATTTCAACTTCTTGCTGAGTTCCTTTGCCCTGAATTCTAGTTCCTGATGTGAACTGAAAAGCTGATTTAACCTTCTTCACTGTGGTATGTAGGTTTTCTGGACCTTGTCAGATATAAGAGAATGTTGCTCTGCTAAATAGGAGAAAAGTTAAAACAGACAAGGTTGGGCACAGGATGAAAAATCTACTAAATCAGAGTCACTCACTTTGTGACACCTGCCTTTTTGAATTTTGACTTCTTGAAATTTTATGACACTATTTCCCTCTGACTACCACACTGGCCACAGGTGGTGAGGTTCTTTTTTAATATTGTGGCCCTCAGTTCTTTTTCAGCATGTCGAAGACAGGCTGAAACTATCAAAATGATATTGCAAGTGCTGCTGGTCCCTTAAACAGATGTAAATACAGAACTTACAAGGACAGTAATCAATTTGTTAGCAAATTAGAGAGTCTTAATTCTCCCTAATTAGTTTGCCCTTCAGAGCCATAGGCTTCATGGCTTTCTGGAGATGGATCTTCTGCTTCTTACTTTCCTGGATACGTTTCTCTTCTGAAATTTGTCATTCATAAAGCTGAAGTCCTGTATGCATCTCAGGTCCAGTTTCAGACTGAGGAGGCCATAGCATTTTATTGTTTAAGTCAAGGATAATCTCTCCCTTCAAGAGGAGAAGCTACCTCTTGTCTAAGGTATATTCAATGCCACAATATTTTGTACATCATCTTAATCATAGCTTCCCCACAAACCAGGTTATACATAGTATCTTCCCTCAAGTAATATTTTCTTCAGGAGAAAGTGACACTGGCTCTTGCTCACTATCCCCAAAGCAATATTTGGGGTCCTAACATACATCTTTCCTTTTCTTAAGATCTGACTTCTTTCCACTTAGACCTCTGTTGCGAGGCCAACAGATGTTATATTGGACTCTTTGGGACATGGATGCAACTCAGCTCCCCCTCTTCACATCCCTTCAGGCAGACTCGAGCTCAACCACTTGGCTGCCCTGACTGGGAGTGTCTTCTGAGAATGACCTTTATATCTCTAACCACATACTTCTCAACTATTTTCACTTCTTATCTCATAGAGAAAATGATAATTCTGGAAGATAGATTGGCCTTCCAAGTCCACTGAGCAACTCCAGTGACTGAGGGGATGTATATCTAGGTAGACGTACAAATCTATGCTGGATCACACCCTTTGAGAAGCTCTACTCTATCATTTTTCCTGCCCAATTCAGATTTTAAATTACATCTAAGTAAATCAAGTTAAGCTCTGGATGAAGGCTTATAGAGCTCTTTTGTAAGAGGTGCACCGGTGCTTTTCAACAGTGCTATTTAAAATGTGGTGCATGGACCATTGCCTGTCTGAAAACTGTTGTTACCAGACTGCAGTGAGATAATAATGTAAATAAATGATCTCTAAGTGCATTCATTAATCCAGTAGATGTTTCTGGGTGGAGAATGGTATGAATAAATTCTCAGCAGAGAAAGCTCTGTGTTGATTAATGTTCTGACACAAGCTCTGATCAGCAAGAACATCTGCTGAAGAACAAAATTGCGGGACTCTAACATTCCCTCTGTCTTACGTGCTACAAGAGAGTTAATTGCATTCTCCTACTCTTTACTGATTTTGGGCACTTTTATGACCCCTACCCCCAGGGGAGAAAAGAAAGCAGAACAAACAAACAAAAGACATCACAAAGATTGTTTGACATTCTACTGTGGCATGGTGAGTGCTAATTCTGAGGCAGATGGCAGGAAGTTCTATGTAGCACCTGTTTTCTATTCATCTTGTGAGGGTCCAGGCAGGACAAAATGATGGGACACTGGCTTCTGCTGAGGTGTTAGAAACCTTGCAGATTATTATGCAGAAAGAACCCCAAACCAGCCATGTCAGTTGATTCTTGATCTGCACCTCTGTTCCTGATGAAGTTTTATAATATGAGCCAATGGTTTTCAAACTTGAGTATAGCTCAGTCGCCTGGAGGGCCTGTTGAACTGCAGATTACTAGGTTCTACCTCCCAAAATCTGGAATCAGTAGGGCTCAGATGGAGCCTGAGAAGTTCTTTCAGGTTCCCCAGTTGTGCTGGTAATGCTCGTCCACACGTGGAACCACAAAGGGCGATTCATATTTATACTGAGCCCACAAGGGAGTCATCACTGGGGGCTTTCTAGCTGTTTTGTAGATTCTGATTGTAAAAAGATTTACTCAGAATAACTAAGCAGAAGTAAAAATGGTGAATAATATCAGGCTATTTGAGAATATCTGTGGTATGATTTACACTGTGTCAATCATTTCTCTGCTGTTCTGATAGCCAGCCAGCCCTTGCTGTGTTTGTTCAAGGCAAACTGAGCTCCTCGATAATTGGAGGTTTTCTTATTCATTTTACCCATTATCCACAGAGATCCTGCCAGATCATGTAAATATCAACTCCAGTGATCCATATTATAGCGATTCACATTTTTTAATTGAATTTATTAGGGTGCCATTGGTTAACAAATTTATACAGGTTTTTATTGCCTGATTCTACAACACATCTCTGTACACCATATAGTGTGTTGATTACAACATAAGTCAAGTCTCTATCCATCACCATTTATCCCCCAAATATACGCTTTTACCCCCCTCTCCCACAATCACACACTGTTGTCCGAGTTTTTTTCTTTATTTTTGTTTTTTTTGCTCAATCTTGCCATCCCCTCTCCCAGCATACCCCCCCCCCCGACAGCTATCAGTCTGCTCTTTATCTATGAGACTGTCTCTATTTTGCTTGTTACTTCATTTTGTTCATTAGATTCTACATATGAGTGGCATCATGTGGTACTTGTCTTTTATGCTAAGTGATATAAGCAAGTAACTCACATTTCATCCATTTTATTTGTAAACAAGCAATTGCCTTTGAAACTTCAAGGAAAAGATATTCAGGAAAGTGGAGACTTGAATTGTCCTTTTTACTAAGCTGCTATTCAGCTATCCTATATTTTAAAAATCAGTAAAACAGAACTATTTGAGGGTCTAAAAACCATTTCAAGCTTATGTTTTAAGGGGACTGGAAATTGTTTATGTATTTTCTTATTTATAGGACTTCTTTAGCACTGTATTTTACAAGTGAGGTTTCTCAGCTGTGTAGTCTCTGAGTCTGGAGAACAGCATGCCTGCTTATCTGATGTCTCTGAGAGGGAGCACTCACCCTAATAGTTCTCTTCTTTCCTTTTCAGTGTGAAGGCTACACTGCCCAGTTAGCAATCCCTGTCCTCCCCTGACAGCCCTCAGCTCTTTTTTATTCACAGAGTGATGCCAATGTCATTACTCTCAGTGTCTGCCTTCTGTGAACACTGAGGATCCTCCCAAGACATGCCATCTCCATCACCAAAAGTAGATATTCATTTGCTATCTTCAAGGTCCATAGCACAAGCCTATAGTGCTGCATCAGAAACAGTCTCCTTGTGAAAGTGGTTAAGTAGGAAGTATAATTCCCAGTCTAGAAGCCATTTGACCTCCAGTCCCTCTGTGCCTACATCCTAAAAAAATAAATAGCAATTTAGCAAATAACTATGTGCCACTTAAAAAAAAAATCAGCTATTGCCATGAAACCAATTTGACAATAAGCCATCTGATGTTAGAGATCACAAGGTAATATTAAGACTGTGACTAGGACTTGTCTGAAATTGTCAGTAATGTTTTTGGTAGCTTGACAAATAATTATAAAGGGTTTAGCAGACAGGATAAATTATCTCTGGATTACAACTTGTTTTACGATGTGAATTTTCAAAAATCTAATATGGAGTTTATTGACTATATGTCTGTGAACATTTTCATTCCTTAAAATTATTGTCACTAAATAAATGAAAAGCCCAAGGATTTCCAATCACCTGTAATGTAGATCCAACAAAACCCCTTGTCTGAAACTGTTGGCCTCAAATGTGGTGTGAGTGTGTGTGTGTGTGTGTTTTAAGTTTATGTTTCAGAGCAATTTAAGGTTCACAAGAAAACTGAGAGGTAGGTATAAAGATTTCCCATAACCCCCTTCTTCCATGCATTCATTGCTTTCCCCATCATCAATATCACTCCTAAATGTGTTTTAAAATTCAGAAGTTTTCAGATTTTGGAAAACTATGATGGACGTAAACTGTACATAATGTGACAACTCCTGTGGGACTGGGGCTGCATCTCACAAGCAAATATTAATATGTCTTCAAATAACTGTATAAATAGTTACATTAAGTGGAGTTTTATTAAGGGCTAAAAATATTGGTTCTCGTTAGGTTCTGTGCCACAGGAGTTGTGAAACACAAGTTGTAAAACACTTGGCTTTTGGAATTTCTTGGATTCATAACTGTAGGTAAGGAATTGTGAACCTGTACCACTCTTGTAAAATGCTACTATCAATTCACTGATGTTGAGTGTGCTGTGGGTAGACATTCAGTAAATTAGGAGAATCACTTACTAATTGGTTTCTAAGTGAAAGCTGATATTTTCATTGGGGCAGAATGTGGCTTCCTGTGTCATACTGCTAACCACTCCCATTAAGTGAATGGATTAGATGTAGTTTCTGTTTGTTTAATTTTAAAAATTTTATATGGACAGCAATAAGATGTAATGTGGCAGACCAGAGATATTCAGTAAATGGACATTTCATTTCATTTTCTTGCTAGTAATTTTGTTGATACTGAAAAGTACCAAATTTGGGAGGGCTTTGGCCATATGTGTATGATCCTGGTGCTTAAATATATGTCATTTTAGCAATGTAACTTAAAATTTGTCACTGGGCAGAATATCTTTCAATTTGGTTGTACCATTTGTTGTATAGGAGAGATACTTTGCTAAAAATTCAAAGGCTGTTTACAGCATTATCCTTATAATCTGTTTTTATCTTCTTTCTATGAGGCTGTCTATATATAGACATGAATAAATCTCCTTTAATATGTATATCTCTATATATGTATGGCTACATATGTTGCCTATTACCCATCAGTTTCAGAGTTCTGTGATACAAGTCCTATAAAATACATTCATTTATCTCATTTCTGCAGGTTTTTTGGAGCAGAGTAATTTGGTTGCTTTTCTGAAGTTTGTTGGTTTTGTAGAATGTAATTAAATAGGTATTTGTCCAGATAACCTTCAATTGTGCAGAATTCAGTACTTAGAAACTTAGAATGGGCAGCTGACAAGAAGCAGACTTAATACCTAGCTGCTAAATTGCTTAGCACATCAATTTTCAACTGATGTACCACAGATTTTTTTTTTAAATATGTTATCCCTGACTAAATAGTCAGGGTTGCTGACTTCTTTTTCCTTATATTGTTAAATAAAAAGATGACAACAGCCATCACAATGTTAGTCATCCAGTGTGAATGCCCTGTCTTGAACCATAAATATATGTCATATAATAGACTTGCATCTTATTGGTCACATCACATAATAAGATTGCATCTGATTGGTTAATTCTTAGTACCAGAAATCTTTATGTATGAGTATAGGCACCTGACTTTTTAAAGTTACTGGAGCAAAAAGGGTAGGCAATTACTATTATTTTTTTAAAAATAAATCTAAATTATACCTTTGTAATCAGATTGGCAAAAAACATAACAAATTTTTTGGTTTGTCACAAAATTTTAATAATAGTTTGTATGCTATGAGATGAAACAGATTGAAAATTGCTGGCTTAGCTTTACATGAGACCTTGCCTCATATTTTTCTTTTTTTCTCCTGTTTTTAACCATTCCTTTGTTCTGCATAAACAAAATCCTCTGCTTTATGGAGTGTAAGCATTTATTACTCCAAAAAGATTACTTTAAGATTAATATAACAATTTCCTAGCAGAGCACAGAAAATATATGTGTATGTATGAGTATGATAGTGAATAAATTATTACCTAGATTACAGTTTATGTAGAGCTGATCTTGACTTTCTTCCTCTATAAATAACTTTGGCTTAATAGTGTCTATAGCCAGAGACCCCCTAATATTTAATATCTGGATATAATTCATAGCTTTAGTACCAGTGGTGGAATTTAGCTGGTTTGCACCAGTTTAGCAGAATCAATACCTAATTTTTTGTTGAATTTGGCGAACCAGTTGTTAAAATGGCATTTGTAATCAGGGTTCTCTCTAAGAAGGGCACCTGGACAGCCATTTAATGTGAAAATCACAAATTTACATTCCTTACTCTTTTGAACATTCATCTCTGCAACAGTGTATTCTAAGCACCCATAATAATGTTCATTCTGTTCAAAGGTAGAGAAAAATTGCAAATGAGAATGCTAATCAAGAAGCAATATAAAAATATCTTAAATAATCATTTTATTGTTTTTTGTCAGGTATTATTTAATATTTTTAATTAATATTTTTTAACTTTTTCTTACAACAAAATCTAGTTTTGTGTACCTTTTTAATTGGTCTTATTTAAGTGTTAAATGCATGAAATAATAAACTACCTTTTAGTATATCATTTTTTATACCTAAAACAGTCATTAGGGCAGAACCAGTTATTAAATTATTTGAATCTCACTACTGCTTAGGACTATTAAGAACTTAAGATGGTCTACATCTATGAAAACCCCATCAATAGCTCTGTATTATGCTCTTTGAATATGGAAAAGAAACTTATGTTTCTGTTTTAGGTGTTCCCTTATGAAGAATGTTTGTTGTTAATGTATATCATTTACTACCCAAGAACACTTGTGTTATTTGGTTTGTTTTTGACTTCCTCATTTCTTGACCTGTTTATTTTTATCCATTTCATTGACTTTTATTATGTGCTTGCTATATGTAAGATAGTTTGTAGTAGCAATATGTATAGAGGAGTGCAGGGAAACATTTATTATTAAATAAATTCCTTTGAATAATTATCAAGTAAACTTCTCAAGGACCTATTTTGTACAAGAAAAAGCTATTCTTTATGAGTAAAGGGATAATTTAATGAAAATTTGATTATGGGCATACAAAATATTGCAGCTTATCTCCTGGCACCCCAGTAGCTATAGTTTTCAGAAGCTGTTTTCCAAGGAAAGTTAGGCTATTTTGTGGGGAAATCCCCAGCAGTCTTCCCCACAGGTCAGGTTTTATGGCCAGAACTTCACATGCCTTATAAGAAATAAACCTGAGGTGTAAGTGATGAAGGCCATTTGTTTCTAATACGGACTCAAGGTAAAAAGGAAATGAAGACCCTGGCTAAGAGAAAGTCAAAACTGGAGCCTGGATGCACAGCATGGATCAGAGTCAAAAGATAAAGCATTAACCCGACTGAGGTTCATACTATAACCAGGATCAATCCAGAAAGGAAACAGTAGAACGCTGAGAGCCTATGTGTCTTCGTCAAGAAGACTTAAGGCTCCAAGTCCTTGATTTTTTATATTATTGTAGGTGTGAAACTGATTGTATAGGGAAAAAAAAGCCTAGTAAGACAACCCCAAGTTGTGCCTCCTACTCACATTTAGTGGCTAGGCTGGAGAGATAGCTCCTGGCCTATAGGTCCTGGAGTATTCATGAGTAACCCAGTGACTTTCAATTACTAAAATTCTGTGGCACACCAAAAAATATATTTTTTGCCAATCTGACAAAATAAGTATAATATTGATTCATTCACACAGGATGGCTATTATATTGGCTGTTGTCATTTTTTTTTATTTGCAATCTAAAGAAGAGCTCAGTGCCCCTGACTAAATAGTTAGGTATTGCATGTTTTATAAATTCTTGGATCACAGTAATGGAAAATCACTGGAGTAACCAATAGGAAAATAAGCTCAGTTTTCATTCCATTAAATTGCTATGAGGTTTTAAAAAAAATATTTATAATTCTTGGTCATAAGTTTCTTTATTTGTATAATAAGGAGACCACATATAATTTAACTTATAACCTAAATTTTATAGTAGTACTTTAAGTCTTTGCCCTAGTGAACATGAAAATATATTTGATTATGTTTTTTCTCATATTTATTTACTTCATGCTCTATTTTGTAGACTTAAATTGATAGTCTTAAGAAATCTGTGTATTAACATTCAAATATGAATCCTTGCCATTTTATTCAAAAGTCTCATATGACTACACCAAGGCACATTATAGTCAAATTGCTTAAAACCAGTGATAAGCAACTAAAGAAAAATAAACAATACATACATAAAAGAAAGATATGAATTATAACAAACCTCTCAGCTTTAATGCATGCCAGAAAAGACAGTGGAGTGAAATCTTTAAAACATGGAAAGGAAAATATTGCAAGTCTAAAACTTTATACCCAACAAAATATATTTCAAAAATAAAGATGAGATAAGATCTTCTAAAAATAAATTTTAAAATTCTTATAGGTTTTAGATTTAAATAAAAAAATGTAACCATAGTTTAAAATGTTTTATACTCCACACCCAATTTTCCTTATTACTGATGTCTTCCATCAGTGTGGTACATTTGTACCACATTAATGAATTAGTGATATTATTATTTTTTAAAAATACATATTTTATTCAGATTTTCTTAGTATTTACCTAATATTCTTTTTTTTCTGGCTGTGACAGTTTTTCAGAATTTCCTTGTTTTTGATGACCTTAACAGTATTGAGAAGTAATAACAAAGAATTTTAGAAAATATCTTTCAAGTGAGATATATTTAATGTTTTTTCATGATTAGACTGGCTACAATAGACTGAATGTGTCTTGCAAAATTTAATATATTGACATTGTATTCCAATGTAATGGTTTTGGAGGCAGGGTTTTTGGGAGGCATTTAGGTTGTGAGGGCAGAGTTTTCGTAAATGGGATTAGTGGTGTTATAGGAGATATCAAGAGAGATCCTTCACTCATTCCACCATGTTAAGACACTGTAAAAGATAGCTATATTGAATCATTTTACCTGGGCTCTGTATTAGACACAAGTGGCCCTCATCACTTATGCTTCAGGTTCATTTCTTATAAGGAATGTGCTTTTCTGAATGTGCAGTGTCTCACCAGACACTGAATTTTTCAGCCTCCAAAATTATGAGAAATAAATTTCTTTTGTTGTCAAGTTTATGAAATTTAATTATAACAGCCCAAACAAACTAATAAACTGAGGTTCTATGTTTTGGGGAAGAATATCACAGAGATTAAGTGCCATATTCATCACAGTACATCAAAGGTATATACCAATAACCATAATTTATCACTGTTGATATTTACCTTGACCACCTGGCTGAGGTATTGTTTGTCAGATGTTTTTCACTGTAAAGGTGCCCCTCCCCCGTTTCTGTACTGTATTCTTTTGTAGAAATTTTACTATGTTCAACCCTACTTTAAAAGTAGTACTTTTACCTTACTTCTTTGAGGATAGAGTATTAACATAAATTATTTGGAGTTCTGTATGAGAGAGTTATTTGGAGTTATTGTGCACTAAGACATACTGCTATATAAAATACTTACATATTCAACCATCTATTTATATCAACACACATCCATGAAGATTTATTTTATATTTTGAGTTATAATGTAATAGTTTTTTTAATGACCAAATTTAGTCAGATCCTGTATCACTTTGACATAGCCTAATTATTAAAGAGTTTTGATCTTTGAGTATTTCCATGCTTGCTTGTATCACAACAATACAAGATGCTCCAAGAATATTTTATTCGATAATGGTGTTAGAAAATATGTGAGCGTGAATACTAAGTGTACTTGTTCCTATTGGGATGTCAGGACGTATAGGCCCTCTTAACTGTCAGAAAGAGGAAATATATGTGTGTATATTAAACTGTATATTCACATATCTATAAATATTTCTATATGTAATCAGCTTTAATTACAGTGAGCTAAAGATGAGTTTATTCTATTCAACTTTATTCTATACAGTATCATTATAGCTTTCTTTTCTTATTTGTAACTTTCCACACCAAAACAAGAAACCTGGCTCCCACCATCAATTTTCTACTTACTTATTCAGTTTTAGTATATGTGTATAGTAGTTTCATAATTGTTTATCCATACACCCATAGAAAACCCCTATATAAACTATTATTATTGTGTAATGAATTATTTGAAAATATAATGGCTTGAAAATCATTTGTTATCCAATTCTGGTCAGAAATCTGTAGAGGGCTTAGCTGGGTGCCTTGTCTTCAAAATCTCTCACAAGGAAGCAACCATTTGTTGGCTTAAGTTATGGTTTCATCTAAAGGTTTCACTAGGAAAGGAACCACTTCCAAACTTTTTTCAAATAATTGTTGATATGATTCAATACTTGTGAGCTGGTGTATTGAGGGCTTTGGTTCCTTGCTGAATGTTATCTGGAGAGTTAGCTTTTTTTCTAATTTTCACGGGGACTTCTCCCTAGTGCAGTTCATAACATGGCAATTGATGTCCCTCAGAATCAAGGCTTCAAGAGAATGAACAAGAAGGAAGGCATGACTTCTTTGAAATGTAATTTTGGAAGTGATATATCCCATCAATATTTTTATATCCTGTTTATTAGAAGTGAGTCACAATAACCGCTGACAACAAACCATGAACACCGGAAAGTGAGCATCATATGGAGCCATTTTAGAGAGTGCTAGAAACAAACATCAATTTCATTTCTATATAAACACATGAAAATTAGAATTTAAAAAACCCATTAGCAATAGTATTGAATCTTATTAAATATATAGGAGTAATTTGGCAAGTGATATTCAAGACCTATATTTTTTATCTGTAAACTGAAAACTAATCAACAGGGTTGAGAGAAATTAACAGAGGCAAAAAGAAATATGGAGGAAGCTATGGTCATTGGATTAGCAGACTCAATGTTGTTAAAATGTAAACTCTTCACAAAGTTATTTATAAATTCAAGACAATGCCATACAGATCCTCAGCAGCAAATTTTGTAGTAATTGATAACCAGACTTTAAAAGTTCTATGAACATACAAAGGATCTAGATAACCAAAAATATATTTTTTTAAAATAGCCACTGAATTTACCTAATTTTAAGCCTTTATATAAAACTACAAAGATCAAGATGATATGGTATTGGTTTAAAGATAAAGTATAAATCGATAATCTAGGAAAGAAGGTCAAGAAAAAGACCTTCTCATTATGGTCAATTTATTTTCAGTAACATTGCCAAGACAAATCAATGTGAAAGAAACAGTCTCTTTAGCAAACATTGCTGTAACTCTTACATAGCCATATGTTAAAAAAAGTTAACTCTTATTTTATACCATATACAAATAATTCAAAACAGTTCATAAACAAAAGTGTCAATGCCTTGATTATAAAAGTTGCAGAAGAAAATATCAGAGAAAAAATTAGTAATATTTTATTGGGCCAAGATTTCTTAAATAAAATACAGAGAGCATGAAATATGCTCTAAATTTTGACTTCAAAATTAAAAACTTTTGCTCTTCAAAAACTTGTTAATGAAAAGGTTATGAAAACCACAGGATAGGAGAAAATATATGCAAAGCCTATTAGTAAAAAGACTTGTGCTTAGAATATGTAAAACACCCTTAGAACTCATGAGAGAAATAAAAAAAGCTGATTTAAAAAATTTTGAACAAAGACAATGTACTCAAGATAAATAGACACGTGAAAAAATACTCAACATTTTTAGCCACTAGGGAAATGGAAATTAGAACCACAATGAGATATCATTACAAACCTACTAGAAAGGCTGAAATTAAGGATTCTGGAAGAAGGAAATACTGCCTTTTGAGACAACAGTCACGGACCTTAAGGGCATTATAGTAAGTGTAATAAATCAGGCAGAGAAAGATGAATACTTTAGGATATCACCAAAATGTATAATCTAAAAAGTTAAACTCATAAAAACAGAAATCAGAGAGGTGTTTAAAAGGTAAGAGTACATATGTATGATTCCATTTAATTGCTTATTTGTTTGTTTTTTCTAGTGGAATACACACTCCAGCCCTTTCTGACTCACATTTAGCTTAGTTCAGTTCCCTCGCTTGTCTGTCTGTTACATTGTGAGTTTGCATTCTAACTAGTATGTTCAGTTTGGTCAAAAAAACTCCATTTTAAGATGCAAGGTCACAGTGCCTATGCAATGTGATACTCAGTGTTGGACAGCAGTGCTTGTCGATCACTGGTCTGTAGACCGGTCCAAAGAAATTTCCTGCTGGTCCATGAAAGAGTTAACCACCCTGATGGTTTATGATGATTTTCAGATGCGAAGATTTTAGTCAAATTTACTTATGCTCAGGATGATCTGCTTTAGCGGTCCCCAGAATAATTCTCCTATTTTCACTGGTCCCCAAGTGTAAAAATGTTAAAAACTACTATTGTACAGGAAATAGGCCAAGAGCACATGGAACAGGGCTTATGGCCCAGGAAGAGAACAACAGGGGTGTTTGTTTTGTGCTGATGCTGTTTCATTTTATGCAACAAACCCTGATGTCAAAACAGCTGTGTTAAGAAATCAGCCAAATAAGCAGTGAAGTCTTCAGAGCACCTCAGTATTTAAAAATTAGGGGAGTAAGGTCTACATACAATGAAATGTAAATATCTCAGAAGTACAGTTGTTGAGTTTTTATTTTCATTCTGGTTTTCTTTTGTTGCTGTTTTAGCTTGCATACATTAAAGTTGAGTCTTTGTGGGCTTTCACAAATATGTAGGTTTTGATGCCTATTTGGGCTGCTTGTATTTTTGTTTCGTTTTTTTTTTTCCTGCACTTTATATTTCCATTTCTTTATTTTTTGTGACAGAGATAGAGAGAGAGAGAGACATAGAAACAGAGACAGACAGAGACAGAGAGGCAGGAAGGGAGAGAGATAAGAAGCATCAATTTTGTTGCGGCACCTTAGTTGTTCATTGCTTGCTTTCTTATATGTCCCTTGGCCAGGGGGCTACAGCAGGCCGAGTGACCCCTTGCTCAAGCCAGCGACCTTGGCCTCAAGCTGGTGAGCCTTGCTCAAACCAGATGAACCTGCGCTTAAGCTGGTGATCTTGGGGTTTCGAACCTGGGTCCTCCGTGTCGCAGTCCAACACACTATCCACTGTGCCACCGCCTGATCAGGCTATATTCCCATTCTTTAGGTTTAAAGTCTACCAACAAATTGTGAACCCTCCATCCCTAGGCCCCTCTCCTCAACCCCATTAAAAGCAGAACTCAAGGTCCTCTCTCTTATACCATGTATGATTATATAAAGGTATGATTTCATTGAATGAAATTCTAGAGTATGCAGACTAGTCCATAAAGGCAGAAAGCAAATTAATTATTTCTTGGGGATGAAGACAGCTGGATAGAAGAATGGATGACAAAGGGATAAGAACTTTGGGGGATTATAGCAAAGTTAATTATCTTGACTATGATAATGGTTTTAGTTACACATATATCAAAAACCTGATCATGTTATAATATGTTAATTATACTTCAATAAGTCTGTATAAACAACTCAAGTTAAATTTAAAGTACAAATTCTTTTCTTCAGAGAGAGTTCACTATTTAATTCACAATCCTCTGCCCACCAGACACCAACAATATATAATTGCAACAAATGATTTTTAATAGAAAATGAAATATGAGGTGTTGCTTCAGTTTAAGTATTTTCTTAGTCAGTTTGGGATGCAATAAAAGAATACCATAGACCAGTGGCTTATAAACAACAAAAATTTATTTTTCACAGTTCTGGAGGCTGGAGATACAAGATCAGGGTGACAACACAGTGAGGTTCTGGTCCATAAGCAGTATTTCACACTTTCACAAACATTCATTTTTGATTAAATTAATGTCATTTTTAAATGATCAAGGTAGATGATGTTAACAGACTTTAAGTATTAAAAAATACCAGTAAATTGCCTGACCAGGCGGTGGTGCAGTGGATAGAGCGTCAAATTGGGATGCGAAGGACCCAGGTTCCAGACTCCAAGGTCACCAACTTGAGAGCGGGCTATTCTGGTTTGAGCAAAGCTCACCAGCTTGGACCCAAGGTCGCTGGCTTGAGCAAGGGGTTACTCGGTCTGCTGAAGGCCCACAGTCAAGGCACATATGAGAAAGCAATCAATGAACAACTAAGGTGTCACAACAGAAAACTGATGATTGATGCTTCTCATCTCCCTTTGTTTCTGTCTGTCTATCCCTCTCTCTAACTCTCTCTCTCTGTCTCAGTAAAAAAAAAAAAAAAAAAAAGACCCAGTAAATTAATGGCACTATAGATAGATTAAAGCAGGGGTCGGGAACCTATGGCTCGCGAGCCAGATGTGGCTTTTTTGATGGCTGCATCTGGCTCACAGACAAATCTTTAATAAAAAAAATAATAATGTTAAAAATATAAAACATTCTCATGTATTACAATCCATTCATTTTCTACTGCTCATATTCATGGTTGCGGGTGGCTAGAGCCAATCACGGGTGTCCTCCAGGACAACACCAAATTTTTATTAGATAATGCATAATATACATGGGTCATTGTGAACGTAGGAAGTAAACTTCCCTCCTTTTAATCAAGTAGTCAGCTAGCTAATTGCAGAAAACCTTTTGACAAAGAAGATAGCTAAAAGAAAAAAGATAAGGAGTATTGTACTTTTTAGCAGAAATGGACAGAGGAATTTCGCCTTTGTGGAGAGAGCAGATTCTGCAGTGTGTCTAATATGCAATGATACAATTGCATTGATGAAATGGTCAAACATAAAGTGGCACTTCGACACATGCCATAGACATTTTCATCGAAATATCCAGCGGGGATAGCAGGAAGAAAGCATGTCAAGAGCTACTGTGCAGAGTGCAAGCTAGTCAGCAGCAACTCCATGTTTGGACCCAACAAAGTGACTGGAATTTGGCTAGCTTTGCTGGTGCTTTATCAATTGTGAGAAACAGAAAGCCATTCACAGATGGGGAGTATGCCAAAACATTCATGCTTGATATTGCCAATGAACTTTTTGACGACTTTTTGGATAAAGACAAGATAATCAAATGAATAAAAGACATGCCTCTGTCAGCAAGAACTGTTCATGATCATACCATCATGATGGCAAATCAAATTGAGGCAACACAAGTGAAGGGCATAAATGCAGCACCATTCTTTTCTCTCGCTTTGGATGAGTCAACAGATGTAAGCCATTTATCCCAGTTCAGTGTAATTGCAAGGTATGCTGTCTGTGACACACTACGTGAGGAAAGTCTTGCTGTTTTGCCTATGAAAGAGACAACAAGAGGGGAGGATTTATTCAAGTCTTTCACTGAGTTTGCTAAAGAAAAAAATCTACTGATGTATAAACTTATCTCAGTGTGAACTGATGGTGCTCCGTGCATGGTGGGGAAAAACAGAGGATTCGTAGCGCTTCTTTGTGAACATGAAAAGAGACCCATCCTAAGTTTTCACTGCATCCTACATCAGGAGGTGCTTTGTGCTCAGATGTGTGGCGAGCAGTTTGGTGAGGTGATGTCGCTGGTCATTTGGGTGGGCAACTTTATTGTTGCCCGAGCTTTAAATGATCACCAGTTTAAGACACTGTTGGATGAAGTTGGGAATAATTATTCTGGTCTGCTTCTGCACAGCAGTGTGCATTGGTTGTCAAGAGGGAAAGTGATCAGCCATTTTGTGACTTGTCTGAGCAAAATCTGGACTTTTCTTGAAATGAAAAACGTCGAGCATCTTGAGTTAGCTAACACTGAGTGGCTCCTGAAGTTCTACTATCTCATGGACATGACTGAACATCTGAACCAGTTCAATGTGAAAATGCAAGGCATTGGAAATACAGTCTTATCTTTTCAATAAACAGTGTTTGCATTTGAAAACAAGCTGGAACTCTTTATTGCCATCATTGAAACAGGTCGTTTACTACACTTTGAAAAACTAGGAGAGTTTAAAGATACATGCACAGCAAGTGACCCTGCTCCACATCTTGATCTCCAGCAGCTAGCAGGCTTCACATCTAATCTCCTGCAGTCATTCAAAACACGCTTTGGAGAATTTCATGAGCGCACTCGTCTTTTTAAGTTCATCACCCATCCACACGAGTGTGCAGTGGACAGCGCTGACCTGAGTTACATCCCCAGTGTCTTTGTCAGAGATTTTGAGCTACAAGCTGCTGACCTGAAGGCCTCAGACATGTGAGTGAATAAGTTCAAGTCACTGAATGAAGATTTGGAAAGACTTGCATGACAGCAAGCAGAGTTAGCGAGCAAGCACAAGTGGGGAGAAATAAAAAAACTTTATCCTGTGGACCAGCTGATTGTCAAAACTTAGAATGCAATTCCTGTCACATATCACACACTGCGGCATGTGAATATTGCTGTAGTGACAATGTTTGGCTCTATGTATGCATGTGAGCAGTCTTTCTCACATCTAAAGAATGTTAAGACCAACCTACAATCATGTTTAATGGATGGAAGTCTCAATGCTTGCATGAAGCTTAACCTCACCATGTATCAACCAGACTACAAAGCCATCAGCAAAACCATGCAGCACCAGAAGTTGCATTAATGGTAAGAAATACTTTATTCATCATTGGTTAGCAACAGCATAACAATGTTATTAAAAAGAATTCAGAGACTTATTGTACTTTAAAAGTGTTGGTCTTACAGAAAATACACACATTTACTTGTATTTAGTGTTAAACATATTGTATGGCTCTCACGGAACTACATTTTAAAATATGTGGTGTTCATGGCTCTCTCAGCCAAAAAGATTTTTGACATCTGGATTAAAGTATATATGGTGGTATTTAAATTACAGTGGACCCTTGTGTATTATGGAAGTTAGGTCCCAGAACCCCCTCCATGATAAGCAAAAAATATGTAAGTAATGACCTTATGCCATATATATATATATATTTAAGGCTTTATAAACCCTCCCCACACTCTAATAAACTTTTTCATATTTTAGGCTAGAAAATGCTTATTTTATCACAAAAATAATTAAAATAATAAATATATAAAAACCCTATATTCCACAAAATCCCACAATATTGCAAAAAATCTGCAATACAAAATTAGATGTATACAATTTAAAAATCCACGATACAGTGAAACTGTGAAAAGTGAACCACGATATGGTGAGGGACGACTATATTGTGACAATATTGTTTCATTTCATAATTTTGAGGGAACAGCCATTTTTCATTCACACTTACAGAGATGCAATTTTATCCAATGAGGATCGCACAGACCACCCAGGTATAATTTTATACTATCCTCACTCTGCCTTTTAATCTTCCTTATTCTCTCAGCCTCTCTTTCTCTCTCTCTCTGCCTTTCTCCATCCCTCCCCTCTCCTTCTTTTTCTCTCTTTCCTCTCTCCTCCCTGTCTATCCCCCTCTTTTTTCCCTCTCTATCCCCCTCTCTCCTCCCTATCTCCCTCTCTCTTCCTTCTCCATCTCCCTCTCTTCTCCTTCTCTATCCCCCTCTCTCTTCCCTCTCTATCCCCATCTCTTCTCTTTCTCTATCCCCCTCTCTCCTCCTTTTATATCCCCTCTCTTCTCCCTCTATATCACCTCTCTCTATTCATTCTCCTTTCTACCTTTCTGTCTTTCAAAGATTTTAACTCCTTTAATGTGATAAAAAAACATTGCTTATTTTGTGTATTCTCTGTTGCCACACAATAGAATGTCAGCTTTATGAGAACAGGTATAGTAGAGACTCTCTGCTTGGTTGGCCACCTGTTTTTAGGCTACTTCTTTCTTGGCTTCCTCCAGCCGACTGTAAGCAACAGCAATTATTTTAAACCAAAAAAAGAGATTATTTGAGAAGAAATTGGGGTCCTTCAGCTGACATCTGGATGACCAAATGAAAATAGCAGGCAATAGCATAGTGAACTGTAGAGTGTAGGCTGTCAGAATTACTGTCAAGGTCACAGCTCAGCACCACTGTGATCTTATGCGCCTCCATTCTGACTGTGATGAATCCAGTCAATTGTGTCTTTCTACTTTGTATCACTTATGTAAGATTCAAAGTCCTTGGAGTGAGTATCTAATCAACAATGCTTGTAATTCATGCCTATCTCTGTTTTAATATAGCCATAGGAAGAGGTATCAAAAAGCAATAAGACACTGGGACTGGAAATTTCCAGCTCACTACTGAGACCAAAAACAGGGATGCCCCCTAAAAGTAGGATTAACATATACCTTGATATTCAAACTAGTATATGTTTAAGAATAGAAGGGCACTAGTAATATTTATGCAGGAACAACTCATATCAATAAAGATGGTCTCTGATTACAGGGATGTATGGTCAACTAACCAAAAGAGTGAGAAAGACAAACTAATTTGAAAAAGGTGTGTGGTTGGATGTTGGAGGGGAAGAAGGATAATGATGGGTTTTTTTTGTTTGTTTATTGATAATTTCACTTTCTCTGAATTAGGAAAAGTTTTCAATAGTTTACCTCTAAGATCCTTCCCAGGAGAAGGGATGAGAGTTTTTTATTTTAAGATACCTAATATATATATATAAATATATATATATCACATCATACTGGACTTTTCCCTAAATTGGGCAACTCTTTGATAGTTCCATTCCTGAAGGCAGAGAACAAGATCGTACAATGCTTTGGGTTTCTTGCCAGCTCTCAGTTCATTTCTCTGTGTATGGAGCACTACTACTTGTCAGTTCATTAGATGCTCCAGCCCTTTTATAGCATGGCTTTTGGGTCTTGGAAACAAAAATGTTTCGTTACTTAACCAAAGATAAGAAGGACTTTGGCTTTACTTTTTGGAATAACTCAATGATCATAAAGTACCTACTTTGCAAGTGATTCATTAAAAGTGAAAGTAATTTATTGCGATGGGATTATGTGGTTTCCAACACTGAGAAGATATTGAATCCATTGTGACACCAATCATAAGAATAAAATGCTCACGCTTCTCTTCTTGGCCAGTGGCAAAATGTCTAATGCATAAGAGCCAAAATAGATAATCTGTCCTCACCTGGTAATTAGTCACTTCACTGTAACTTAAAGAAAAGAAGAAGAAGAAGAAGAAGAAGAAGAAGAAGAAGAAGAAGAAGAAGAAAAAAGTAAAGTCCTGTTAGAATTTCTCAGCTCTAATAAATCAAGAGTTCATACGATAGCTCTTTAAGCTAATGGATAGCATGATTTTTAATGAGGCTTTATTATTAATTAATATACTCATTTAAGGGATGTGGACTCCTGGTTTATAATTAGAGCCTCTCATTTTAGAAAGTAAAACCAATATTTACCCTTGTATGTCCCCTGCCAAAAGGCTGCAACAGACATCAGCTGGTAAATATTCATTTATACTGACAGCAGAAACATTTTTCATGGAGCTTCAGACCTGCAGTCTCTCAGCTGTCAGCTCCGTGGTGAACTGTTAGAGTGCTGAGGGCAGCTGGCTGGGGACGAGTGCATTTGAGTTTCAAAAATAATACAGCAAAATAAAAATAAAAGTATTTCTTGTCCATTTTTATGTTTATGCCTATGTCTATCTGTCTCTTTATGAAGGGGTTAGCCTTTCTTTGGGATGATTTGACTTAAATTATCATAACATAGTTTTTAAATTTCTTAAGTACTATCTTTCAAGCTTCTGTTAAGCCCTTTTACATGCATTATCTTTTAAACTTGTTAGAATAACCCTATGAGAAACACATTTTTAATATATTCATTCAAAAATAAAAATGCTGAGGCTTAGAGAAATTTAATAATTTGCCCATGTTTATGCTTGTAATAGAGGAAATAATATTTGAAGCATAAATATCTGACCCTAGAGGCATTACTTTAAAGTATAAAAGAAGCTCAGCTTATTTGGTGGGTGGCCAAGAAAAGTTTGTCTACCACATTCAAAAGATCATAGGTAGAAAATTGAAAACTGGAGGCAGACAACACAAAGCCTAGACTCAACCACCTCTACAAACAATACACCCAAATACACAGACACAATGAGAAGACAGAGAAGTGCAATTCAAATAAAACCACAAGAGAAACCTCCAGAAAATGAACTGATATGGAAATAACCAAACTACCAGATGCAGAGTTTAAAATAATAATTGTAAGGATGCTTAGGGATCTCAGAACAACAATGCATGGTCATTACAAACACCTAAATAAAGAAATAGAAAGTATGAAAAAGGACATTAAATATTAAAAAAGAATCAGTCAGAGATGAAAATACAGTATCAGAAATGAAGACCACAATGGAAAAAATCAAAAGCAGGATGGATTAAGCTGAGGATTGAATCATGAGTTGGAGGACAAGTTGAATGAAGGCATGGAAGCAGGACAGAAGAAAGAAAAGAGACTCAAAAAGTCTGAGGAAACTCTTAGAGAGCTCTGTGAGAACATGAAATAACATCTGCATCATAGGGGTTCCTGAAGAAGAAGAGAAAGAACAAGGGATACAGACTTTGTTCAATCATATCATAGCTGAAAACTTCCCTAAATTAATGCAGGAAAATCTCTCACAAGTTCAAGAAGCACAGAAAACTTCATTAAAGAGAAACTCAAAGAAATCCTCACCAAGACACATCATAATTAAAATACCAAAGCTAAGTGATAAAGAGAAAATATTAAAAGCTGCTAGAGAAAAAAAGGCTATCACCTACAAAGCGGCACTCATAAGGATGACATCCGACATCTCAACAGAAACATTTGAGGTCAGAAGGGAATGGCAAGAAATATTCAAAGTAATACAGAACAAGAACCTACAACCAAAACTACTTTATCCAGAAAGGCTATCATTTAAAATTGAAGGAGAGCCTGACCAGGTGGTGGCGCAGTGGATAGAGCGTCGGACTGGGATGCGGAAGGACCCAGGTTCGAGACCCCGAGCTCACCAGCTTGAGCGCGGGCTCATCTGGCTTGAGCAAAGAGCTCACCAGCTTGGACCCAGGGTCGCTGGCTCCAGTGGGGGGTTACTTGGTCTGCTGAAGGCCCACGGTCAAGGCACATGTGAGAGACCAATCAATGAACAACTAAGAAGTTGCAACATGCAACAAGAAACTGATGATTGATGCTTCTCATCTCTCTCCATTCCTGTCTGTCTGTCCCTGTCTATCTCTGTCTCTGTAAAGAAAAAAAAAAAATTGAAGGAGAAATAAAAAGCTTCCCAGACAAAAAAACTAAAGGAATTCATTATGACCAAACCAATGGTGCAGGAAATGTTAAGGGACCTGTTGTAAACAGATCAAAGTGGGAAAAGAATATAGCAAAAGAGAAATACAGCTTTAAAGAATAAAATGGCAAAACACAACTACATATCAATAATGACCTTAAATGTAAATGGATTAAATGATCCAATCAAAAGACATAGCGTAGCTACATTGATAAAAAACAGGAACTGTACATATGCTGTCTACAAGAGACACACCTTAAAACAAAAGATGCACATAGACTGAAGGTAAACGGATGGAAAAAAATATTTTATGCAAATGAAAATGACAAAAAAGCTGTGGTAGCAATACTTATATCAGACAAAATGGACTTTAAAACAAAGGCCATAGTAAGTGATAAAGAAGGCAACTACATAATGCTAAAGTTATATCTTCCAACAGGAAGATATAACTATTATAAATATCTATGCACCTAATATAGGAGCACTTAAATATATAAAGCAAATTTTGATGAATAAAAAGAGTGAGATTGACAGCAATACTATATAATAGTAGGGGATTTCAATACCCCACTAACCTCATTAGATAGATCCTCAAGAAAGAAAATTAACAAAGAAACAGCAGCCTTAAAGGACACAATAGATCAACTCGATTTAATAGATATCTTCAGAACCTTTTAACCCAAAGCAGCAGAATATACATTCTTTTCAAGTGTTCATGGTACATTCTCTAGGATAGACCACATGTTAGGGCACAAAAGCGACCTCAACAAATTTAAAAAGATTGAAATCATATCAAGCACTTTCTCTGAACACAATGGCATGAAACTAGAAATCAACCACAACAGAAAAACCTCAAGAATTCTCAAACAGACTCTTACTATCCAGGCAGAGGCAGCAGCAACCCCATAGGTGGATTATCAGGCTTCTAATTGTGGAAGGAAAAGACTAGGAGAGAGGCTCCAGGAACACTCTCACAGTGAGAGATCCTCTCACTGTTGGAGCCTATAAACACTAATGAGCTTTGACTTCCAACGAGACTGAAGCCCAATACATGACATCGCCATAGAGAATTATCAACTGCAAACCTCTTCCAGAGCATGCCACAGGGGCAGAACCCGGGGTACAAAGTCACCGACCAGAAAGACAGAAAAGAAAAAACAAGACGACAACCTCTCAAAATCATGAATAATCTGCAGACTTTATAACCTATCCCATTTTATTATATTTGTTCGTCTGTGTCCCTTTTCTTTATACTTGATTTTTTTTTTATTCCAATTTGGTCATTTAATTCTCTTTCAGTCTTACTCTCGCCTCTCTTTGAACTACACTACCCATAAGTGTTACATCTCCCATTATCTTTTCTTTCCTTCTCCTTTCTCTCTATGAGGGTTGCAATCCAAAACCCCTAACTCTTTCTCTCTCCTCCTTTTTCTTTTTTCTTCTTTAAGTGGTTCCATCTTTTCTCTCTCTCTCTCTCTCTTTCTCTCTCTCTCTTTTCTCCCTCTATATTAGTCTCTTCCTCTCTCCTTTACGTCTTCTCTCCTTCAAACCTCAATAACGAACAAATTATCTTATCTGGGACTCAAACTTAAATTTGTGGCATTTTGGAGGGTTTTTACTTCACCTTTTTAACATATTAGCAGTGCTCCCATCGCTGGCTCTCCATTTTATCTAGTTCTTGTTCCACTAAATACAATAGTAATTTTTTAATTTTCCACCCCTTTTTCCTGTTTCCCTCTTATTCCTCTCATCATAACTCTAAATCAGCCAACACCTAAAAGCAAATCATTTTATTCTTGACCCAAATTTTTTCCTAATTTGCTTTTTGTGGGTCTATACTGCTCCCCCCCCCTTTTTTATATATAAGTATTTTTTTCTTTTATTTTTTTTTTCTTTTTTGTCTTTTTCCTTTACCCCTATATTACTTCTCCCCAATTCAGACCCTCCGCCACAGGTATTGTTTGTTCTATCTAGTACAATATAATTCACAGTTCATCACAAGATTTTCTCAAAAAAGAGGGGAGAGGAGAGGAGAGGAAAAAA
The DNA here is from genome assembly GCF_036850995.1 of Saccopteryx leptura. NCBI lineage: Eukaryota > Metazoa > Chordata > Mammalia > Chiroptera > Emballonuridae > Saccopteryx > Saccopteryx leptura. Next base: position 264,795,424 of record NC_089505.1, on the reverse strand, counting down.
AAGGAGGGGAAAGAATTATTCCTTTTTTGTCCTCAAATTTTTATCTTATTTTATTTTTCTTTATTTAATGATTAATTTTAAAAAAAACACGCAATTTTTTATTTTTATTTTTATTTTTTTATCCTTTTATTCCTTATAAAAACTCATTAATACTATCAAGAAAACCACCCTCAGATGCCATTAAAGAAGAGAAAATGGAATATCATGGATACAAAAGAAAGAGAGGTAACACAGAGAGATGAGGAAAAATCTATGGAGAAAAAATTTAAGATATTGGAAACCTTGGAGTTAAACGACAAAGAATTTAAAATAGAAATCCTAAAAATACTCAGAGATATACAAGAAAACACAGAAAGGCAATTTAGGGAGCTCAGAAAACAACTCGATGAACACAAAGAGTATATCTCCAAGGAAATTGAAACTATAAAAACAAATCAATCAGAGATGAAAAACTCAATTCATGAGCTGAAAAATGAGGTAACAAGCTTAGCTAATAGAACAGGCCAGATAGAAGAGAGGATTAGCGAAATAGAAGACAAGCAACTTGAGGCTCAACAAAGAGAAGAAGAAAGAGATTTAAAAATTAAAAAAAATGAGATAGCCCTACAGGAATTATCTGACTCCATCAAAAAGAATAACATAAGAATAATAGGTATATCAGAGGGAGAAGAGAGAGAAAATGGAATGGAGAACATACTCAAACAAATAATAGATGAGAACTTCCCAAGCCTGTGGAAAGAACTAAAACCTCAAATTCTAGAAGCAAACAGAACTCCAAGTTTTCTTAACCCCAACAAACCTACTTCAAGGCACATCATAATAAAATTGGCACAAACCAACAGCAAAGAAAAAATTCTCAAGGCAGCCAGGGAAAAGAAGAATACAACATATAAAGGAAGGCCCATTAGATTATCATCATATTTCTCAACAGAAACTCTACAAGCTAGAAGAGAGTGGACCCCAATATTTAAAGTCTTGAAAGAGAGGAACTTTCAACCACGAATATTATACCCATCAAAGCTATCCTTCAAATATGAAGGAGAAATAAAAACATTCACAGACACAAAAAAGATGAGAGAATTTATCACCAGAAAACCCCAACTACAGGAAATACTAAAGGGGGTTCTTCAATCAGATACAAAGAATAAAAAACAACAACAACAAAGCCACAAGTAAAAGCTCCAAGAAGAACATAACAAAACCAACTTTAAACTGTGACAACAATATGAAAGGGGGGAGAGGATGAAGATTAACAGTAGCAAAGGGCGATGGATGGCAAAAGTACTCACAAAATAGTGCACTACAATGAACAGGGTAGGAACCCTTTTCAGTACTTAATGGTAACCATCATTGAAAAAACCACCACAGAAGCACATGATTTAAAAAAGATAGCAACAGAGGAAAGATGTATGGAACACAACCAAATAAAAACAAAAGATAAAAAAACGAAAGAGAAGAATCAAACAAGGCACAAAACTAACAGAAAGCAATCTATAAAATGGCAATGAGGAACTCACAAGTGTCAATAATTACACTAAATGTAAACGGATTAAACTCACCAATAAAAAGGCACAGAGTAGCCGAGTGGATCAAAAAAGAAAATCCAACTGTATGCTGCCTACAAGAAACTCATCTAAGTAACAAGGATAAAAACAAATTCAAAGTGAAAGGCTGGAAAACAATACTCCAAGCAAATAACATCCACAAAAAAGCAGGTGTAGCAATACTCATATCTGATGATGCTGACTACAAGACAGCAAAAGTACTCAGAGACAAAAATGGCCATTTCATAATGGCTAAGGGGACACTGAATCAAGAAGACATAACAATTCTTAATATATATGCACCAAACCAAGGAGCACCAAAATATATAAGACAGCTACTTATTGATCTTAAAACAAAAACTGACAAAAATACAATCATACTTGGAGACCTCTATACACCGCTGACGGCTCTAGATCGGTCATCCAAACAGAGAATCAACAAAGACATAGTGGCCTTAAACAAAACACTAGAGCACCTGGATATGATAGACATCTACAGGAAATTTCATCCCAAAGTGACTGAGTATACATTTTTCTCCAGTGTACATGGATCATTCTCAAGAATTGACCATATGTTGGGCCACAAAAACAACATCAGCAAATTCAGAAAAATTGAAGTTGTACCAAGCATATTTTCTGATCATAAAGCCTTGAAACTAGAATTCAACAGCAAAAAAGAGGAAAAAAATCCCACAAAAATGTAGAAACTAAACAACATACTTTTAAAGAATGAATGGGTCAAAGAAGAAATAAGTGCAGAGATCAAAAGATATATACAGACAAATGAAAATGATAATACGACATATCAGAATCTATGGGATGCAGCAAAAGCAGTGATAAGAGGGAAGTTCATATCACTTCAGGCATACATGAACAAACAAGAGAGAGCCCAAGTAAACCACTTAACATCCCACCTTAAGGAACTAGAAAAAGAAGAACAAAGACAACCCAAAACCAGCCGAAGAAAGGAGATAATAAAAATCAGAGCAGAAATAAATGAAATAGAGAACAGAAAAACTATAGAAAAAATTAATAGAACAAGGAGCTGGTTCTCTGAAAAAAATCAACAAAATTGACAAACCCTTGGCAAGACTTACCAAGGAAAAAAGAGAAAGAACTCATATAAACAAAATCCAAAATGAAAGAGGAGAAATCACCACAGACATCGTAGATATACAAAGAATTATTGTAGAATACTATGAAAAACTTTATGCCAATAAATTCAACAACCTATAAGAAATGGATAAATTCCTAGAACAATACAACCTTCCTAGACTGAGTCAAGAAGAATCAGAAAGCCTAAACAGACCTATTAGTAGAGAAGAAATAGAAAAAACCATTAAAAACCTCCCCAAAAATAAAAGTCCAGGCCCAGACGGCTATACCAGCGAATTTTATCAAACCTTCAAAGAAGACTTGGTTCCTATTCTACAGAAAGTCTTCCAAAAAATTGAAGAAGAAGCAATACTTCCAAACACATTTTATGAGGCAAACATAACCCTTATACCAAAACCAGGCAAGGATGGCACAAAAAAAGAAAACTACAGACCAATATCTCTAATGAATACAGATGCTAAAATACTAAACAAAATACTAGCAAATCGAATACAACAACATATTAAAAAAATAATACATCATGATCAAGTGGGATTCATCCCAGAATCTCAAGGATGGTTCAACATACGTAAAACGGTTAACGTAATACACCATATCAACAAAACAAAGAACAAGAATCACATGATATTATCAATAGATGCAGAAAAGGCTTTTGATAAAATACAACACAATTTTATGTTTAAGACTCTCAACAAAATGGGTATAGAAAGAAAATATCTCAACATGATAAAGGCCATATATGATAAACCATCAGCTAACATCATACTAAATGGCACAAAATTGAAGGCTTTCCCCCTTAAATCAGGAACAAGACAGGGTTGTCCACTCTCTCCACTCTTATTTAATGTGGTACTAGAGGTTCTTGCCACAGCAATCAGACAAGACAAAGAAATAAAAGGCATCCATATCGGAAAAGAAGAAGTAAAGGTATCACTTTTTGCAGATGATATGATCCTATACATCGAAAACCCCAAAGAATCCACAAAAAGACTTCTAGAAAAAATAAGCCAATACAGTAAGGTCGCAGGATACAAAATTAACATACAGAAGTCAATAGCCTTTCTATATGCCAACAATGAAACATTTGAGAATGAACTCAAAAGAATAATCCCCTTCACGATTGCAACAAAAAAAATAAAATACCTAGGAATAAACATAACAAAGAATGTAAAGGACTTATACAATGAAAACTATAAACCATTGTTAAGGGAAATCGAAAAAGACATTATGAGATGGAAGAATATTCCTTGTTCTTGGTTAGGTAGAATAAATATAATCAAGATGGCCATATTACCCAAAGCTATATACAAATTTAATGCAATTCCCATCAAAATTCCAATGACATTTTTTAAAGAAATGGAGCAAAAAATCATCAGATTTATATGGAACTATAAAAAACCCCGAATAGCCAAAGCAATTCTAAAGAAAAGGAATGAAGCTGGGGGCATTACAATACCTGACTTCAAACTATATTATAGGGCCACGACAATCAAAACAGCATGGTATTGGCAGAAAAATAGACACTCAGACCAATGGAACAGAATAGAAAGCCCAGAAATAAAATCACATATATATAGTCAAATAATTTTTGATAAAGGGGCCAACAACACACAATGGAGAAAAGAAAGCCTCTTCAACAAATGGTGCTGGGAAAACTGGAAAGCCACATGCAAAAGAATGAAGATGGACTACAGTTTGTCCCCCTGTACTAAAATTAACTCAAAATGGATCAAAGATCTAAACATAAGACCTGAAACAATAAAGTACATAGAAGAAGACATAGGTACCAAACTCATGGACCTGGGCTTTAAAGAGCATTTTATGAATTTGACTCCACAGGCAAGAGAAATGAAAGCAAAAATTAATGAATGGGACTACATCAGACTAAGAAGTTTTTGTTCAGCAAGATAAATTGATAACAAGATAAACAGACAGCCAACTAATTGGGAAATGATATTTTTAAGCACCTGCTCAGATAAGGGCCTAATATCCAAAATATACAAAGAACTCATAAAACTCAACGACAAACAAACAAACAATCCAATAAAAAAATGGGAAGAGGATATGAACAGACACTTCTCCCAGGAAGAAATACAGATGGCCAACAGATATATGAAAAGATGCTCATCTTCTTTAGTTATTAGAGAAATGCAAATCAAAACTGCAATGAGATACCACCTCACACCTGTTAGATTAGCTATTATTAACAAGACAGGTAATAGCAAATGTTGGAGAGGTTGTGGAGAAAAAGGAACCCTCATCCACTGTTGGTGGGAATGTAAAGTAGTACAACCATTATGGAAGAAAGTATGGTGGTTCCTCAAAAAACTGAAAATAGAACTACCTTATGACCCAGCAATCCCTCTACTGGGTATATACCCCCAAAACTCAGAAACATTGACTTGTAAAGACACATGCAGCCCCATGTTCATTGCAGCATTGTTCACAGTGGCCAGGACATGGAAACAACCAAAAAGCCCATCAATAGATGACTGGATAAAGAAGATGTGGCACATATACACCATGGAATACTACTCAGCCATAAGAAATGATGACATTGGATCATTTATAGCAAAATGGTGGGACCTTGACAACATTATACAGAGTGAAATAAGTAAATCAGAAAAAACCAGGAACTGCATTTTTCCATACATAGATGGGACATAAAAGTGAGACCAAGAGACATTGATAAGAGTGTGGTGGTTACGGGGGGAGGGAGGAGAGAGAGAGGGAAGGGGGAGAGGGAGGGGCACAAAGAGAACTAGATAGAGGGTGACAGGACAATCTGACTTTGGGTGATGGGTATGCAACATAATTGAACTTTAAGATAACCTGGACATGTTATCTTTGAATATATGTATCTTGATTTACTGATGTCACCCCATTAAAAAATAAATACAATAAAAAAAAATTCTCAAACAAATGGAAACTAAATAGCAGGTTGTTAATAACGAATAGATTAACAATGAGATCAAAGAAGAAATTTAAAAATTCCTAGAAACAAATAAAAATGAGCATACAGCAACTCAAAATTTATGGGACACAGCAAAAGCGGTACTGAGAGGGAAGTTCATAGCACTACAGGCACACTTTAAGAAGCTAGAAAAAGCTCAAATAAACAACTTAACCCTGCATCTAAAAGAACTAGAAAAAGAAGAGCAAGTAAAGTCCAAATGTAGTAGAAGGAAGAAAATAATAAAGATCAGCGTGGAAATAAATGATATAGAGGCTAAATAAACAATACAGAGGATCAATGAAATCAGGAGCTGGTCCTTTGAAAAGGTAAAGAAGATCAATGAACATTTAACTAGACTCACCAAAAAAAAAAAAAAAAAGAGAGAGAGGACTCAAATAAATAAAATTAGAAATGACAGTGGAGAAATAACAACTGAAACAACAGAAATACAAAATATTGTCAGAAAATACTATGAAGAACTGTATGCCAAAAAGCTAGACAACCTAGATGAAATAGACAAATTCCTTGAAACATACAATCTTCCAAAAATCAATCTGGAAGTATCAGAAAACCTAAAAGACCAATTACAACAAATGAGATCAAAACAGTTATCAAAAAACTCCACAAAAAGAAAAGTCCTGGGCCTGATGGCTTCACAAGTGAATTATACCAAATATTCAAAGAAGAACTAAATTCTATCCTTCTCAAGCTATTTCAAAAAATTCAAGAGAAAGGAAGACTTCCAAGCTCCTTTTATGAGGCGAGCATAATTCTGATTCCAAAACCAGGCAAAGACAACACAAAGAAAGAAAATTATATCCCTGATGAATTTAGATGCTAAAATCCTCAACAAAATGTTAGCAAACTGGATTTAACAATATATGGAAAAAATCATACAGCGTGATCAAGTGGGATTTATTCTGGGGAGGCAAGGCTGGTACAATATTTGCAAATCAATCAATCTGATTCATTACATAAACAAAACGAAGGAGAAAAACCACATGATAATTTCAATAGATTCAGAAAAAGCATTTGCTAAAACCCAGCACCCATTCATGATTAAAACATTCAGTAAAGTGGGAATACAGGGAACATACCTCAACATAATAAAGGCTATCTATTGACAAACCCACAGCCAACATCATATTTAATGGGCAAAAATTAAAAGCAATCCCCTTAAGATCAGGAACAAGGCAGGGGTGCCCCCTTTCACTATTCTTATTCAACATAGTCCTGGAAGTCCTAGCCACAGCAATCAGACAAGAAGAAGAAAACAAAAGCATTCAAATTGGAAATGAAGAAGTAAAACTATCATTATTTGTAGATGATATGATATTATATATAGAAAACCCTAAAGTCACAGTCAAAAAACTACTGGACCTGATAAATGAATTCAGCAAAGTGGCAGGATATAAAATTAATACTCAGAAATCAGAGGCATTTTTATATACCAACAATGAACAGTCAGAAAGAAAAATTAAGGAAATAATCCCTTTTCAATATTGCAACCAAAAAAATAAAGTACCTAGGAATAAATTTAATCAAGGAGATTAAAGACTTGTACTTGGAAAATTATAAAACATTGATAAAGGAAATCAAGAAAAATACAAACAAGGGGAAGCATATACCGAGCTCATGCATAGGAAGAATAAACATCATTAAAATGTCTATATTACCCAAAGCAATTTATAAATTCAATGCAATACCAATTAAACTATCAATGACATACTTCAAAGATATAGAACACATATTCCAAAATTTATATGGAACCAAAAAAGAACACAAATAGCTTCAGCAATCTTAAAAAGGAAGAATAAAGCGGGAAGTATTACACTTCACAATATCAAGTTATACTATAAGGTCATTGTACTCGAAACAGCCTGGTACTGGCATAAGAACAGGCATATAGATCAGTGGAACAGAACAGAGAACCTAAAAATAAACCCACAGCTATATGGACAACTGATATTTGACAAAGGAGGTAAGAGCATACAGTGGAGTAAAGACAACCTCTTTAATAAATGGTGTTGGGAAAATTGAACATATACCTGCAAACAAATGAAACTAGACCAGCAACTTATACCATTCACAAAAATAAACTCAAAATGGATAAAAGATTTAAATGTAAGCTGTGAAACTATAACCATCTTAAAAGAAAACATAAGCAGTATGCTTGCCAACATCTCTTGCAGCAATGTATTTGCTGATTTATCTCCACGAGCAAGTGAAATAAAAGACAGGATAAACAAATGGGACTTTATCAAACTAAAAAACTTTGGCACAGCTAAAGACAATAAGAACAGAATAAAAAGACAAACTACACAGTGGGTGAACATATTTGACAATACATCTGATAAGGGGTTAATAACCAAAATTTATAAAGAACTTCTAAAAATCAACACCAGGAAGACAAACAATCCAATCAAAAAATGGGCAAAAGAAATGAATAGACACTTCTCCAAAGAGGACATACAGATGGCCAATAGGCATATGAAATAATGCTCAACATCACTAATCATTAGAGAAATGCAAATTAAAACCACAATTAGATATCACCTCACACTAGTCAGAATGGTGCTCATCAACAAAACAACACAGAATAAGTGCTGGTGTGGATGTGGAGAAAAGAGAACCCTACTGCATTGCTGGTGGGAATGCAGACTTGTGCAGCCACTGTGCAAAACAGTATGGAGATTCCTCAAAAAACTAAAAATTGAACTGCCTTTTGACCCAGCTATCCCACTTTTAGGAATATACCCTAAGAACACCATAGAACTCTTCCAAAAAGAGAAATGTACCCTCATGTTTATGGCAGCATTGTTCACAATAGCAAATATCTGGAAACAGCCCAAGTGTCCATCAGTGGACGAGTGGATTAAAAAGCTTTAGTACATATATACTATGGAATACTACTCAGCCATAACAAATGATGACATCGGATCATTTACAACAACATGGATGGACCTTGATAACATTATACTGAGTGAAATAAGTAAATCAGAAAAACTAAGAACTATATGAATCTATACATAGATGGGACATAAAAATGAGAGTCAGAGACATGGACAAGAATGTGGTGGTAACAGGGGTGAGGGGGAGGAAAGTGCGAGAGTGGGTGGGGGAGGGGGAAGGGCACAAAGAAAACTAGATAGAAGGTAACAGAAGACAATTTGACTTTGTGTGAGAAATATGCAACATAATCAAATGTCAAAATAATCTGGAAGTGTTTTCTCTGAACATATATACCCTGATTTATCAATGTCACCATATTAAAATAAAAAAAAAGATCATAGGTACCATTCTTTAAAAACTGAAACTATTTTGTTGCCATTTGTTGTTTGTGTGTGTAAAAATATTTAATTTCTCATAATGTATTAGCCTGAGAACAGAAGGTGATGTTGAATGCTCACAGGGAAGCCATGGAGGCCTCAACCCAGTAACAGTGTCTAAGTTCTGGTCTCCGCAAAAGAAAGAATTCAAGAGTGTGACAGAAAGAGTCAGCAAAACATAAAGATTTTTTTCTATTTTATTTTATTTTATTTTTATTTATTTATTTTTTAATTTTAATGGGGTGACGTTGATAAATCAGGGTACATATGTTCAGAGGAAACATCTCCAGGTTATTTTGACATTTGATTATGTTGCATACCCATCACCTAAGTCAAATTGTCTTCCATCACCTTCTAACTGGTTTTCTTTGTGCCCCTCCCCTCCCCTCAGCCCCTCCCTATCCATCCCCCTGTAACCACACCACACTCTTGTCCATGTTTCTGAGTCTCATTTTTATGTCCCACCTATGGATGAAATCATATAGTTCTTAGTCTTTTTTATTTACTTATTTCACTCAGTATAATGTTATCAAGGTCCATCCATGTTGTTAAAGCAAAAGTACACACTCAAAGAATGCAGCAGTCTCAAGAAGTGAGTTGCCCTGAGGGGTCTCAGGGGCTAGGCTTATCTTTTGGGCTAGTGGGAGAGACTCATGGAAGGGATAAATCTCGGCAGTGTGGAGGTAGAGCAGTCAAGGCACAACCTTCCCAAGGAAAAGGGGAGTTTTTGTCCTTATTTGGTCCTTTCTAAAACTGTCATGGTATCGGTGCGTGTTGAGTACTGGTCTATCTGTGGTGCTAATGATGTTAAAATGGCATTATAATCAGCTATAAGTTACCTTTTCATCAGGGTGCCTGGCCCAGCTGGATAGAACTGGACCTTACTTGTTTCTTCAGTTTTCCTTGGTAAGCTGGTTTCCTCTTACAAACCAGTTGCTGTACTGAGGGGGAAAAATAAAGGGCCAATACCTCTCTAGGCACCCTGCCTCAAAATGACTTCCCAGTGAAAGTGATAGTTCAAATTTCTCTGGTTTATGGACTTTACCTATGTAAATGGGTCTTAGTTCTATTCAAATTCCTGCTCAAGAATTTTCAAAATCCTTGATAGATGTTTCCTGTGTACTCATCACCATGCCTGAGTGCTTTGGTGACTCCATTGTTAGTCTTCCAGGCATTGCACTCCATTTTTTGGGAGTACAGATACCTCCATCTCTTGATCCTCATGCCATTTCCCTATGCAATTTTCTTAAACAGTTCTATTGTTTCTGGAAGCCCACCAGACTTTAAAGTCTGGCAGATCCTAGCAAAGCAGGTTTTAAAGATGATCCTGGAAATAAATGTTAACTTCAAAATGACTGATATTTGTATTAAAATTGTTAATAGATCTCACAAAGTGCAATTTAATATGCATAATTTTTCTTGGGGCTTATCAAATAAAGAATTTATGGTTTGTCCTCCACAGAAATGCTCACTGCAGTTGAATTTTAAAGAATATACTGTAGCCAATAAGATAAACTATTTTAACAATGGTAGTGTAAGTCAATTATTCAACCCCTGTACTGTCTTATCTTATATGCCAGGTATACAATTACTTCCTGATTTACTTAGAATTATTTCCATGTGTACCTAATGATTGCGGAGGCACAAAAATTAATTTTTCTCCTACCTTCTTAATTACTCTAGCGGGGCTAATAATCAAATTAACAAGACAGATTAAACAGAAAAGTGTTCAAAATTTATTACAGACATGCATGAGGGATGCCATAAGATATGAGACTTGAAGTTGCGTTGGGCAGTTGAGGTTTATATGCCATTTTGGGCAAAGAAGAAGGGTCCAGGGGCCTTGGATTTCAAAGGGAAAGCAGGTACTTTAGAGGAAGATGAGAAAGAGCAAACATGTGATAAATAAATTCTTGCTGGGCCTCGCAGAAACAGTGGGACACAGAGGGGAAGCTAACAGATAGGCTTTGCTGGACTTCTCCCTGTCTGCCACAGTTAGTTTGTGTTATGAGGCTAAGGTAATGCTCCCTTCTTTTAAGCAAGTTTTTCTATGTGAATGTCTGTAGGCAAGTAAGGGGGAAGGTCAAAGGTTCTTTTTGACTCTCCTACTTCTTAAAAAATAACCAGCTTAAAATCAATATCCCAACAGGTATATTGTAGGATGGCAAAACTTTGTTCCCCTTCATGAGACTATCTGTATGTTCGTGAGCTGTATTTGCTGACAGGACCTTGATATACTCAGTGGTAGGTACAAGGTGGTTTATACTTGTAATACAAATATTTATTTGTATTATACAAATAGATATTACAATAATTAATAAAAAAAAACAAGAGTAAACTCTGTGTTTTGCATACTTACAACTGTAAACCCACTTTTGCCCACTCTGCATGTGTGTTGCTGATCTAGAGGAAATGAAAAGGGATGGGCCAATATAGGAGCTGGCCAAGCCCAAATGACTCACCAAAAATGCAAGGTATTTTAACTATTACCTATTATTTAGATGCAAAAAGAAGAATTTTTTTTAAAAAGTATATCTGGGCCCTGGCTGGTTGGCAAGGTGGTAGATGGCCTCCACCTCAGGCACTGAAAAGAGCTCAGTTGTCAGCAATGCCCCAGATGGGCAGAGCATCGCCCCCTAGTGGGCTTGCAGGGTGGATCTGGTCGAGGCACATGCAGGAGTCTGTCTGTCTCCTGTCCTCTCAATGAATAATAATTAAAAAAGTATAACTGATAGTCCTTTAATATAAAATTGAGTAAATGAGAAATAATTTTAATAAAAGAAAACATTTACTGGATACATTAAGTTGCTTTCCTTACCTCTGGACTATTTCTGTCTACCAGTCTTTCACATTTAAAACTTCTGACAATTTCTAATTTCTTTCTTTACTTTACTTATCTCTTTCAAAAATCCCTCCTGTTTCTCTATCTCTAGCCTAATTGAAAAACCTCTCATTTATACAGAAATCCTTTATTAGCCTCTGAATCTGTGAACTGCTCTTTCCTACTCACTTTATCAGATTTATCTTTCTAAATCATCACTTTTACCAAATCATTCCCTCAATTAAGTATCACCTATTCTTTCCCATCTTGAACAAGTTACTGTTCAATTGAAGCCTTGATATTTAAGACCCTACTCACTTTTTCTGGTTTTTTTTTAACATCAATTTTTTTTCTCCGGCCTTCAATGAATTCTTTATTTAGTATATGAAGCATCTCTCCCCTAACAAATCATGCTCATTGATGAAGCTAGACGCCTTCTCCTGGTTTTTTATCAACCCGTGCTTACTTTATTGTTACACCTACTTCATGATATTTTAATTCTCTATTGTGATGGGTTGAATAATAGCCTTCCCCTAAGATGTCCATGTCCTAATTCCTGGAACCTGTATATATGTTACCTTTAATGGCAAAGGGGAGTTACAGATGTGATTATGTTAAGGATCTTGAAATGGGAAGATTATCCTGAATTCTCCAGGTTCATACAATCTAATCACTTGAGTCCTTAAAAGAAGAGAACCTTTCCCAACTGAATTCAAGGTCAGATGGAGAGGTGACTACAGAAAAAGTGGTTAGTGAGATGCAACCTTGCTAGATGCAAAGATGGAAGAAGGGGAGCCTGGATGCAGGCAGCTTCTAGAAGCTGAAAGAGCAAAGAAATGGATTCTCCCCTAGAACCTCCAGAAGGAACACAGCTCTGCTAACATCTTGGCTTTAGCTGAGTGAGACCCATTTTGAACTTCTGTTCTCTAGCACTGTGAGGTAATAAATCTCTGTTATTTGAAGACACTAAGCTTGTGGCAATTTGTTAAAGCAGCAAGGGGAAATTAATGCATCTATGAAGTTATCTTCTGTAAGATCAGGCCTGAGAAGCCAAGTTCCAGTATCTATTCTCCCCTTTCATCCTGGAATATATAATCTTATATTTTTTCAGTATAGCAATAGGCCCAGCTTCCTTAGAAGTTCAGCGTGACCCCGTGTTGAAGTAAAAGGAAGCGCTATAAAAATAAAACATTGACTCGTCTAGGAAAAGTGACTGTTGTCTGTCTCAGGCTCCTTACTGCTGCTGGTCTGAAATGCACAGATGATTACTGGAGCTCCTTCAACCATCCTAGGCCACAAGGGGAATCTTCTAAATGCCAGCTCTGAGGATGTCAGTCCCAAGTGGTACATATGTGGGTCCCTATTGGAACCACGGAGTCACCATATCCATGCTGGTTCACTGACCCTAAGACTTCTTTGACTTAGAAGAGAGAAAAAAATAAGCTTCAGTCTAATTTAAACTTCCATAGATCTGCCCTTATTTTATTTCTATGAAGCCAAATCTTATAGCATCTAGTACAGACTAAGTGATAAGTCTCCATGGGCTCTTGGCACAGGGGTGGCACAAACTATCTGCTCAATAAAGGCTTACTGAATGGATCTTCAAACTCCCCTCTGCCCAAAGCCACTCATCTGTCAGGGCCCATAATATGTTAACTGTTTTTCATCATTAGGTGCAGTCTAACCTCCTTCAGTGGGTTGAATAGTGTCCCTGCATAATTCATGTCTACCCAAAACCTCAGAATCTGACCTGTTTCACAAATAAGCTCTTTGCAGGTATAATTTGTTATGATACAGTCATAATGGATTAGGGTAAGCCTAAAATGCAATGACTGGTGTCCTTATAAGGAGAGAGAAGGACACAAATAGACACGGGGAAGAAACCATGTGATGAAAAAGGTAGAGATTGGAGAGATGCAGCTACAAGTCAAGGAATACTGAGGCATGTGGAAGCCTCCAGCAGCTAGGAGGAGGTAAGAAAGGGTTCTTCCCTAGGGTCTTCAGGAAGTGTCAGGGTCCTGCCAACTCCTTGATTTCAGCCATCTACTGTCCACAAGTGTGAGAGAATATCTCACATTTTAAGCCACCTAGCTGGTGGTAATTTGTTATGGCAGCCCTAGAAAACAAATACATCCTACAATAAATAATACATGCAAATGCTTGGAATGGTTGCTGGTGTATCATAAATCCTTAAATGTTAGACTTTGTTATGTATTATTATCATTATTACTTCTATGCTATTTCCTGGCACTGGACCTCATACTTTTAGCTAAAATTGTTTTCAGGGATAAGTAAATATTTTGTGTCTTCAATTAGACCACAGGGTTCTTGAGGGCAAAGGTAATTGTTTGCATTCTTTTATCTCCTGTTTCCATTGCTTACCATAGAACATGATGTACTGTCTGGGCACAAGGAGGGCAGATGACTGTAGAAAAGTCCCCACGGATGGTATTCTCAGAATAACTGGAGTCTGTGAAATTGTTACCACCTTGGGGAATTGGGCAAACAGTTGCCAGGGTCAAAGATCCCCAGTGATTGACAGAAAACTAGAGTTTTTCCAAACAGCAGCAAAGTGGGGAGGCTCAGACTCTGGCAGAGCTCAGTTACCCAGTGATTTTTATCAGTGGTTTTGGGGGAACTATTAAAGAACTATTAAAGAGTAATTTTATTACCCTCTTTACATAAGTGCTTTATCTATTTAGGAACCTGCCTATAGTCAAAGTAGAAAGATGCCCATTAGGGGATTCATGGACAGCTATTATAAGCAAGAGCATAGCCTGGGGTAGCAAGTGATTTTTCTGTAAAGCCAGCATATTTTCTATTTTCAAACTCCCTTCCCTTCTCTTGCTGGGAGATTTGGTGCCTCTGATTTGCTTTCCAGTAGTTCTCTTTCCAAAACTGGAAACCAAAACATGTATTTGAGATGTTGCTGAACACCAAAGCTATCTTAAGAGTCCCCAGAAAAAGATATGAAAAAGAGCAAGAACAGAAATTGAATTATCAACATTTCTGACACCAGAAACTGTGTGGTAGGTTGGGACTCTTCTCCTGTAGGAGGTCTGCTTACTCTCTGAAGCCAGACAATAAAAAATAGCTAAAATTTGTCTTCTGCTAAATAGGTTCCAAGTAACTTTTTCATTGTTTTACAGGTAAAACCCTATTTAATCTTTTTTAATAACACGAGGGGATCCCACTGATTTTTCTGCTTTTACAGATGAAGTAACTGAGGCACAAAAATGAGCCATGAACTTCCTCTAGAGGTCTGCTTTGCTCACTCAACTTTGAATCATGCTGTTCCTGCCTGAGCAACGTGCTCAGTTCCTTTCCTTCCGTGGTCTCAATTTTCTCACCGAAAACATGCATCTAAATCTATAGAAGGCATCCTGATGAAGGCAAAGAAGCATATGTTTCTTCCCTGAAGCTTCTTGGTATTTCTGTATGATTTAGTACAGGAAATCGAGCTGAACGTGACGATTAACTAACGCAAATACACATGGATTACACCCTAGAGCAGAGGCAACAGCCCTGCCTCCAGCATTTCCAGTGTTTAGGCAAAAGTACAAAAGCAGGCCCACGTACCATATGGCTAGACTCTATGTGCTTAAAAGGTACAAATAAAGCTAACTAAATATATTCTAGTCTCATGTCTTGACAGGCAGTATTTCCATAAGAACCTGGAGAACTTCTTAGAGTTTCAAACCAGAATGTGAGTCCTCAAGAAGAACCTGTCCCAGGCCCCTGACTCCTCAGTTCCTGGTCCCTGGTCCCCAGCCACTCAGTTTCTTTTCTCACTCCTTTCCCTGCCCTAATATGTGAGGGGCCTTGGACACCCATAACAAACACCTTGTCCTACAAAACCATTTTTGTTAACAACTCTTCCTAGTAGAGTTGCCAGATTTAGCCAATAAAAATATAAAAGGCCCAGCTAAATATGAATTTCAGATATGCAGCTAATATATTTTTAGTCCAAATATGCCCCATACAATATTTTGTTGTTTATCTGAAATTCAAGTTCAACTGAGCATCCTGAATTTAATCTGTATTTAACCCTCCCTACAAGCATTCACCTGTTGGCCAAGTTTTGGGGCTAACCGGTATGCGCTCTGATGGCTGTTTCTGCACCTTCATGGGATGCGTCCCAGCCAAGGGCACACACAGATCCTGGGATGGTCCTAGGCTGTTTGGGCAGACGGTTCTGTGGGCTGGGATACCCAGAGTATACTTTAGAAGTTGGGAGGAATGTACCCCTTAGGGAGAGAAAAAGCCAGGAAAGGACCAAAAATAGGCTCTTTAGAGAGCCAATTTCAGGGCAGGCTCTCTTATAAACCAGGTCTATATACAGAATAAAAAGTGCACAGGGAGACAGTTCAACTCTGACTGGTGGGATCTGAACAGAAATCATGGAAGAAGTGATTTTTAATTTGAGCCTTAAAGTCTTTTTTTATTGAATTTATTGATGAGTTTGATTAATAAAATTATATCAGTTTCAGGTATATACTGTATTTTTCACTCCATAAGACACACTTTTTCCCCCCAAAAGTGGAGGGGAAAATGCCCATGCATCCTATGGAGCAAAAAATATGGTATTTTATTAAATATTTTAACATACCATTTGGTTCAGAATATTTTTTTCTTATTTTCCTCTTTAAAACTCTAGGTGTGTCTTATGGTCAGGTGCATCTTCTGGAGCACAAAATGCAGTAATTCTATAATACATCATCTGTATGTTGTATTGTGTGTTTAGTACCCTAAGTCAGGTCTCCTTCCATCACCGTTCATCTTCCCTGTACCCTCTTCTACCCCCTCCACCCGCCTTTCCCTCCTGTAATCATTCATACAGTTGTCTGTGTCTGAGTGTGTTTTCTTTGCTTAATCCCTTCACCTTTTTCACCCTGTTCCCCAACCTCCATCCCATCTGATATCTGTCAGTCTTTTCTCCTTATCCATGAGTCTGTTTCTCATTGGCTTGTTAGTTTATTTTGTTCATTAGGTTCTGCATATAAGTGAAATCATATGGCAGGTGTCTTTCTTTGACTGGCTTACTTCACTTAGCTAACACTCTCTAGGTCTTAACTTGTGTTAAGGACTGGACATGTGAGATAAAAGCATTGTACTTATGTTTGATTCTTCTTAAGTTTTAAACACATTAAGCCCTTTATATGCTTTTAATTTCTATGTCATTAATGTGTACAAACATCAGGTATATAACTAACCTTGTTAAAGACCATGGAGACCATCTGTACATAAAGGTAACTTGTATGTAATGAGGGGAGCCCTACATTTTCTTCATATATTCCCTTTGAGTAATTGCTGACTTGTAGCCTGGGGCATAGAGACTAAACCAATTGGGGGGTACTAGAAATGACACCTGTCTAACTAAGCTGGGGAGATGAAAACTTGAGGTCAGGACTATCAGATAGGCAGGACTTGAGACGCCAAGATCCTGGAGAAAAGGGAACAAGTGAAATGTGAACCTAAAATTTCAATTTCTTCTCAAGGTTGCACATACTTGAGATTAGACACAGAGAAACTGAGCAGAGAGTAACTGCTAAGAGGATAAACAGGCAAGCAGTCTCATGGTGTTGAGAAGACAAAAATTGGAGTAGAGGACCTGCCAAGGGAGAGAGGTCTGGTACACACTCTAGGCATTCAATTAAAATTTCAGAAGGTCTATATGCTCAAGGGGAAAAATATAAAGCAGAAAAAATGGAACAGCTTTCATGGAATCAAAAGTGATTGCTCACATTCTGTTTCCCAGAAGAAACGTGAACCTTCCCTAAGAAGATAGCATCATCCAGTTCCACGACAATTTTTTTAAACATAGCAGATAGCATTCAATAAAGAATTAAGAGCCATGACAAAATGCAGAACCAGAGCATGTATAAAATAAACAAAAAAGCACAGATAATAGAAACATTGCACAGAAAGTCCATATGTTTTAGATTATAGGATAAATATATAGGAGTTGGAAACTGTATCCAATGCATCTATCCAAATAGACTTATATCCAGATTATACAAATAATTTCTACATATCAATTCAGAGAAATATCAATAACCCACTGAGCATTTGAGTGAAAGACTTGAACATGTATTTTATAAAATAGAATATCCAAATGGCCAATAAGCACATAAAATGTTGGTCAATATCCTAATTTAAAAAACAAGCAAACAAACTCAAATTAAACAGTGAGATACTAGAATGGAAAAATTAAAAGTTAATGACAATATCAATTATAAAAAATGTACCACCACTCTGGTGTGACAAAGTGATGATGATGATTATAGGAACATTTAACACAAGATCTACCTTCTTAACAAACATTAAACATGTATAGTACAATAGCCATGATGTTGAAAAGCAAATCTCTAGAATTTATTCATCCTGCAAAACTGAAATTCTATGTTCACTGAACAACTCCCCATTTTCTTCCTCCCACCCCCAGCCTCTGACAACCACCATTCTACCCTGCTTTTATAAGTTTCACTATTTTCAATATAAGTGGAATCATGCAACATTTGTATTTTGTGACTGTCTTATTTCACTCTGCATAATGTCCTTAAAGTTTATCCACATTATAACAAGTGACAAGATTTCCTTCTTTTTTAAAGCTAAAGAATATACTATTTTGTATGTTGTATATCACATTTTCTTCATCCATTCATTGGTGGACATTTAAGTTGTTTCTTCCTCTGGGCTGTTATGAATAATACTCTGATGAACATGGGAGTGCAGATAGCATTTTGAGATTCTGATTTAATTCTTTTAGATAAATACCATGCTGGACCATATGGTAGTTCAATTTTCAATAATTTGAGGAACCTTCACACTGCTTTTCACAGTGGCTGTATCATTTTACATTCCCACCAATACCAACAGTGTATAAGAGTCCACTTTATCCAATCTGGCCAACTTTTATTATCTTTTGTTTTTAATAACAGCCATCCTAACAATGACACATCATTGTGCATTTGATTTGCACTTCTCTGATAATTAGTAATGTTGAACATCTTTTTGTAAACCTCCTGGCTATTTGCATGTCTTTTCTGGGGGGGGGGGGGGAGTTAAATGTCTATTCAGGTCCTTTACCCATTTTTTAATTGGGTTATTGGATTTTTTTTTAGTATTGAGTTGTAGGTGTTCCTTATGTATTTTGAATATTTGATGGCCCTTTATCAGATATATGGTTTAAAATATTTTCTTCCATTCTGTTGATTGCCTTTTGACTCTGTTAATAGTTTATTTTATAGATCTGATACAGGATTTTGATGGTGAGAGAGGCTGTTTGTGTGTGGAGGAGATGGTAAATGGAAAATCTGTGTACCTTCTACTCAATTTTTCTATTAACCCTAAAACTGCTCTAAATATAAAGTCTACACCAAGAGTAAATGCTAATATAAACCATGGACTTTGGATGATAATGTTCATATGTGGGACACGGGGTATAAGTAACTCGGTACTTCCTACTCAATTTGCTGTAAACATAAACTGCAAAGTAAATTCTATTTTTAAAAAAATAATACTATAAGGCCCTGGCCAGTTGGCTCAGTGGTAGAGCGTCGGCCTGGCATGCGGCAGTCCCAGGTTCGATTCCCGGCCAGGGCACACAGGAGAGGCGCCCACCTGCTTCTCCATCCCTCCCCCTCTCCTTCCTCTCTGTCTCTCTCTTCCCCTCCCGCAGCTGAGGCTCCATTGGAGCAAAGGATGGCCCGGGTGCTGGGGATGGCTCCGTGACCTCTGCCCCAGGCGCTAGAATGGCTCTGGTCGCGGCAGAGCGTCGCCTCGGATGGGTAGAGCATCACCTCCTGGTGGGCGTGCCGGGTGGATCCCGGTAGGACGCATGCGGGAGTCTGTCTGACTGCCTCCCCGTTTCCAGCTTCAGAAAAATACAAAATAATAATAATAATAATAATAATAATAATAATAATACTATAGTAAGGGTTAGTGACTATATTGAGAGACTGTAACTCTCATATACTGCTGGTAGGAGTGTAAATTGGTACTAATGCTTTGGAAAATGGTTTGGCAACATCTACTAATGTTCACCATATGCATATTCTCTAATCCAGCAATTAAATTCCTAGGACTATACCCACTAGAAGGAGGTACATATGTTAACCAAAAGAGGTGTATAAGAACAGTCATAGTAGTTCCATTAGTAATAGCCAAATTGGTAACTAACTAAGTGCTCAACTAAAATAGAATGGATAAATTGTGGCAAAATTATACAGTAAGATTCTATGTGGCAATGAGAACACTGAACACAACCTGAGTGAAATCTCACAAATCAAATGTTAAATAAAGGAAGCCAGACATAATACAATACATACAGTATGATTCCAGTATGTGAAATTAACAATCAGGCAAAATGGATCTTTTGTTATATCAAATGGAAGAGTTACCTTTGGAGGGACAGCCAGGCAATGGGCATGAGGTAGGCTGCTGTGGTGCTGACAATACTCTCTGCCCCTGTCTGGGAGCTGAGAGTGCTAGCCAAATAATATGAAACTAGTTTGGGGAGTGCACATAAACAGATAATTTTAAATTAATAAAATCAAGCAGTATAAAAACAAAGTGTCATGAAATGCAAGAGAGGAAAATTCAAGTTGGCCTGCTCTGTTGTGTCTGTGAGTGTGTATGTATGTGTATGAGTCTAAAAAAAAGAATTTCGAGAGCAAATGATTCCTGGGCTTAATCCTCAAAACTGAGAAGACCCTAAGCATACAAAAGAGAGGAATGAGGGGATGGCTGAGAGGGGGAGAGGCATGAGCGAGGGCGTGGGATAAATTGGGCTGTAAGAGCTGAATTGGCAAGCAGCTCAGTAATACTAAAACACAAATTTCAGGGCAGTGGCTGATATGATAAATGGATGAAAAAACAGGTAGAGCATAGGTACTGCAAACCTTAGAGCCAGTCTGTGAGGCTGTTGGTTGTTTATCGTATGGAGGTGTATTAAGGGAACATTTTCACACAATGAACATTTAACAACCTAAAGCAGAGAAGGTTAGCCATACATAAGCTCAGAAAAGCATGCAAGGAGACCCACCCTGGCATACATACATGCCACTGTGACCTTTCCATACTCTAGACATCTGTTTCTTTTACCCAACTGTCATAATTGGAGGTCTGGTTTCTGTGCCCCAAACCTGACATGCTTACCTCATCTGAAGGACGGCATAGGAGCAGGCATGGAATATTAGTATTGCTGAGGCATATGCACCTGGCTTCCAGGGTATGGGGAACAGGTGAGTGTTATGGAAATGTGTGTATATATAGTCATAGAAATTTCCCAAGACGGACTCTGGACTAGCTGAGAATGTGATTCACACAGCAGTGGGTCCTGTTGACTTCTAGAGTCATCATATATGGTTGATCAAGCCATGCAATAGGAACATCCTTTCTTTTCTATTTTAAAGAAGTTCAGCCTTTTCTAATTTTCACAGAACTCTGATCATTGGCAGCTCTTCTTGTCAGTCAGGCCAAGAATTTTGAAATTTTGCTCTTATGTGTTATGAGAAATTTTGAAGAATTTAAGTTTATAATATGAATGTTTAGCTTTTCATTTTATATATAATGCTGTGTCAGGTATATAAAGAAGGCATAGAAGTGGGAGCAGGGCTGGAGGCAGGGATACAAGCCCGTGAAGGTGAGCTTGGCTTTAAATTTATTGGGTTCGGGTTTGAAATATCCAAGTGAACATGTATATCTCACAACTTAGCAAGAGCTAGGGACCAGAAATAAAGGATGCTAATCTGGTGATGCAGTGTAACACAAGGGAGTTTCAAATAGAAAGCTGTGTTCTGTAGTGTCAAATATTGCATATTATCAGGTAAGATTAAGCTGAGAGTGAGCAATTTATTTTGACAATTTTTAAGTTTTTGGTTACCCTTTGGAGAACTGTTCTAATGTAGTGGAAGGCATAGAAACCAACTTGCTTTGAGTGGGAAATTGTAAGGAAAGGGACAATAGGGGAGAACTATCTTCTAAAGTTGTTTTGCTAGTGATGTATGACTTAAGTCCATTGTGTTTGGTTCTATTATCTTGTTCTGCTTATTTTGTGTTTAGATTAGAGGTAATTAAAGAACCAAATATAAACAGGTGGTAGGTGACTTAGAAAGAAGAGGAAATTACTAATAAAACATCGTCTAGGAATCTTGGGAGGATAGGATGGTAATTATGATGATGACAATAACAATGATGGTGATAATGACGATTACAGTGGTATCTCTCATTTGTGAAATTACCTCAATGAACATGTTTACAAGGAAGATCCTATTCTTTCTAACTTGTAGATGAAAAACAGGTTAAGTGACCAAAAAAAAAAAAAAGGTTAAGTGACTTATCCAATGTCACACAGCCCTGAAGTGTCAAAGTTTGGATTTAAACCTAGATCTCCCTCGTGTTTATGCCCATGCCTTGATCACTAATATACACTGCCTGCCACAAATCACTCATATACAATAGATAAATGGGGCAGATGGAAATTCACTTTATCCCTGAAAAAGGAACAACCTTACCTACACCAGCTACTTTCTCCTATTTTGGTAGTTGGTATATGTTTGGAAGAATCATATTAAATTCTTTGTGGCACCCTATCTTTTGGCATTTGAAATGCCTTAGTTTGCTTATTTAATGTGTGCATTTTTGCCTTAATTGGCAAGGTCATCCACTTATCATTTTTAATTGGCATGACCATATACTTTATCTTCTAAAATAGGGCAATTTTGAAAGCAAAGAGGGCATTATTAATACAGATTAAACTGAACAGGCATAAACCAGGAGTGTCCCAAGCATACCTTGTTTTAATTGTAATGCCCACAGCTATTACACATACACAGTGAGATATGATTGAATTGGTTGATTGATGTTACTGAGTTCAGAACATCAAAACATATTCTGTCTGGTAGAAATTGACATTATTTTCATAAAATTTGTGACAACAGCATCCATGTTTTACATAGCTAATGCTTCTTATTAACCCAGAAATATATCTTTAGGTTCATATTGTATTGATAATTAATTAGAAACTCAGAAATTATGTAGGCCAATCTCTCTTCACTTGATGAACTTAATCTAGCTTTAAGGACTCTACCTACGATCTGAAGTTACATATATAAAACAACACTAACCCTTTAAATAACTTTGAGGAGGCCAACATGTTGTAGGTTCTGTAAGGTGTATTTTGACTTATACACTGTGTGGTTAGAGCACTTCAAAAAAAAATCTGTCTAAGTATCAGGATCTTTTTTTAATAGAGTTAATCTAAATGGTTTTATAGTTTTTTTCCCCCTATTTTAAATTAAAATGAGTCAGGTCATTCTGCAACTACTTTTGCAAAATTGGACTCTTCTGTCCACTAAACCTTCGTATTGTTGTCATTGACAACTGGCTCATAACGTGCTATCCATTAAGTATGTGCAGCTGCTTTACTATCTTTCTCTCCCACTATTTCTATCATTCTTGGTAACCTAACACAGATCATTTATCAAATATCTTGACTACTCTGTTTTCTGCTTTCTTCATCAACCTTTACTTTTTTATTTCAATTTATAATACCATCTTTGTGTTTTCCTAAAACTTTTCAAACCACCCCACATATCCAACACAGGGCCAGGTCTGCTCTATTTATCCAAAACATCTTAACTCAGTTATTAACAATACAGACTCCATCATCTTCTATCTGGTTGGACAATACCTTCGTTATTTTCATGCTTTGTCTTGAGGCCATAAAGCCCACTTTTCACTCTGTAACGTGAGCAGGCTTTGAAGAATATATACTTTATCAAACAGCATATAAATATCTAGCACATCCTCCATGATCCTGCTCCTGCCTGCTTCTCTCATGTTATTGTCTTACTCACTATTCTCTTTGTCACTTCTCAGTTATGTTTGTTCTCTCAGCCTGGCATAATTTGCACCAGTATCTTTTGATATCTAGCTCCTTCTCATGAGTTAGGTGTCTTCAAACGTTAGCTCTTTTGGAGAAACTTTCCTGACTACATTATGTAAAATAATAACCTAGCCCCCAATCTTGCTTTGTTTTCTTAATGGTACTTTAAAATGTGTTTACTTGCTTAAAATACATCTGGTCCACACAAATATAAATATGATAGCAGGAACATCATTTATCTTGTAGCTATAGCCCCAGTGCCTAGGACAGTGGTTGAGTCAGAAAAAAAACATGAATAACTGAATATGAGGTCTTGCATGTGAAGGGCCGAGAAGAGGCCTGGCAGACCATGTTTATTTCCTACACTCAGTCTGATAAAGAGGAAGGAGTGACTCTTACATGAATGTAGGTTCTGTGTTTTTATACCACAGGACACCACAATATAGGAAATAAAAATCATCAGTCCAGAGTTAGAATGCTTTATTTTCTTGGTATAAAATATATATAAATATATACAAATACATATAGTTTACAAATATCAGACACTTTAGCAAAGGCTAGACAGAGTCATGAAGTCTAGTATTGAGATTAGACCCTGGGTTTTCTGAGATGACACAAGTAAATGAAAGCCCACCCAAACACTTATCTGTCAATGTTTTGACTGATTCCGCTAAGTGCAGCTAGTGATGGGGAGGAGAAAAGACCTGGAATCTATGAACATGGGTTAAAAACATGAGTGAGATTCTGTGTGTTCTTAATGAGCTAACAGTGTATGTGGGAGACAGACAGAAGAAAGCTAATTAGAAGATACCATACGAAGTATTATAATAAAGAGACATGGTGTGTGACTGGAGTGGTGACAGCTCATTTATTCTGGGAGCTGGGAAAGGCTTCATAGAAAAGGTGATCCTGAGCTGGCTTGAGAAGAGAGAAAATGAGTGGAAACTTTTCAGGCAGAGACTGGAATCGGGAAACAGCATTCCAGGCCCACGGAAATAGCTGTGTAAAGCCCTGGAGTTGTCAACCCCTAACTCTGCTCAGGAACCAGGGAGGAGTTTATGCTCAGCTCTTGTCCTCAATACTACAGTGGGGGAAAAGTGGCCTAAGAATATTCCAGTGATTTAAAGGGGTTAAGGGAGTGCTAAAAAAAAATGCAGTAAATTATGTGCTCCAATAGACATAAGTCTGTTCTCTGTACCTATGAGTCTGTTTTGTTTGTTCATTTATATTATTCTTTAGATTCCACATATGAGTGAAATCATATGGTATTTAGCTTTCTCTGACTGACTTATTTCACTTAGCATAATACCCTTTAAAGATTGAGAAGTAAAGATTGGTAGTTACAAAATAGTCACGGGGATATAAAAAACAGCATAGGGAAATAGTCAATAATATTGTAATAATTATGTATGGTACCAGTTGGATACTGAAAATATTAGGGGGCGCACTTTGTAAAGCATATGATTGTCTAATACTATACTATGCTGAAACTATACCTGAAACTAATAAAAAATAGTATTGAATGTAAACTTTAATTGAAAAAAATTAGAAAACATTTTAAAATAAAATTAGAAATTAAAATATTTGTATACAAGTGCAATTTTCTAATTTTCAGGGACATAGCACATTCATAATTATATATTAATAAGTGAGGTAAGTTAATGAGAAAACAGCAATTTGAAATAGATCCACTTTACATAATAATGAATTCAAAATATAAAATCATGCTAACACTAGAGAACTAATTGCTGAATAAAAAAAAATGAAGGCACAGAAAAGGAGTTTTACGGTTTTTAATTATTTTTAAAATCATTTTAATTATTTTGAAAATGCCATTTATTTTAAAGCAATTCAGTTTCCCCAAAGATTAGACTTTAAAAAATTCAAAACTGTATCTACTTAATGATACATCTATCTCTACTTATCTTAGGCTTATCCCAAATCAAAATCAGTGGAATCCTGAAGATTTTACTGTCTTTTAATTTATTCCCCAATTTAGAGAGTAAAAAGAAAATATGTTCTGAAAAGTCTTAAAATTTCCAGATACTAAGTCCAAGGCAGCACTTGAAATAGAAGATTATGATAAGGGGGTATGTGTAGATATTTTTCTCTCTCCCCCATAATTCAGGGATAACCCAGCATGTCCTCATTTAAGTCATCATCTCTGAAGAAGAAGATATGAAATAAGGAGGAGAGAAATTAAGATACAGATAAATTTGTTCTTGGTGAATTATTCCTTCTTCTATGATGTCATCCTTCTCTAAGCTTCTGTATTCTCTCATACTCTCCTTCACTAAAGGGAGGGAAGTACATTTTCTAAATGGCCATCCTTCCACTGAAGAGAGTGAGGGTACTGGCCAAGAAGTTCAAGGTGACAGTACACAGTTGGGTAGAATGTGCTGTGAGCTCTTCTGACCATCTTTTCAAGTAAACATATGGACAACTATAACACTACTTCAAATTAGGTCCAAATCTAAAATACAGTGATTTGAAATATTTATCTAAACAGAAGTAAAAAATCTATTGTTTTACAGTTCAGGCATTAAAATATTGTATACAAATATTTTAATGCCTGAATTAAATATTAATACAATAAATTAGTGAAGCTGGGAACTACTAAGTAGTACCAAGCAGATGGACACATACCTACGTAAAGATATTCACATTCTAAATAATTTTGCAATATTCATTTTTATATTAAATTCTGCCACTGACCTTCAGTTTATATCCAGAGGCAGATTAAGGTCAGTTGAGGCCCCAGGCACAGAAGAAAATATTGGGCCCCTTAAAAAAAGAGAGAGAGACAGGGAAAATAAAAATATATGTTAACCATATTTTGAAATAAATAAAAAATATTATGTACTATTAATGTTAAAATTTCACATATGAAACCAAACTTGGTGTCATTAGAAAAAGTGTAAAGTTGGGGTTTTGTGGGGCCCTTCAGAAGTCAGAGCCCAGGGCGCACGCCTGGTGAACCGGCCATTAAATCCGCCTGTAACTCAAGGGAATCAGAATTTCTCTAACTTACTTCTCAGAATATGTCCCTTTCAAGGAGGATTTCATGATGG
Source organism: Saccopteryx leptura (assembly GCF_036850995.1). Classification (NCBI taxonomy): domain Eukaryota; kingdom Metazoa; phylum Chordata; class Mammalia; order Chiroptera; family Emballonuridae; genus Saccopteryx; species Saccopteryx leptura. Next base: position 264,768,697 of record NC_089505.1, on the reverse strand, counting down.
CTAAGCTTCTAGGGCTCTTTCTTCTTAGCTCCCTCAGTCATCCTGCATACTCCCAGAAAACCTTGATAAAGTTCCCCCCACCTTATTTACACATTCATGTATTCATTTGTATATTTGTCTATGTATTTTTTATTAGCATTTTATTTGAACTCATTGATTGTGTAACTGAAATCCAGTTCCACTATCAGGATAGATATATACTTAAATATGTTTATGGTGCTTTATAAGGTGTAGGTCACTTTTAATACTTTGTCACATTTGATTTTTACAGCAATCCTAGGCAGTAGGTCAGGCAGATATTATTGTCTCCATATTATACATGAGCAAACTGAGCTTAATTAATTTTTCTAAAGTTGCCTTAAGAAGTAAGGAGCAGAAAGTTTGTGGTTTAATCTAAATTCTTATCCAGATACTAAATTTCTTTCTCTCTCTTATACTAACCTTTTTATATTCTTTTCTCCTATTCTTTTCCTTATTCATTTATTCCTTTGTGACACATCTCTGTTATTCCCTCTCTTTATCCACACCATTTACCCCCATCCCATTTTCTTTCCTAGCTCTGTCATTGTTTGTGCTTGTTGCCTATAAGTGGCAGGACACTAACCAATGGCAGCTGGTAACAGGAGTGGCAAGCCAAGGGAAATCGAGTCCTCAGCAGAATTTAATGTCAATGCCAGGCCTTGGAGAAGTCTTGATGTGGCATTGGGAAGCAGATAGACTGTTGGGAATTCAACGCAAACTTTTTAAAGAGCTCAATAAAATTAGCCTGATGTTTAAAATATTATATTAATCCAGGTCCTGGGTTTTTCTAAAGCTAGAGAATCCCTATTTTCCCTGCATGAGAGCCTCATTGTATTCCTTTACATTGTCCTGTGAGGGTATATTGTGCTTTGGATTGCCCTTACAAGTGTTAGAATTAAACTGATGATCATCCATGTGCAGAAAAAGCATGATGGAGCCTTAATTTTCTGCACTAGTTCATCTGTTAATAAGGAATTGATTGCTCTGTCTTTGTCCATTGCAAATTAAGCAACAGTATATCCACTTTACAGGAAATCCACAGCAAGGGGCAACTCCTTAATAAAAAGGGGTGTGAGTAAAGTATAAAACAGCTTACCTAGATGTACAAACAGATTAATCATCCTGCCTTGTATGATTTTCCCTCAACCTCTCACCCAGCTAGGGGTCCACGTTCTCAGGTGGAGACTAATCTAATTTCACTCCCACCAAGGAAAGGCTGTAATCAATCTCCCTGCTTCTGGCTAACTGTTTACCTTACCTTCATTTTACTCAAATGGAACAGTCAAGGAAATCCCTCGTTTCTATTATTCTGAGAAGCTGGACAGCCATGGTTTAATGTAGCCAAGAGGGTCAGATGTACTCCATTTCTGTGGGATTTTCAACACTAAAATGAGATTTAATGAAATTTTTAGTACAAAACTTAAGTGGCTTAATGATTTGTTTATATAATACAGTAGGTAATTGTGGCTGGTTTTACAAGCTGGATTCAAATGTCATGGAATGTCTGATTAGCCTCACATCCTAATAAGGGATGTGACTCAATCATATAATGTTGAAAGGGAAGAGAACACAGAGGGGCTATGGCATGTGTATTTCAGCCTGGCGCATTTCTTACTTCCTTCATTATCATCAATTCATACTTCAAGAATAACAACTTATTTCATCCTTGTGTTTCACTTGCTTGGCAAATGTTTTTTAATTCTAATTTAACTCACAGTTTATTAAGCTCAGGCTTTTATAGACAACTCTTGAAAATGCCTTTCATTGAAACAATATATAATTGAACTTTGTATTCTCACCATTTTTCCAAGTTTTGCGCTCATGTTTAACCCTCTTTCTATTGAGTTTATTGGTGTAACATGGGTTCACAAAATCACACAGGTTTCAAGTGTACAACTCAACAAAATAGCATCCACACACTGCATCATGCCCCAAGCAGTCTCTTTCCGTTCCATTCCCCCACCCTTTCCCATCTCCACCCACCATACCCCCTTCATCCTTGAATACTTTTTCTGTTCTTTTTCTCTGCTTTGCTGTTCACTGCTCCAATTGAAACTCCAAGAGAATGAGTTTTCTCCTTTGTAGCTGTATATGTTCACATGGTCGGCAGACTGAAAGCTGAAGTGCTAGGTGGACTTGGCTATTCAGACGCTGTTCTTATAGGGAGAGGGAGCTTCCCACGAAGGGTAAGCCCATGGAAAGCCAATACTTTCGAAAGCTGAGAGACACTTCACTCTGTGCAATTTAGATCACATTTATCTTTAGCTAAAAGATTGGTTCATGTGTAGAGACAGCTCTTCTGAGAGTGAGTGACAGTTAATGTCAGTAGTTCAGGAAGAGGCCCAGCAAGATAACTTAGAGAAGAAAATTGCACTGCAGTTCAACCTTCACAGAGCAAAAAGTGGCATCTCTTGTACTACGTGTGTCCAGAAAAGAAACAAGCTTAGTTAAGTTTTGTAATAAATCCAATATTTAGGATTTGTGAAATATCATTTACTCAATCAATATGTATTTTTTGAGGATTTGTTCTTTCCCCACACCATCCCTAGTATTTTAAGGATACAGAGAAAGGCATATTGCTTGACTTCAAGACACTTAAATTGATATGCTTAAACAAGATTAAACCAGAGCAGACAAAAGTAAATCATTGAAGTCTGGAATACAATAGAAATTGTCATTTATCAATTAATTCAATACATGATTTGAGCATACTGGTCATGCCAGTCAATGTGCTTTAATTTAATCTTGGATAATATACTCTTATTTGGCTTTCATGAGCATTATATTTTTATTTAAACTTTCATGTGAAATCTGGATCTATATAGATTAAGACTTAGATCAGCTGGAAATGGAAAAGAATGTAAACTAACAATTGTGGGGAACTTAAAAGGAACTTAAAATGTGGTCAATGCACTAATGATCACTTCCCACAGATAACATCATTTAATTATAACAACCTTATAAATTGGCTTATTCTTCCTTTTACTAATAAAAAATATAAAGTTAACACCAAATGTATAAAGAGAAATATTTACAGGGCCAATCTATGTTATCACATTCTTTACACTATGACGAATGGATGAGAAACTGAGAGGCAATAAACTGGTTAAAAGCCAAACAGGTAACTAAACAGCTCATAGATTGGCTTTCTTTGGGTGACATTCTGATCAAAAGGCTCTTTAAAGGGGGCTTGGGATAGAAAGCAGGTATTGTGACTTAGTTCATATAAACTTCATACAGCAATCATGAGAAGTACTTGTAAGCCTTTTGGAAAGGTGGTTTATTGTACCATTGTGTAAAGTGCCCTGTTCTCATCGGAGTTTGTGGATTAACTATGTTTTATATTTAGTAGTGAGATTATTTGAAACATTGGCTCTATCCAAATAGTTTGAAACCACTGGCTGCCCTCCTCGCCATTGTTTCTAATATAGTTATTACATCGTAATTCATTTGTAACCCACAGAATTAAAGGTGTTTAGTTCCAGCTTTCCCTTTATCTCACTTTCACCTATTTAATAAAAGTCTCATTGTAGATGTGTCCTGGAGCCTGCTTCAGGGAATATTTCCTACCTATGCAGTTTTCTACAGAGGAATGTGTTCAGTATTGCAGATTAATTTTCTTCTGCATAACAATAATGAGGTTAGCAGTAAGATTCATCTAAAATTTCTAGGGTGGTTACAGTCTGCCAACTACTTTCATGTATATTTCCCATACGTTACTAAGTCCAAAATAAAAAAGTAATTGTAATTCAAACCAAACACTTCTTTTTTTTTTTTTGCCATCAATAAGAAATTTACTTGTTTTTAAAAAATCCAAATGCTGGCATTGTCCAGAAAAATTTAACAGGTTTATTTATATTGTTATAAAGTTGAACTGCTGAAACTTGTTCACTGAAACATTTTGACTTGCATTAATACTTTATGTCCTCGCATTTATATTAAAAAAATTCACACATAAATGAAAATGGAAAAACTGCCAATACCTGATTTCTGTCCCCTATTTTCAACTTGCAGTCATATACTTAGGTAACTTTTGACCCCATGGAAAAAAAAATATCTAATGTTCAGAACTACCAATAACAGGAAGAAGAGAAATATTTTTTTTAAGAATGAAATGTTTCCCATCATAGTGGATTCTTAAGCACGTTCTCCACGTATGCGGCGTGCGAGCTGGATGTCTTTTGGCATAATTGTTACACGTTTGGCATGGATAGCACACAGGTTGGTGTCTTCAAAAAGGCCAACCAGATAGGCCTCACTTGCCTCCTGCAAAGCACCAATAGCTGCACTCTGGAAGCACAGATCTGTTTTTGAAGTCCTGAGCAATTTCTCGCACCAGGCGCTGGAAGGGAAGTTTGCGAATCAGAAGTTCAGTGGACTTCTGATAACGTCTAATTTCACGAAGTGCCACAGTACCAGGCCTGTAACGATGAGGTTTCTTCACCCCTCTTGCGAGCGGCTTTGGTGGCCAGTTGCTTCCTTGGTGTTTTACCACCGGTCGATTTGCCGGCAGTCTGCTTGGTATGAGCCATGGTATAGAGACCTCTTTACTTACCCCCCTTCTCTTCGGCTGGAGCTCAACGAGCTAGAGGCGGCGCTGGCGTTTGGAGAGCGACGGCGGCACGGTGGCGGCTGCGAACACAAACACTTCTTTTTGAGTTCCTTCTCTGTCACGTATTCATTGTTGGAAGTCATTCACATTACTTATGCAGTCATTCTCAGTTTTTCATGTCAAATAGTTATAATAATAGCTGCCTAAATAAAATACAGAAATAAATAGGATAAAATTTTAAAGTACTTTGTAAAGTCTAGTGTTTTATATTTGTGACTTACTGTGCTTGTCGTTATTGTATGAATGAATATTTTAATAAGTGGCAAATTGAAATCTTTTTATATAAGAAATTTAGAAAGAAATTTACAAAAGACCAGCTACTGAGAAGATAAAGAATAAGAGGGACGAAGAGAAGAAGCAAAATTCAAATAATTAACAAGAGATACCAAGGATGATTGACATTACTGGACAATCATGCGAAATTTTTATTTAACCAGCTCATGAAATCAGGGAGAAATCAGTATGTAACCATTCAGAGTCCCATCGTTCAGCATATTCCCTAAGTCTTCTAAGAAAGTAGTTTTATAAAGTAGAAATTTATCTTTGATGTTTCTTTACATTAAGGAAAAAGCTTAACAAACTGCTTTAGAAAAAAATGTTCAATATAGTATAAAAATAAAACAAAATTTGAAAAGCTATATACTAGGTACACCAAAATTGCAAAGATATATTAATCAAGACAGTGTCTTACAGATGGAAAGAGAATATAGATCAATGGAATAGAATTGAAGGTCTACATATATATCCATAAACCTATGGTTAATTGATTTTTGACAAAATTTGTGGTAATATACAAAAATTAAATCCTCTTTTTTCCATGTTTGATTTCACAAGTAATTTATGATTACATAATACTTACAAAAATTGTAGGCATTATAAAGACTCTTTAACTATAAATACCAATCCCTCCCTCTCCACCCAAAAAGAAACACTGTATTCAAATTGGTGTTTAATATTCTAGCAGGAGTTGGGAACCTATGGCTCGCAAGCCAGATGAGGCTCTTTTGATGGCTGCATCTGGTTTGCAGACAAATCTTTAATTAAAAAATAATACCATTGAAATATAAAACATTCTCATGTATTACAATCCATTCATTTCCTACCACTCATGTTCATGGTTGTGGGTGGTTGGAGCCAATCAAAGCTGCCCTCCAGGACAACACCAAATTTTTATTAGATAATGCATAACATACACGGGTCGTTGTGAGGGCAGGAAGTAAACTTCCCTCCTTTTAATCAAGTAGTCAGCTAGCTAATTGCAGAAACCCTTTTGACAAAGAAGATGGCAAAAAGAAAAAATGATGAGGAGTATCATACTTTTCAGCAGGAATGGACAGAGGAATTTGCCTTTGTGGAGAGAGCAGGTTCTACAGTGTGTCTAGTATGCAATGATAAAAGTACATCCAATAAATGGTCAAATATAAAGCGTCACTTCGACACACGCCATACTACATTTGCATCGAAATATCCAGCAGGGGACAGCAGGAAGAAAGCATGTCAAGAGCTACTGTGCAGATTGCAAGCTAGTCAGCAGCAACTCCATATTTGGACCCAACCAGGTGACTGGAATTCAGCTAGCTTTGCTGGTGCTTTAGCAATTGTGAAAAACAGAAAGCCATTCAAAGACAGGCAGTATGCCAAAACATTTATGCTTGATGTTGCCAATAAACTTTTTGACGACTTTTTGGATAAAGACAAGATAATCAAATGAATAAAAGACATGCCTCTGTCGGCAAGAACTGTTCACAATTGTATTATCATGATGGCAAATCAAATTGAGGCAACACAAGTGAAGGATATAAATGCAGCACCATTCTTTTGTCTCGCTTTGGATGAGTCAACAGACGTAAGCAATTTATCCCAGTTCAGCGTGATTGCAAGGTATGCTGTTGGTGGCACACTACATGAGGAAAGTCTTGCTGTTTTGCCTATGAAAGAGACAACAAGAGGGGAGGATTTATTCAAGTCTTTCACTGAGTCCACTAAAGAAAAAAAATCTACCGATGGATAAACTTATTTCGGTGTGTACTGATGGTGCCCCGTGCATGGTGGGGAAAAACAGGATTCGTAGCGCTTCTTCGTAAACATGAAAAGAGACCCATCCTAAGTTTTCACTGCATCCTACATCAGGAGGCACTTTGTGCTCAGATGTGTGGCAAGCAGCTTGGTGAGGTGATGTCGTTGGTCATTCGGGTGGTCAACTTTATTGTTGCTCGAGCTTTAAATGATTGCCAGTTTAAAACACTGCTGGATGAAGTTGAGAATAATTATTCTGGTCTGCTTCAGCACAACAATGTGCATTGGTTGTCAAGAGGGTAGATGCTCAGCCATTTTGCAGCTTGTCTGAGTGAAATCTGGACTTTTCTTGAAATGAAAAACGTCGAGTATCCTGAGTTAGCTAACACTGAGTGGCTCCTGAAGTTCTACTATCTCATGGACATGACTGAACATCTAAATCAGCTCAATGTGAAAATGTAAGGCATTGGAAATCAAGTCTTATCCCTTCAACAGCAGTGTTTGCATTTGAAAACAAACTGGAACTCTTCATTTCTATCATTGAAACAGGTCATTTACTACACTTTGAAAAACTGGGAGAGTTTAAAGATGCATGCACAGCAAGTGACCCTGCTCAACATCTTGATCTCCAGCAGCTAGTGGGCTTCACATCTAATTTCCTGCAGTCATTCAAAGTGTGCTTTGGAGAATTTTGTGAGCACACTCGTCTTTTTAAGTTCATCACCCATCCACACGAGTGTGCAGTGGACAGCGCCGACCTGAGTTACATCCCTGGTGTCTCCGTCAGGGATTTTGAGCTACAAGCTGCTGACCTGAAGGCCTCAGACATGTGGGTGAATAAGTTCAAGTCACTGAATGAAGATTTGGAAAGACTTGCATGACAGCAAGCAGAGTTGGTGAGCAAACACAAGTAGAAAGAAATGAAAATATCTTCAACCCGTGGAGCAGCTGATTGTCAAAACTTGGAACGCGCTTCCCATCACATACCACACACAGCGGCATGTGAATATTGCTGTACTGACAATGTTTGGCTCTACGTAGGCATGTGAGCAGTCTTTCTCACATCTAAAGAATGTTAAGACCAACCTACAATCTTGTTTAATGGATGGAAGTCTCAACGCCTGCATGAAGCTTATCCTCACCACGTATCAATCAGACTGCAAAGCCATCAGCAAAACCATGTAGCACCAGAAGTCACATTAATGGTAAGAAGTACTTTATTCATCATTGGTTAGCAACAGCATAACAATGTTATTAAAAAGAATTCAGAGACCTATTGTACTTTAAAAGTGTTGGTCTTACATAAAATGCACACATTTACTTGTATTTAGTGTTAAACATATTGTATGGCTCTCACGGAATTACATTTTAAAATATGTGGCGTTCATGACTCTCAGCCAAAAACGTTCCCTATCCCTGTTCTAGAGCCTTTGAAATTTAGTTACTAACACACACACACACACACACACACACACACACTATCATATTGTTTATATTGTTCTCTGTATTAAATAAACACTAGTCTTGCATATTTATAAAAATTAGCACAATCTACCACATTCTTTTCTACATATTATTCCACAGTGTAGATATCCTGCAGTTTATTACATGATTCTTCTACTGATGAAGAGTCAGGTTTCCCCTGCAAATGTATCTTTATTATATATAATGCTTTCATAAATTCTCTAGCAATATGTCTCTTTATGAATTAGGAAAGTATATCTCTGATGATAATAAAGTAAAATAGAATTTCTAGTAGTGTACTTTGTGCAGTTTTAGAAAACTATTGCCAAAGTTTCCTCCAAAGTAGTTAAGCTGCTATGTCCTCCCAGAGATGCATGAGACATGGCCTTCCCCCAGCATCACCAACACTTCATATGGTCAAATTTTTAAATTGTTCACAATCTAGTGGGTTGAAGTCTATCTCATTGTTACTTGTTTGCTTTCCCTGATTGCTAATGAGATGGAATATTTTTATGCGTTTCTTCTTCTGTATATTTCCTACTCATAACTTTTGGTGATTTTCCTATGATGAAAATTTATTTTTTTAAGGACTGTAAGAATTTTTCTTGTAGTCTGTATTATTACATAAGAAAACCCTGATCAGAATAAGCATTGAAAAAAAAATAGTTTCACATCACTGGGTGTTGGCACAGTGGATAAAGCATCAAACTGGGATGCAGGGGACCCAGGTTTGTGACCCCAAGGTCAACAGTTTGAGTGCAGGCTCATTTGGTTTGAGCAAAGCTCACCAGCTTGGACCCAAGGTCGCTGGCTTGAGCAAGGGGTTACTTGGTCTCCTGTAGCCCCATGGTCAAGGCACATATGAGAAACCAATCAACGAACAACTAAAGTGTTACAACGAAAAACTGATGATTGATGAGTCTCATCTCTCTCCGTTCCTGTCTGTCTGTCCCTATCTATCCCTCTCTCTGACTCTCTCTGTCTCTGTAAAAAAAAAAAGAGTTTCATAGCTGGAAGAAGTTGAAATTAAAGAGTTCTGGTTCAATCCTGGGCTATTATTTATTTATTTATTCTGAGGAAATGATGGTGAAGAGGAGGAAGATGTGTTTCCACGTGTCACAGTTTAGTGACTATCTAGTATTAAAGCTGGATTTCTAAATATCCAGTCACTAAGTTATGAGAACAATTTTGAACCAGAATTAGATATAAACTTACTTTTAGACTATATTTAGTAACTTAATATATAAGCAATGGATAGTTGCCCACACAAATGTTGAAGTTGCAAAATTACCTGAAAAGGAAGGCAAGACTTTTTAAATAATTCTTAAAGTCAAAATTAAAAGATCAAATGACTCTGCAGAGTCTATTTCTAATAGTTCAAAGTTTTATCAAGTTCCAACCTGATGTTTTATCCACTTAAAGGATCAATTTTACTCTATTATTTTAAAAGCAGGAAAAAGTAATTTAAAAGAGACTAGGGCCATCTAAATTTTCTCATACTCCATAGAGGTTAGAATAACCCTTAACATAATAGGATAAAGCATGGAATTATAAGTAGTTTATACAAAGGACAAGTATTCTCTATGGACTCCAATTTCATTGGAAAGTTGCCAACTTATGCTAGAATTTTTTTCTAGAAGTATTGTTGCTATGTGCTTTAAAATAGCTTTGGGGACAGAGTAGAAGAACAAGTTGCTTAATATTCACATTACTAGCTCAGTGCCATAAGTTGCACATTATTTTTCTCTTTTATTGAAGTTAAAACAGTGTTTTGAAGTTAAAAGACAGCCAAGTAAATGAATGCATCCATTGGCTAATTCTAAGGTTACCATATAGCTTTCACACGAAGTAAATTAGTGAACATAACTATCCTCCTAAATCACTTTAGTGATTCACATCAGTGTCTTTACAAAAGATATTTTGACATTTCAGAACCATTATCATATTAGATAATGATAACAATGATGAAAGCAACTTTCATTTAATGAGGGTTTCAGTATGGATGACTGTGCATGGGATTGAAAACTCACACAATCAGTAAGCTACATACTTTCATTAGTATCAACTATAGGTAAGGATTCAATCTTTCAAATATCAAAGTATTTGGTGTTTCCTACCTTATATACTTATCTACTCATCTGTTTTCCCCTAATTTCTCATTACACAGAAGGACACATGTAGGATGAATACATATTTCACAAGTTAAACTATTTATATTTAACAAACCAAATTCCTTTTATGAAGATATATGTTAGGAAATAACAGCTTTGTGGTAAATATAAATATGGCAAATAAAAAAATGTTTAGATATTGATAGTCACTTAGAATCTCATAAAGACTATTATGCATCTTGTTGGGATGTTGTTATACAGGCACACCTTGTTTTATAGCATATCACTTTATTGTGCCTCGGAGATACTAATTGCATTGTTTATAAACTGAAGTTCCGTCGCAACCCTAAAATTTTTAGCATTAACATTTATTAGCAATAAAGTATTTTTAAATTAAAATATGTACTTTTTTAGACATAATGCTATTGCACACTTAATAAACTACAGTATAGTTATAAATACAAGTTTTTTATTCACTGGGCAAACAAAAATTCATGTAACTTGCTTTATTGTGATGGTCTCTCAGAGTTCCTTTTTGTCTTTAAACTGTCCCATTCTAAGCACAAGACACATGCATAATTCCAAGGCTTTCATCCACACACACAGCAATGTGGAATGCTAGGACAGAAGCCATGTCTCCCTCGGATCCCTTTTAGGGGTAAATAAAATTTCCCGCATCCAGTGTCTGATGGCTAAATTACAACCATTGTGCCCCAATCACTAGCAAAATAATGATATTATTATGAATATTAAAGAGGGCTTAGTGACCCCTGGAGCACACAATCCCTGGATAACTGAATAATAGTGGGGTGCCATTAGTATTGATATAAAGAAAAGTGATGACTTTTGAAAGGTGACATTTGAAGATTGCCACAATCTCTCTGACCTATAATACTTCCAGCTACAGAAAAAAGTAAGTCTAGTTGTTCCTATAGGTGAGACTACAGTTGTAAAAATATCTGGAGCTCTCCATAATTTTTACTTCTTATAACCTATGAAAGAAAGGGGGGGATTCCTGTATCCCATACCTCTCACCCAACTCACATCTGCATTTTATTCAAAGTGCCTTTAAAAGAAAACCTGTCTCCACTTGTGTCTTCACCCCTAAGGAGGGACAATGCTTTAAATTGTTCATCTAAGTGTGAGAGATAGGGAAAGGAGAAACACACACCAGGCTTCCTAAGTTCAAATCCAATGTATAAGTATTTCTTATTTATATCCGAATCATGGTTCGAAAAGCAGCATAGTAACATATGCAAAGTAAACGCTCAGTCATATGTTAGCCAGTAAGCAAATCATACTGTGGAAGGGAGCAGAAGCCCCTCCTGAGAACTCTGTGAGCAATATCATCGAGCCTGAGCAATCCTTCATTCTAAAAAATTGGAAATGACGCTCTTAATTCTAGTGCTTTAAATTATGCATCTGTAGAAGTGTTTTTATTATTGTTTTTTTTTTATTTATTTAACAAATTCCTAATTGTCCTCTCCAATGACAGCAGCGCTATATGCCAGCTTTTTTGATAAAAATAGAAACCGTTTAGAAATTCTTCTGGGTGATATTGAAGAATTTACACACATTTTTGGACCCTGGCACATACTCTGTTCTTACGGTGGGCAGGTATTGTAACATGAGCGACTGACTGCTAAGTGTTAGACTTGCCTTAATGGTCTGGAGAGACTGAAGGGATTGACCTATAAAATCAAAAGTGTTTCAGGACAGATGGTGGTTCTGTTTATACGTATGAGTGTGTTTAGGCTGGTAAAATCCAGGCCTGGGGCTAGGGAGCAGTGTGTTACTTGAAGATTACTACAAAGACTTACATGTGTTTAGATCAAGAGTTTAGTTTCTAACCTCTACAGGGTTGGATGTTTCATGGTTTGAGGGAAGCTCTCTGGCTACCTGCCAAGTTTCCATTTTGAGAAATTCTTGTTATTCTAGGGAACTTGTAGAATGGCTATGAATTCCACCTTCATAACAGGAAAAAGAAAATAAATCAGGAACTGAAAGATAGCAGTAGATAAAGACTGAAGTAAAATGCAAGCCATCATTTTAATGGCTTACGTTGAGAGAGTGTTTTTCCATCACATTGGTTAAATATACCTCTACTTGCTAACTACCGTGGTATCATCTTTGACTCAGAGACTTACCTATCACACAGCATTCTGATTGTTTCTCTGAAATGCATCTTTTATGTACTTTGCCCCTCAAAATTAGAATCACTCTACTATATAAAGTGATATATTATATAATAGCATTAAAAAGACAAAATAAATGTATATTAATATATATGGTTATCTGCAGAGGCAGATGGAACCCTCTACCCTGAATCTGGTTTCAGTGTTAAGACTAGTGATACTATCCACCTACCACGAGGGTATAAAAAGGTTTATTACTAATATCTTTAAGAAGGGTGATGGGAGAATAGGGCAGGCCTAGCAAAAATGTCCAAAATGGCTTCAGAGAGCAAAGAAATGAAACTGGCCTGGGTTTTTTTTTTGTTTTGTTTTGTTTGTTTTTTTGTTTGTTTGTTTTTTCTGAAGCTGGAAACAGGGAGAGACAGTCAGACAGACTCCCGCATGCGCCCGACCGGGATCCACCCGGCACGCCCACCATGGGGCGACGCTCTGCCCACCAGGGGGCGATGCTCTGCCCATCCTGGGCGTCGCCATGCTGCGACCAGAGCCACTCTAGCGCCTGGGGCAGAGGCCACAGAGCCATCCCCAGCGCCCGGGCCATCTTTTTTGCTCCAATGGAGCCTTGGCTGCGGGAGGGGAAGAGAGAGACAGAGAGGAAAGCGCGGCGGAGGGGTGGAGAAGCAAATGGGCGCTTCTCCTATGTGCCCTGGCCGGGAATCGAACCCGGGTCCTCCGCACGCTATGGCCTGGGTTTTTATTACGGTTAAGGGGTAAGGCTAGTTGAGAGATTCCCATGCATGGGCAGAGGCTTACATGGTTTGAATCTCCCACCAATGTTAAAAAGAAAACATAGGCTTTCAAATTAGCTTTCTAAATGTGGGTCACCAGAGAAAGATGGAGGGGTTAGGCTTAAAAGCAGTCAGCCATCCAAACTGAAGTGAAACCTTTTATTATATAATATAAATGAGGGAAAAGACTGGTTCTCTTTCCTTATAACACCACCTGAGAAAGGAATAAATGGATAAATACAATTGATTCTCATTAGTCATGATAGTTATGTTCTCTCAAGTTACCACGAACCTTGAACTAGTGAATATTGAACCATCGCTCCTAAGGGAAAAACAGGGTTAAGTTCCTCAAAGTCTCTGGTCACAACATTTATATCAACTGAGAATACACAAACTTGTTTTATGTGCATTCCTATTTAAAGATGCCTTGTGTAATATATGTTGTTTATTCACTAATACTGAACTCATGGCCACCAGCACTATAACTCATGCCTGAATGAAGCATATCTAAAACATGTATTTTCTCTGTAAGGCATGTCATAGCTTTCCTGTGCTTAGGAACTCTAGATAGGAATTCAGCACTATGCTTGGAGGCCATTTAAAATAGCAAATCACCAACAAAAAGCAGAAAATGTGAAAAATATGGCACTGAACGAATCATGAAAAGGACACTTGTTTACAACGTAAGAGCCAAGACAAGAAGGCAGAGCATTGCCTTGTTAGACCTCAGCTGGGAGCATTTGTACCAGGCAGCAAACTTTTCAGGACTCTGTGCATATCCACAAATAACCACAAAAGTGCCTCAAGTATTGACGTTAGAGTGACAAGTACATTTTAGCAAATAGGTGAATTTGCAAATATGGAAGAGTGAAGATTGTAGGTGAATGAATATATACTTGTAAATTGAGCCGTTTTAGAAATGACACATTTCTCTCTTTCCATTTGTTGCCTTTGTTTTTGCTTTATTTGAGAAGTTTCAGTAACTTATACTAAGCAGCACAGTGATTGGTACCATGTTAAATTGTAAGGAAAAAGACTTTTGCATGATTTTCATGTAAAATCACTGAAATTATCCTGTTGTTGACTAGCAAGGTAACCAGTGATGAGATATGATGAAGTCTTAAGTGACAATAGAATGTATCAGCTAATACACAAGCTCCAGAATGAGAAATGCTGTATTGCATTTGCTTCTCAGACTCACTATGTATCGGCTGTGTGATTTTAGGAAAGTTATTTAACACCTTCAATCTTCATTGTTTTCATTTACAAAATGGAAATTATGTTAATAGAACATGATACTGGCGTTGTGAGGATTGAGTTAAACTATGAATGCACAATATAAACTTGTTTTAACTCAGAGGTATGTTCAATATTTTAAAGCTATCTACATTTATTTGACTAGTATGTTTCATTTGCATTTTTGTGGTACAATTATTAGTAGCACTTCTTTTACTCTCAAAATGTCCCAGTTTGAATAATTAATGTTATGATCACTTTGCTCTACAAAGAACAGTAAAGGCTTGTTTGAGTACTATGGCAAGAGGACCATGGTGAACAGTTAGATGGGTATCTACCACGGCATAGAGAACAGAAGGTGCACATGCAGAAACCGAAATTTGTAGTAAGTCCATATTTACCATCCTTTCTTCCAATTTAGGTTATTTTTCTCATCACACTTTAAATATAAGCCCATGGAAACCAGGATTGTCCTGGGAAAAGTGGGAAATATATATATGTATATGTATATATATGCTATGACTAGATATTTTCATTTTTTATCTCTAATTTCTAGGAATTAATTAAAGCTAACAGCTGTTTGTTAGCTTTATACAAATGCAACCATTTTGTAATTAATCCCTTTGGAAAGAGAAGCAGTCTTGGATTTCAGAGGAGATCTTGAATGTGACAGAAGTAAGGTTTTGTTCTATAAGCGTCTTTCAGGGGTTAGGTATAGTGTTAGTAAAACCTAGAAAAGATAGTATAAGCAACCAGTTGATCATGCCTGTTTCAGGATGAAGTTTTTAATGTTTGTTGAACACTTTCCTTGCTCTAACTGAGCCAATGAGTTCAGAGATGCCACAGAGATCTCAGAGCATTATATAGATGGAGGGGGGGCATATGTTTTGCTTTAATGAAAACTTAACATTCTAGAACAGGGGGCCAAACTTTTTACACAGGGGGCCAGTTCACTGTCGCTCAGACTGTTGGAGGGCTGCCATATACAGTGCTCCTCACACTGACCACCAATGAAAGAGGCACCCCTTCCGGAAGTGTGGAGGTCGCATGCAGCCCGAGGGCTGTAGTTTGGGGATGCCTGTTCTAGAAGCTTTAGGTTATGACAATTTCTTAACATTTCTAAAAAGTGATCAAATGTCAAAAGAAATGAGCAAAATATATTTTTTAATTAATATCTACATTAGTCCCAAACAAGTGAATTATTTTTCTTCAGTGAAGGTAATAAAGGAATATGTAAAATGAAAGCCACCTAAAAATAGCAATAACAGAATGAATAAGTAACAGTATATTCATATAATAGAATTCTGTGTGTCAGATAAAAGAAATGATTTAGATATGTATATACTTACAATGATTGTTTTAAAATGGTGTTGAGGAAAATTATAGATTCAGGCACTATTTATGTATATTAAAAACACAAATACTATACTATGTCTTTTTCATGGAATAATGTATATGTAGATAATTTTATAACATTTTTATTTATTTTTCTTTAATTTTTAAATTTTATTTAGAAAATTAACTTTAACAGGGTAACATTGAACAATAAGAGTACATAAGTTTCAGGTGAACATTTCTATAGCATTTGAACTATTCATTATATTGTATACCCATCACCCAAAGTTAACTAATTTTCTGTCACCTTATGTGTCCCTCTTTATACCCTTCACCCCACTGCCTCACTTCTCCACTTTTCCCCACATCCCCTTCCCCCGGTAACCACTTCATTTTTATCTATGTCCATAAGTCTCAATTTATATCCTGTGTGTGAAATCACACTTCTTAGCTTTTTCTGATTTTCTTATTTCACTCAGTATAATGTTATTAAGGTCCATTTATGTTGTCACTATATCATCATTTCTTATGACTGCATAGTATTCCATTGTATATATATACCACATATTTTTTATCTAATCCTCTATCAAGGGGCACTGGTTGCTTCATGTCTTGGACACTGTGAATAATGCTGTGATGAACATAGGGATGCGTGTATCTTTACGTATCAATGTTTTTGAATTTTGGGAGTAGATTCCCAGTAGAGGGATTGCTGGGCCATATGATTCTATTCTTAGTTTTTTGAGGAACTACCATACTTTCTTCTATAATGGTTGTACTAATTTGCATTCCCACCAGCAGTGAATAATGGGTTGTTTTTTTTTTCCACAGCTTCTTCAACACTTATTATTGCCTGTCTTGTTGATAATAGTCAATCTAACAGGTATGAGGTGGTATCTCATTGTAGTTTTGATTTGCATTTCTCGATGAGCATCTTTTCATATACCTGTTGGCCATTTATTTGTATGTCCTCTTGGAAGAAGTGTCTGTTCAGGTCATCTCCCATTTTTTAACTGGATTGTTTGCTTGTTTGTTGCTGAGCTTTGTGAGTTCTTCATATATTTTAGATATTGACCCCTTATCAGAGCTGTTGTTTGCAAATATCATCTCCCATTTAGTTGGTTGCCTATTTATTTTGTTGTCAGTTTCTTTTGCTGTGCAGAAGCTTTTTAGTTTCATTCACTTATTTTTGTCTTTACTTCTCTTGCCTTTGGGGTCAGATTCATAAATTGTTCCCTGTGGCCAAGGTCTATGAGCTTAGTACCTATGTTTTCTTCTATGTAATTTATAGTTTCAGTCTTATATTTAGGTCTTTGATTCATTTTAAGTTAATTTTTGTGCAGGAGGACAAACTGTAGTCAAGTTTTATTCTTTTGCATGTGGTTTTCTAATTTTTCCAGCACTATTTATTGAAGAGGCTTTTTTTTCTCCATTGTGTGTTTTTGGCTCCTTTATTGAAGATTATGTGGTCATATATATGTGGTTCTCTTTCTGGGCTCTTGATTCTGTTCCATTGGTCTGTATGTCTGTTTTTCTGCCAATACTATGCTGTTTTGATTATCATGGCTCTATAGTATAATTTGAAGTCAGGTAGTGTGATACCTCCAGCTTCGTTCTTTTTCCTCAGGATTGCTTTGGCTATTTGTGTATTTTTGTTTTGTTTTTGGTTCCATACAAACCTGGTAAATTTGTGTTCTAGTTCTTTAAAAAGTCACATTGGGATTTTGGTGCAGATTGCATTGAATTTGTATATTGCTTTGGGTAATATGGCCATTTTAACTATGTTATTTCTTCCAATCCATGAACATGGAATATTTTTCTATTTCATTGTGTATTTTTCAATTTCTTTCAATAATGTTTTGTAGTTTTGAGTATATAGGGCCTTCACATCCTTTGTTAAGTTTATTCCTAGGTACTTTATTTTTGTTGTTGTTGCAATTGTAAATGGAATTGTTTTTGTTTTTTGGGGGTTTTGTGGGGTTTTTTTTAGTCTTTTTTCCAGTTTCATTGTTGGTATATTGAACAGCAGTAGACTTCTGTTTGTTGATTTTGTATCCTGTGACTTTACTATATTGATTTATTGTTTCTAATAGTTTTTTTGTGGAGTCTTTGGATTTTCTATATACAAGATCATGTCTTCTGCAAAAAGTGATAACTTTTCTTCTTTCCCTATATGAATGCTTTTTATTTCTTTCTCTTGCCTGATTGCTCTGGCTAAAACTCCCAGAACTATGTTGAATAAGAGTGGAGAGAGTGGGCAACCTTGGTTTGTTCCTGATTTTAGAAGAAAAGCCTTCCTTTTTTCATCATTTAGTATGATATTAGCTAATTTTTTGTTCTATATGGCCTTTATTATGTTAAGGTACTTTTCTTCTATTATGATTTTAGTGAGTGTTTTAAATATAAAAGGATGTTGTATCTTGTTGAATGCCTTTTCTGCATCTATTGATAGGATCATATAATTTTTGTTCTTTGTTTGGTTGATGTGGTGTGAATTGATCAATTTCCATATGTTGAATCATCCTTGTGATCCAAGAATGAATCCCACCTGATTGAGATGTGTTATTTTTTTTAACATGTTACTATATTCAATTTGCTAGTATTTTGTTTAGGATTTTTGCATCTGTATTCATTAGAGATATTAGTCTGTAGTTTTCTTTTTTGTGTGTTGCTCTTGCCAGGTTTTGGTATTAGGATTACGTTGGTCTCATAAAATGTGTTGGAGATTATTGCTTCTTCTTCTATTTTTTGGAAGACTTTGAGAAGGATAAGTACCAAATCTTCTTTGAATGTTTGGTAGAATTCACTAGTGTAGCCTTCTGGTCCTGGACTTCTGTTTTTTGGGAGGTTTCTGATAGTTGTTTCTATTTTCTCCCTGCCTATAGGTCCATTTAGATTTTTCATTTCTTTGTGACTCAGTTTAGGAAGATTGTATAGTTTTAGAAATTTATTTATGTCTTCTAGGTTGTTAAATTTGTTGGCACATAATCTTTTATAATATCTTATTATGATCCTTTGTATATCTATGGTGTTTGTGGTAATTTCTCCTCTTTCACTTTGAATTATATTTATATGAGTCCTTCCTGTTTTTTCTTTAGTGAGTCTAGCCAGTGGCTTGTCAATTTTATTAATCTTTTCAAAGAACCAGTCTTACAGCTTTACAGCTCTAGCAATGGTGATCTCAGACTTCTGGACACTCCACCCACATTTCAACACACCTAGGGACTGGACATGGAGCATCTCTGTTCTTCAGGGGAGAGAGTGGCTCTGTACAGCTGGCTGTGGAGTTTGTCTCTGCCACTCTCCGTATCATGAGGTGAGAGAGGTGTGATCTGGAAGGGTGGGGACTGCACTTTAGTTTTCTCTGTCTCTGCTGAGTGCAGGCTGCTGGTAGACCACAGGAACACTGCCCATGATCCCATGCTCTGGCCACTTTGGTTTATCTTCCCTTCTGCCCATTTGTCTCACTGCTCCTCCCAGCAGAAGAAAACCTTGTTATTCCAAGTTTCCCTCCTTTTATCCTCAGACAAAATTCAGAGTCCAAACTTCCCTCCTTCCCATAGTTAAGCAGGGAGAAAAAAACAACACCCAGTCACACTGTGTTTGCCTCCTCTCCTTTCCAAAGCCCACTACAAATGCCTTTTATATTCTATCTCCCCCCCCCTCACCTTTAGTCCATTCACTGTGTGGATCTTTC